>NC_141875.1:644269788-644574062 GCF_056163025.1 Triticum urartu
AAATTCTAATAATTCCAACAGTGCTCCTGCTCTAATAAGATCCAACAAAAAACATTTTAAAAATATCAAAATGCTTTCAAATTTATTTCTCTCCAATTTTTTGTTGTAGGGAATCATGTTACCCTAATTTCCATATATTTTATTTTTGGAGAAAAATAATTTGAATAAAACTCAAATAAGTCCAAATTGAAAATAAATTCAAAAGAACTTTGAATTTAATTCTTTGAAACTCCCATCTCATATTTCATATAATTTGAAGAAGTCATTTTATCTTCTCTCATGAAAATCATTGAGCTGCATGAATTTTATGAATTGAAATATTTCCAAATGAAATTCAATTATTTTCAAATACCCTTTCATTTAATTTAAATGGAAAAAGTCATATCATCTTCGCTCAAGGGTTTTATATTTGAAAATAATTTGAATTCATGGAGATCAGAAAGCAAATATGAAAGTTTGGGAAAGTCCTTTTATTCCCTCTCATTTAACTTTCAAAAAGTTTTGAATTCACTCACTTTCAGACAATCAATCAAACAATCAATCAAATCTATCTATTTATTATAACATTCCAAAATTTAGAATTTTGGGATGTTACAAACCTACCACCCTTAAAATGAATCTCGTCCTTGAGATTCGGAGAGGCTAGAAAGAAATCGGTTAGGTTCGGGGTCTCTTCAAAATTTCATCAATCGTCTCCGGGGTCTGGGGTGCTACCACCCTTAGAAGCATGGTTACGCTTTCATCAAAACTCATATACTTCATCCATATTGTTAACAGTGCCGGTCTTCTCAGATCTTCAGGATAATTCCTTATCTGGGCTCTTTCGGTAGTGGCATAACCTTTTCCTCAATTCTTGTGTCTTTCATCTAGGTAAGGTTCTTCTGTGACTGGTCTTCTTAGCTGACGGGTCTGGCGCCAAAACTAAACAACTATCGATATCTCATGGTGGTCAACAATTTATGGTTCCTTCTGCAGGAAATGGGTCTGGTTGATCCTCACTGTATAACCTACGGTTGGAAAAGCTGCCTTGTACAAGGGAAAAATACCTATACCATTCTAAGGTTCAAACAAGGTTTAATATTGTCGTCTCTCTACTATAGGCAAGTCACTCAGATTTACCATCCCATATAGCAAGGAGAATAATAAGAGTAAGCCAGTATGGTGATCAATCCATCCCGCACCCAAATCATTACTTTGTATACGGTTTAGCGAATCTCGCATTCTAACACTCGGTCATCCTCACAAGCATTGTAGAATTTTTCTTGTCGACAAACTAAGTTCGGATAATTCGATGGATTCTGCAAGCCAAACAAATATCTATCGTTCCTTCACAACTCCCAGGTTTGCGTAAACTCCTATAAGATCGTCTATCGATAAAATCGTAACTTCTTCCAGGGTCTTTTTTCCTTCAACAAGAATGTGCTTGCTTCTTGGCAGGTCCTGGGGCCTGTGGGTTATGGCCCATCTTATCACTTGTAGTCCTTGAACTTATCATCGGGCAACTGATCATTATTCCAACTTCCAACTTCCTAGTATTCTGAAATCCATCCTATTGTACTATCTTCCTTCCTTCTATTGGCACCAAACTAGGACATGATTACTCAGACTCATCATGGAGTTTCCATTGATCCATATTTCCGACATCATACCTCCTTTATATCCAATAGTAATTTATCTATTCATCCTCGTGGGATATCCCTCATACCGAGATAAAAACTTATACTTATGAAGTCCATATTCCACTTCGTGGAACATCATTATCCTTTCCAGGGTCAAGCGTCCTTACAAGGGAATATTGGCCATCTCTGCATGGCACTTCTTCAACTGGGAAACATGAAACACATCATGAACTCCTGACAGTCCTTTGGGTGACTCCAACTTGTTGGCCACTTCTCTCGTACGCTCCAAAACTCAGTATGGTCCTACAAATCTCGGGGCTAACTTTCCCTTAACTCCAATTCGTTTAACTCCTCGCAGAGGGGGCACACGAAGACATGCTCTGTCTCCAATTTCATAGACCACCTCCTTGCATTTTTTAGTCCGCATAACTCTTCTGCCTGGACTGAGTTACCTTCAGTCTATCTCTAATCAACTTAACATTCTCTTCTGACTCCTTGATCACATTTGGTCCAAACAACTGACGGTCTCCAACTTCATCCCACATACTCTTGGGGTATCACACATATCGAGACAAAACTCGTATTCATTTTGTCCGAAATCCACTCAGTGGAGTATCCTTATCTTTTCCAGGGGTCAACGGTTCTTACAGGGTACTACCACCCTTAAAATGCACAAATCTTCTGTAGACCATATTTCTCATATCCTCAAAATGGCCAAAATTCTTCTTCATAGAGTGACAACTCATAAAATCCATATCAGTACCAACGATGCTAACTTTATTCATTCTCAAATGATTACAATCTCTCGCTTTTCCATTACATGTCTCAACTCAACACCTCAATATAAAAGAAAATGCTCTCACTTCTACTACTCCATTTCTTTTGTTGCAAACTCAACTATCTAGCACAAGTTTCCTTCTCCTTGGGGCATTCTCTGGCAAAGTGCCCTGCTCCATTACAACTAAAACATATTACTTCTGACAAGTATCGAGGTTTCCTTTTTGGGAAACTGTTGAGGTAGTGCCCTGACTCCTTGCACCTATAACAGGTGATATGACTCAGGTCCCTCCTGGGCTCCAATTGGTTTCTCTTCCTGGACTTTTCCATTCCAATCAGGGCTTCTATTTCCTGTGGGTCATATTGTACTTCCTCTGTCGGGAATTCTACTAGATCCCCATTCAAACAATTTTGGGAGATGTGTCCTTCTTCTCCATATGAATAGCAAGACTTAGGGCAGGGTTTACTCGGGTCTTCTTTAGGTGTGTCCTCCATCTCTTCCTTCATCACGGGTTCTTCTAAAATTTCCATAAGGGCTCCTTTCATTACTTCTTTCTTCTGCTGGATGGTTCATTGTACCATGGGGTAAATGTGACACTGAGCAGGATAGTGGGTAGTCCCTTCACACGAGAAACAAGTAATCTGCCTAGTTGGGCATTCTTCAACTGGGTGACTTCCTTCATAATTAGGGCACTCATCCTTGTGTTCTGTATGGGTGTGTCCGATTTCTCCACAAATCTTGCATGCACAAGGTTTCTTCATATCCTTTCCATAAGGCTTCAACTTCTGGGTCACAAGCCGAGACTTTGGTAAAGTCAACTTAAGTTCTTTCCAAGTGGTTACTCCTTTCCATACATTTATGGTTTGGTACATCCTCCACCATGTAGCAGCACCTCTTTCAAAGAACTGAAGAGCATGCTGGTTCGGATCCTTTCCGACTATAGGGTTATCTTCATGTGATCCTCCATGTCCTAAATCCACTAGTCTGTCTCCAACTGACTCATCGGTCCAGAAAGTACAAGGTCATCTCCATTCATCCTCTATTGGGTCCAAGGGTTTGGGGTGAGATAAGAGAGATAGAGAGGGATACACACAATACAAACAAAAGTTTTGAAAAGATAGATTTTTGTTGTGGCTGTCGAAAAACATCAAACAAATGACAGTTCACAACCACCGCATCTAACGTAGGTATATAACAGGGGTTTGGTCTTCTAAAGGTCAATAAATCTTCAACGTCTCCAAACTCTTCAAGCCTTGTTCATGCCTCCAATGGCTTCTTCCAATCATGCTTGTCTTCTCAAGTTCTTTTGCCAGATTAACTCTATTGACGCGAAGTCTCTCATGACATCCTTTAATATTCTGGAGTTGCATTTCAAGCTTTTGGGTTTCATCAAACTCGACCTGAACCATGATCTTGTTGTCCTTCAGTTCTTAACGAATCTCTGGTATCTCGAGGTTGTAGCTCCTCTAGCTTGGCTACTTTTAGCTTTTGGTTCCTGAGTTCTTCACGAAATGCTTCCTTGTCTAATACGGCTTCCTGAAGCTCCATCTTAAAATTCTTGATGTACTACCCCAGATCCTGGTGATACACCGGCTAAGGTTAAAACTTCATCTTTTGCCGATAGATGTTCCATCATCCTTCTTCCATCCCATCCATTCTGAAGAAATGCATCCTTAACTCAGCACGGTGACAATAGCATCAACGAGTGGTATAATCAGGCATGGACGTGTTTCTGCCCTTGTCATTGCCATGAGCTATCTTCCATAATTGATATCTCCTGCCTTAGGGTTTTCTTGACAAAACTTTGAGTTCTAATGCTCCATGTTCCAGTCTTTCTCCGATACTCCTTGATCTCGGGTAGACAACTTCCATAGTCTGCCAAGTTCCATAAGGGTAGCCTCCCTTGGTCATACTAATCTGGAAATTCTATAGAGCCTCCAAATTCTACTAGTCTTCGGAGTCTTCAACCGTTGCAGTTTCCGTTATTATAATGCACGGTAAAATCCTCTTCATTCCGAATGGTCTCAGTTATCCGATATCTTGTACTTCTTGGAGTGGTCTCATTAGTCGACTCTTCGTGTGGTCAAAAAGGGAAAAGGGGGTATGGTCTCACTAAAAAGGGGATATTTGAATAAGCTCAGAAGAGAAGAGAGGTAAAAGATCTTTTGAAAAGGAAGTTGTAGAGAAAATCTTTCCTATGGGCTTGCCAATTTCTAGGGTCACGTCCTAGAGTCAATATGTGCTCTGATACCATCTTGTAGCGACCCGACACGAATGGATCAAGTCTCTGTGCTTAAGTGTCATCCCTGGATCGGTACGCTGACACATACAATACTCGAGGATTTATAACAGAGGTAAATCACATGTATAAGTAACGTAAGATACTATTACCTCAATCGAAAATAGTGGAAGTAACAAGGTTGTGGATTCCCATCAACACCAACGGCAAAGTTGAGTGTAGAAATCGTAACCCTAACGTATCACTTACTCGTCGTAAGATATCCTGCAACATGAGACGTTGCAGCCACAAAGGGTCAGTACATTTAATGTACTGGCAAATTCACACCATAGAGAATGATGAACAATGACTATCACTACATGAATATATGGCTGGTGGTAAAGCTCTATGGTTATATGTTTTTGCGAAAAGCCAATTTTTCCCTACTGCAAAGGAATAAATTTTATTTAACTATCATGGTGGTTGTTGAATATTGAGAATGGTTGACAGCATTCTCAATCCCAATTAAATAACATCATTAAACCCAACAAACTTAATTTAAAGTAACATGATGAGATTCACATGATAATCCAAGTACTAGATACTCAAAACGTCCATAATCAGGGACACGGCTAATCATGATTAGTTTGTACACTCTGCATAGGTTGCGCACTTTTCCCCACAAGACTCGATCTCCTCTGTTGGATTTCTCGCACTACATGGTGTTTGAGAAACGGATGACCGAGACATAGTCTTTCAGAAGTGCTAGCACCTTACGATGGGTAGACCGTTACACCTACTTTCCCCTACATCTGCTAGTCTACCACTGTAAGAGTTCGCATGACTTAGTCAACTATGCTAGAGCCCATAGTAGCTTGTGGCTGCACACGGAAGTTTCTAGTTGGAATAAACTCATGATCCCTTTGAGCCTGGGTGGCGGTCCATAAAAAAACAGGTAATCCTGGTCTACCCAGGTGCCTAGACAGGCAATCGCTGGAATACCCAGGTGCCTCAATCCACCCAGATGTGTGTTAAAGTTGCCACCTTAAGTAAACCATTAATTAATGTAGCGACCAGACCTCAAACAGTCTGATCTCTGTGCTCCGGTGTCATCCCTGGATCAGTAATGCTGACACCACACAGTACTCGGAGGATTTATAACAGAGTAGCAATCACACATTTATTACATCGAGTGTCTCAAAAGAGAACTATTACAATAAATATGGCTTAAGGCCATCTGATAACGATAACAGCGGAAGGCTTGGAAGATAAGTGAGTCCATCAACTCCAACGGCATCACTAAGTATAGAACCACGACCTAAAAACTCCTTAATCGTCGTCTGAAAAGTCTGCAACATTAACGTTGCAACCCGAAAATGGGTCAACACATGGAATATGCTGGCAAGATAACACATAGAGAATAATGGAATGCAACAACTATACTATATGCATATTTGGCTGGTGGAAAGCTCTATGGTTACAGTTTTTGCGTAAAGCCAATTTTTCCCTACTTCAAAGGAATAAATTTAATTACTATCATGGTGGTTGTTAAACATTGAGAATGGCTGATAGCATTCTCAATCCCAATTAAGTAACATCATTAAAACCCATCAAAATTAATTTAGAGTAACATGTTGAGATTCACATGAAAATCCATGTACTAGATACTCAAGATGTCCATAACCAGGGACACGGCTAACCATGATTAGATTGTTACACTCTGCAGAGGTTTGCGCACTTTTCCCCACAAGACTCGATCGCCTCCGTTTGGTTTCTCGCACTACAGGGTGTTTGAGAAACGGATGACCGAGACATAGTCTTTCAGAAGCGCTAGCACCTTACGATCGGTTAGACTGTACCACCTACATCCCCTACATCTGCTAGTCTACCACTGTAAGAGTTCGCACAACTTAGTCAACTATGCCAGAGCCCATAATGGCTTGTGGCTGCACACGGAAGTTTCTAGTATGAATAATCTCATGATCCCTTTGAGCCTGGGTGGCGGTCCAAAGAAAACAGGCAAGTCCTGGAAACCCCAGGTGCCTCGATCCACCCAGATGTGTGTTTGGTTGCCACCTTAGATAAACCATTAATTAACAATCTCACATCTGTCATGGATATCACTCACCCAATCCACGTCTACTAGCATAGCATGGCATAATAAGCAAACGTAGAAGTAACTCCCAAAGGTTTGATAATAAACAGGTAATAGGTACTACCTCATCTACTTCCCATCCCACAATTTAATTAGATCCTAATCATGCAATCTGTGAGGATTGATCTAATGCAATAAAACTGGGTTGTAGAAAATGTATGATCAAAGTGTTACTTGCCTTGCTGATGATCCGCGAAACCTAGAGATTCGAAGTAACAGGCGGCGCACTCTGGGTATTCTATCGCAGACAAACAACAAGCATACAATAAGTACTCATCTAATGCACAGGTAAAACTCAAATAGAAGATCTAACCAGAAAGTTCAACTTAAGAACCCTGGTTTGCAAAAAGAATCAAATCGAACGAAGCAAAAGAAATCAAACGGCGAAAGAAAATAACTTCGTTCTGGTAATCTGGATCTAGGGCAAATTTTACAGTAACAAAAACATGTTTAAGTTGATTATTCGGAAAGAGGGTTTCGAGACGAAACTCCATGCGCTTGAATCGCCTGATTCCGATAAACGAGTGAAAAGTTATACTAAAATGAAAATCGGATCAGAAATCGCGATCAGGAAATAACCGCGGAAAATCCGACGAAAAAGAAAAACGACGAACAGAATTTTTTTTTAAACAGCACGGAAAACGAGGCAGCGGCGAACCTCGGGTGGCGCGCAACTCCGGCGGCGGCTGGCTACGGGCTAGGGTTTCGGTGCGGCGCGGCTATGGGCCTAGGGCACCGGCGCCTCGCTATTTAAAGGCGCCCCGGGCGGAGTCCCACTCGGGTATGGCCCATAGTCGGTTTCGCGTTTTTTTTAATAATTCCGCTCGGAAGAAAAATAAAAAGAAATACTAAACGGACTCCAAAAATCACGAAATAAATTTTACCGGGTTTCTAAAATCAAGCCCGATAAAGTGAACATTTATCTGGGCCCAAACTACAACTTTGAAAAACGCGCATTTTTCCTAAATTCAAATAAAAATACCAAAAAACTCTAAAATAAATCTTATTTGATTTTTTTATTAAATCCTCAATATTTCTATATTTTGGGAAAGTCATTTTATTCCCGCTCTCATAATTGTGTAATAGAAATAATTGATGATAAAATAAATAAAATCAAATGATCCTATTTACATAATTTGAGAAAACTCAAGTATGTAAATAACGAAATCCCCAACTCTCTCCGTGGGTCCTTGAGTTGCTTAGGATTTTCTAGGATCAAAAGCAAGAGCAAAATAAAATATGATATGCATGATGACCTAATGTATAACATTCCAAATTGAAAATTTGGGATGTTACAATTAATAATCTCACATCTGTCATGAAATACTCTCAAACCCAATCCACGTCTACGAGCATAGCATGGCAATATAAGCATAATGTAATAGTAACTCCCAAGGTTGGAATGCAGGGTAGTAGGTTCCTACCTCATCAACTACTTCCCAATACCCACATGTTATCAATCCTACTCATGCAATGTTTGAGGTTGAAACTAATGCATAAAAACTGGGTGATAAAGGGGTATGATCAAAGTGTGAACTTGCCTGCAATGTTGATGAAGATGATTCGCACTCAAAACTCTTGATAGTTCTACTCGTCACAGTCCGGTCAATCTATCATAAGCAAGCAATAGTAACCACACATAAGCTATCACTCAAAGTAATAGAAAGATCGAAGAAGACAATTCGGAAAACATCAAAACCAAGCAAATAACTCTTGCAACATAAAACGATTTCTAAAAGTACCAAAATTATATGAATTTGGCCTTATCAGAAAGTTTAGGTCAAGAGCTTCGATTTGCAAAAAGAATCAACTCAAACGGAGCTACGAAACTGAATTTATGATCAATTCAAATCTGATCTAATTTAAATTTTAAACTTTTCAAAAACATGTTTGAGTTGGATTACTGGATAGAGGAGATCATAACGAAGAAGTGGGCGTTGGTTTCGTTGGATTTGGACAAACGAGTAAAAAGTTATGGCTATTTGAAAAAATCAGGGTCAAACTGTTTTACATAAGAAAAAATAGCTACGGGCTAGGGTCTAATGTATAAATACATAGACTAATTGATAATCTAATTATTTTATCATATTAGTCTAAAAATAATAAACTACGGAGGTATAAGAAGAAGAAAAACAAAAAGAGATACCTTTATAAGGCAGAGAAAAGACAACTTTGGAGAAAGGAGACAATTTCCAAAAGTCGCGCCGGAGAGGAGAAATATATTTTTCTTAAATGAATCTAGTCAAACCAAAATATTGATTTATTCCGAATCGGATGATTTTTGGAGGCTCTATGGGTCTATATTTATTGGTGGAAAAGAGGCTTAGGGGTCAAAGGCTAGGTAATGTGGGACTAAACGTAGACGAAAATATACAAAACAGAGAAGAAAAGAGGCGGATGGGCCTAAAGGCCTTCGGCCGGACGCGCGCATGCTGCGGTGCAGTTTTTTTACAAAATTCGGCCTAAGAGAAAAAAAAGAAAAGGCTGGCTGGGCCTGGCCTATTTAAGAGAAAAACAATGGGGCAACAGAAGCTACTATACTGCATATGTAGGCGATAAATAAATATGGGCCGCACGTACAGTTTTTTTAAAATAGAAACAGAAGGAAAACCGAATAACAAAAATAAAATAAAAATTTTATATAGGCATATTATATATCAAAATTTTCAGAAAAAGATTTTCTATGACATGAACATTTTTTAGCTTTAAATAAAATACACACAAATTCTAATAATTCCAACAGTGCTCCTGCTCTAATAAGATCCAACAAAAAACATTTTAAAAATATCAAAATGATTTCAAATTTATTTCTCTCCGATTTTCTGTTGTAGGGAATCATGTTACCCTAATTTCCATATATTTTATTTTTGGAGAAAAATAATTTGAATAATACTCAAATAACTCCAAATTGAAAATAAATTCAAAAGAACTTTGAATTTAATTCTTTGAAACTACCAACTCATATTTCATATAATTTGAAGAAGTCATTTTATCTTCTCTCATGAAAATCATTAAGCTGCATGAATTTTACGAATTGAAATATTTCCAAATGAAATTCAATTATTTTCAAATACCCTTTCATTTAATTTAAATGGAAGAAGTCATATCATCTTCGCTCAAGGGTTTTGTATTTGAAAATAATTTGAATTCATGGAGATCAGAAAGCAAATATGAATGTTTGGGAAAGTCCTTTTATTCCCTCTCATTTAACTTTCAAAAAGTTTTGAATTCACTCACTTTCAGACAATCAATCAAACAATCAATCAAATCTATCTATTTATTATAACATTCCAAAATTTAGAATTTTGGGATGTTACATCAGTACCTGCGGCGGCTGCGGCGAGATTCGGAGGGGACTGACTGGGGACAGGGCGCCGAGCCGCGGATCCCCGCTGCACCTCCAGCTCCTCCAGTCGGCGGCTTCCTCAGCTCGTTCCCAGCGCCGGCTTCGGTAGCACTGCTCCTCGCATGCGCCTGCTGCCTGTTGGTCTGCACCGTACGCGCCGCCACTAGGCTCGCCCTCGGGGCCGCCGCGCCGCCCTACCTCCATGCAACGGCAGGGAGCAGCCTGGGCTGGCCGCCAAGATGGGCCTGGTCGGCCGGGTGGTGGAGGAAGGCTGCACGCGTGTGCGGCCACATGACGGAAGATCCAGGCATGGATCGGAGAAAGGGAGAGATCCTGTCGGCAGAGGAGAGGAGAGGAGGTGGAGGGGATGTGAATCGAGGGTGGGTGGGGTGCGGGAGTGGGTGGACTGGGACGGTTGATAGGGTGGGGGATGGGACTGAAAGGCTAGCGGTAGCGCAGGGTATCTCACCGGCGCTACAGATATCCACTTAGCAATAGTGATGGTTTAAACCCCACGCTACTACTACGGTCTGTCCGCGGGGCACGGTCGAGAATATTTACTAATAGCATGTTATTTTTTGCCACACGCTACTAGTAAATAGTACTAGTAGCGCGGGTCATTATAGCTCGCTACTAGTAAAAAGTAGTAGCGTGGGTAAATAAAGAGCGCTACTAGTAAGCGTCTGTGTATAAGCTTTTCCCTAGTAGTGTAGAGGAACACGCTCTTATAAAGGCATCTTTTTAGCATGCATCCTAGCGGTTCTTTCTTTGCACTCATCAATGGAAATTCTCATGGCTTTGATAGACTCATTGATATCATGCTTAGGTGGAATAGATCTATGTTTCAAAGAATCAACATCAAGAGAAATTCTATCAACGTTCCTAGCCAACTCATCAATCTTAAGCAATTTTTCTTCAATCAAAGCATTAAAATTCTTTTGCAAAGTAATAAATTCTTTAATATTAGATTCAAAATCAGAGGGCATCTTATTATAATTTCCATAAGAATTGTTGTAGGAATTACCATAATTATTAGAGGGATTACTAGGATAAGGCCTAGGAGTAAAATTTCCTCTATACGCATTGTTACCAAAATTGTTCCTACCAACAAAATTCACATCCATAGATTCATTATTGTTCTCAATCAAAGTAGGCAAGGGCATATCATTAGGATCAGAAGAAACACTTTCACTAGCAAATAATTTCATAAGTTCATCCATCTTTCCACTCAAGACATTAATTTATTCTATCGCATGCACCTTTTTATTAGTAGATCTTTCAGTATGCCATTGAGAATAATTAACCATAATATTATCTAGGAGTTTAGTAGCTTCTCCTAAAGTGATTTCCATAAAAGTTCCTCCCGCGGCCGAATCTAAAAGATTTCTAGAAGCAAAATTCAATCCGGCATAAAAAAATTGTATAGTCATTCACAGATTCAAACCATGAGTAGGGCAATTAAGTATCATTAATTTCATCCTCTCCCAAGCTTGTGCAACATGTTCATGATCAAGTTGCTTAAAATTCATAATATTGTTTCTATGGGAGATGATCTTAGTGGGAGGAAAATACTTAGAGATAAAAGCATCTTTGCACTTATTCCATGAATCAATACTATTCTTAGGCAAAGACGAAAACCAAGCTTTAGCACGATTTCTAAGCAAAAAAGGAAATAGCTTCAATTTAACAATATCATTATCCACATCTTTCTTCTTTGCATATCACACAAATCAACGAAGCTATTTAGATGGGTAGCGGCATCTTCGCTAGGAAGGCCAGAAAACCGATCTTTCATGACAAGATTCAGCAAAGCAGTATTAATTTCACAAGATTCAGCATCGGTAGGAGGAGCAATCAGAGTGCTAATAAAATCATTGTTGTTGGTATTGGTAAAGTCACACAACTTAGTATTATCTTGAGCCATCGTGACAAGCAAGCAAACTAACACACAAGCAAACAAAAGCAAGCGGGCCAAAAGAGGCAAATAGAGAAAGAGAGGGAGGATAGAGAGAGAGGGCGAATAAAACGGCAAGGGTGTAGTGGGGGAGAGGAAAACGAGAGGAAAATGGCAAATAATGTAATGCGAGAGATAGGGATTGTGATGGGTACTTGGTATATTGACTTTTGCATACACTCCCCGGCAACGGCGCCAGAAATCCTTCTTGCTACCTCTTGAGCACTGCATTGGTTTTCCCCGAAGAGGAAGGGATGATGCAGCAAAGTAGCGTAAGTATTTCCCTTAGTTTTTGAGAACCAAGGTATCAATCCAGTAGGAGGCTACGCGTGAGTCCCTCGTACGTGCACAAAACAAATAAATCCTCGCAACCAACGCGACAAGGGGTTGTCAATCCCTACACGGCCACTTACGAGAGTGAGATCTGATAGATATGATAAGATAATATTTTTGGTATTTTTATGATAAAGATGCAAAGTAAAATAAAGCAAAGTAAAAAGCAAAGGAAATAACTAAGTATTGGATGATTAATATGATGAAGATAGACCCGGGGGCCATAGGTTTCACTAGTAGCTTCTCTCAAGAGCATAAGTATTCTATGGTGGGTGAACGAATTACTGTTGAGCAATTGATAGAATTGAGCATAGTTAAGGGAATATATAGGCATGATCATGTATATAGGCATCACGTCAAAGACAAGTAGACCGACTCCTACCTGCATCTACTACTATTACTCCACTCATCGACAGCTATCCAGTATGCATCTAGAGTATTAAGTTAATGAAAACAGAGTAACGCCTTAAGCAAGATGACATGATGTAGAGGGATAAACTCATGCAATATGATGAAAACCCCATCTTGTTATCCTCGATGGCAACAATACAATATGTGTCTTGCTGCCCCTATTGTTACTGGGAAAGGACACCACAAGATTGAACCCAAAGCTAAGCACTTCTCCCATTGGAAGAAAGATCAATCTAGTAGGCCAAACCAAACTGATAATTCGAAGAGACTTGCAAAGATTACAAATCATACATAAAAGAATTCAGAGAAGATTCAAATATTGTTCATAGATAGACTAGATCATAAACCCACAATTCATCGATCTCAACAAACACACCGCAAAAATAAGATTACATCGAATAGATCACCACAAGAGAGAGGGAGAACATTGTATTGAGATCCAAAAAGAGAGAAGAAGGCATCTAGCTAATAACTATGGACCCGTAGGTCTGAGGTGAACTACTCACACTTCATCAGAGGGGCCATGGTGATGATGTAGAAGCCCTCCGTGATCGATGCCCCCTCCGGCGGAGCTCCGGAACAGGCCCCAAGATGGGATCTCGTGGATACAGAAAGTTATGGCTGTGAAATTAGGGTTTTGGCTCTGTATCTTATCGTTTGGGGGTACGTAGGTATATATAGGAAGAACGAGTACGTCGATGGAGCAACAGGGGGCCCACGAGGGTGGAGGGCGCGCCTGGGGGGGGAGGCGCACACCCTACCTTGTGGCCTCCTCTTTTGTGTCTTGACGTGGGGTCCAAGTCTCCTGGATCATGTTCGGTGAGAAAATCACGTTCCCGAAGGTTTCATTCCGTTTGGACTCCGTTTGATATTTCTTTTCTTCGA
Organism: Triticum urartu; assembly: GCF_056163025.1. Taxonomy (NCBI): domain Eukaryota; kingdom Viridiplantae; phylum Streptophyta; class Magnoliopsida; order Poales; family Poaceae; genus Triticum; species Triticum urartu. Next base: position 644,283,488 of record NC_141875.1, read on the forward strand.
AACCCTAAAATAGGCAAAAAAACAGCAATTCTGAGCTGGGCCTCCGGTTAATAGGTTAGTCCCAAAAATAATATAAAAGTGGATAATAAAGCCCAATAATGTCCAAAACAGTAGATAATATAGCATGGAGAAATAAAAAATTATAGATACGTTGGAGACGTATTAGAGACCGACGCTAAAAATTCCTATAAATACAGAAACCTCGGAAAATTAACCTAGATCGGGAGTTCCGCTGCCAAAAGCCTCCGTAGCCACCAAAAACCAATCTAGGCCCTCTCTGGCACCCTGCCGGAGGAGGCCATCATCACCAGAGGGCATGGAGGAGGATCCCGGAGGGGTCATCATCACCATGAAGGCCAATGACCAGAGGTGGATGCCATGGAGGAGGAATCACAAGGGTGATAACCTCTCCTCCTCTCTCTTGGTGGCACCGGAGTGCCATCAAGAGGGGAATCATTACCGCGGTGATCGTCTTCATGAACATCACCATCATCATCACCATCCTCATCTCTTTTACGCGGTTAACTCTCCCGCACCCCACTATAATCCCTACTTGAACATGGTGCTTTATGCCACATATTATGATCCAATGATGTGTTGCCATCCTATGATGTTTTGAGTAGATATCTTTTGTCTTTGGGTTGATTAATGATCTAGATTGGTATGAGTTGTATGTTTTACTTTGATGTTGTCCTATGGTGACCTCCGTGTCGCGCAAGCGTGAGGGATTCCCACTGTAGGGTGTTGCAATATGTTTATGATTCGCTTATAGTGGGTTGCGTGAGTGACTGAAACACAAACCCGAGTAAGGGGGTTTTTGCTTATGGGAATAAAGAGGACTTGATGCTTTAATGCTATGGTTGGGTTTTACCTTAATGATCTTTAGTAGTTGCGCATGGTTGCTAGAGTTCCAATCATAAGTGCATATGATCCAAGTAGAGAAAGTATATTAGCTTATGCCTCTCCCTCATATGAAACTGCAATAGTGATTACCGGTCTTGTTAACAATTGCCTAGGATAATTCCGCACACCCATCCACCATTATTCCACACTCGCTATTTATAATATCTAGTAATATATTCTAAATTTATAATAACATCACCTACTTTTACATTTTAGCTCTCCGATATCATACAAAGTTATCCACTTCATACCCACAACGTAGTTTTATTTATCGTTTCTAGTTGGAAGCAATCGTTCGGTGTACGTAGAGTCGTATCAGTGGAAGATAGGGCTTGAGAGAATATTGATCTTACCTTTAGCTCCTTGTGGGTTCAACACTCCATACTTATCACTTCCACCTTTTGAAATTGCTACGATGATTCCTTGCACTTGGGGATTATCAAGCTCTTTTCTGGCGCCGTTGCCGGGGAGCAATAGCATGGGGTTGATATTCTCGTGTGTGCTTGTTTGCTTTCTTCACTAATTAGATTTTGTTTTTCCTTTTTGTTTCTGCTTATTTGTGGGTGAAACATACAATTTTTTTTAAAAGAATGAAAATACCAAAAAAATTTACTTGCCTCTCATGCCTAAAAAGTTTTTCAAAAAGAGAAGTGATTGGAAAGTTATGCATTGAAGAAGTGAGGGTCGACCTTGAGCACTCGTGTTCATGCTCATAGAAACAATGTAGAATTTTTCATGGAAGTTTCTCAGTAAATAATTATCCCTTATATATATATATATCCATTTTATTATAAAAATAATGTGCCAAGCTTTGGTTTTAGGATGATTAGATTGCTTGTTTACTATGTGCAGAACAAAAACAGAAACTTTGGCTGTAGCACGTGATTTTACATTTTTACTGGGAAGTCAAATGGGTCTGAAACTTTTTTCAAATTACTTCTGTATAAATTGTTCACATTTTAAAATTTATTTCATAATTTTTGGAGATACAGAATTTTACTAAACCTTCAGATTACTACAGACTGTCCTGTTTTAGACATATTCCGTTTTTCATGTGTTGTTTGCTTATTTTGATGAATCTATGGGTAGTATCGGGGGGTATGAACCATGGTGAAGTTGGAATACAGTAGATATAGTTCTAAAATGAAATTGGAATGAGTTTGCAACAGTACCCAAAGGTAGTGATTTGCTTTATTATACTAACGGATCTCACAAAGTTTTTGTTAAGTTTTTTGTGGATGAAGTGTTCGAAGAACGAGGAGTTACCGAGGTGAGAAGAATAAAGAGAGGCAAGAGCTCATGCTTGGGGATGCCCAAGGCACCCCAAGTAAATATTCTAAGGATACTCAAGCATCTAAGCTTGGGGATGCCCCTGTTGGCATCCATCTTTCTTCTTCAACAATTATCGGTATACCTCGGTTTTTGTTTCGTTCACATGTTTTGTGTGCTTTGTTTTTTTGTTCTTCCTTTATGAACCATGCTAGTATGAGATAGCCCTTCATTGATTTATAAAATGCTTCATGTGCTTCACTAATATCTTTTAAGTACGATCTTATAGAATTGCTCTTTGTGCTTCACTTAAATGTTTTGAGTATGGTTTTATAGAATGCTTCGTGTGCTTCACTTATGCATTTTGAACATGGACATTTGTTAGTTTATATTAATTGTATAAAGCGGGTTTGGAAGAGTGTCAACTCTAGGAACTAGTGATCCCGCTATTCCGAATGAGAATAATTTTGCTTATGTGGAGAGTAGAAAAATTTCTATGCTTGTAGATCATGAAAAGAATGCTTTATGTGATGGTTATATTGTTGAAATCATTCATGATGCTACTGAAAATTATTATGAGGGAGGAATACATGCTTGTAGGAGTGCAATAATATCAAGTTTTTCTCTCTATGTGCTTAAAGTTTTGAAGTTATACTTGTTTTTCCTTCCTATGCTAGTTGATTCTTGTTCCCATAAATTGTGTGCTCACAAAATCCCTAGGCACACTACAAAAAAAAGACACATCCGTGACATTTTGGGCCAAACGAAATTTTTTTCTGTCATACATATGACACTTCTATGATGATAATTGTGACAAAACCCGGTATCATCATAGATGTGGTGGGCTCCTACTTCTATGACAAAAAAATCATGACAGAAAATGGGCTTTTCGTCCTGGGTAGGCCGGAGACGCAGCTTGTCGGTGTCAAAACCGGCGGATCTCGGGTAGGGGGTCCCGAACTGTGCGTCTAAGGCGGATGGTAACAGGAGACAGGGGACACGATATTTACCCAGGTTCGGGCCCACTTGATGGAGGTAAAACCCTACGTCATGCTTGATTATTCTTGATGATATGAGTGTTACAAGAGTTGATCTACCACGATATCTGAGAGGCTAAACCCTAGAAGCTAGCCTATGGTATTATCGTTGTTGTCCTACGGACTAAAACCCTCCGGTTTATATAGACATCGGAGGGGGCTAGGGTTACACAAAGTCGGTTACAAAGGAGGAGATATACATATCCGTATTGCCTAGATTGCCTTCTACGCCAAGTAAAAGTCCCATCCGGACACGAGACAAAGTCTTCAATCTTGTATCTTCATAGTCCGACAGTCCGGCCAAAGGATATAGTCCAGCTGTCCGGAGACCCCCTAATCCAGGACTCCCTCAGTAGCCCCCGAACCAGGCTTCAATGACGTCAAGTCCGACACGCAGTATTGTCTTCGGCATTGCAAGGCGGGTTCTTCTCCAAATTTTGAATGTTTTTCAAGTAGTGTCTGGCACCAGCAATGTTGGACTTCTTGGCTTCCGTGCCCAATAAGGGCTATCTTCCATGCGTCGAATGAATACGAGGAGCCAGGGCGTTTTTACATTCGCCTCCCTAGCCAGATATATAAATTGTCTATTAAAGGGATGCGGATTCTTAGATCCAATCCATACCATCCTCCCACAGCGGGAATCCATCGAAGCATGATTCAGAAAAATCCACTCCAATATGGCCGACCACCGCAGCTCCTCCTCTCGCCCCCGTAGCCCTAAGCCCGGTGATTGGGAGAGGTGTTCTATCTCACACAGTCGATTAGTCGAACTGCAGACTCAGGGATTTCTCCCTCCAGCGTATATGGTTCCCGTCCGAGACGGGCTTGCACCGACAATGGTGGGGAGCAAGCGGAGAGCTTCCCCAGCCCCTCTACAGGGGAGCGGGTGTGCCTTGTTCCTTACTTATTAAGGGGACTCAGATTTCCGATTCATCCGTTCCTTCGCGGGCTCCTGGAGTTTTACGGCCTCCAACTGCATAATTTCACCCCTGCTTCCATATTACACATCGCCAGCTATGTTGCCCTTTGCGAGTTATTCCTGGGCTGCGAGGCTCATTTCGAGCTGTGGAAAAGGTTATTTTGCCTCATCCCCCGCACACAGAAGGGGTCACTTTATCAAGTGGGCGGAGCCGAAATATGGCGCATTGCCGAAACCGGATACCTGTCTGGTACTCCAAAGAAGACGTCCGAAGACTGGCCTTCGTAATGGTTTTATATGGAGGACGTCCCCCTTCCGGACCCTGTTCGGCGGGGTCTTCCTGAGTTCAACAATGCTCCTCTGAAGAAACACCAAAGCTGGCGCCCACGGAGACCCAGGAGGAAGACAACAGGGAAGTCTTTTACCTGATGAACCAGATTCAAGCGCTAGCTCAATCAGGATTGACAGTAATCGAGGTTATGTCAATATGCATAATGCAGGGAGTGCAACCACTTCAATATCGAGGGCACCCCCTGTGGTATTTTAACGGGGAAGATGATGCCACCCGTTGCGGGCGTAAGGGTCTGGACACCGCTTCTGCTTTAGCAAAAATTATGTCCGAGTTGTTCAAGGGAGAGGAAGAGGAGTTCATCTGCATCAAGCCATGGGATGGATTCTCCATGTACAACCCTCCAAGCTGAGTGAGTTATATCTCCTTATTCCCATTCTTCCCGCATTCTTTGTCGTAGGTACTCACCTTGCCATTTTACGGCAGGAACTGCAAAAAGCTGTAAGGGAGATCAACAGCCCATCTCCACAACCAGAGGACCCTGACCGGGCCCTCGGTCCCGGACTCAAAGAAGATCCGGACATATTCGTGGAGCTGATAGACAGGCAGTTCTATCAATTGAGCTGTGATGACGCCATGGTGGCCATTACGGCCGACTATCCCGGACTGCTCCCTGTGTCGCACGTAAGAAAGACCAAAATCCCGACTCCAAAAACTAGGATCCCCTTTTAGACACTTCACCTACCATATACATATGGTGTTTTACAGGGAAGGCATTCGGGATGCCGTGCCGAACCCGCAGCAACTCGCCAATAAGAGGCATCGAGGCCGGGTAGGCCAAAAAGGAAGGCGGTCAGGACGGAGATGCCAGCGCAGAGGTATGACAAAAAGCCCGCTCTGTGGTTGTCGTATTTCTCAAAATGTTATGACGTCCATGTTTCTTAATACAAAAAACGCTCGCCGGAATATGTCCGAAGAGGCTGCCGACCATGCTTCCACCAGTCGGTCTCCAGGGCCGGACATAGAGGCGGAAGCCGACATGGGGCGGACATCGGATGCTCCTCCTACAGAGGGTGCGGATAGACTGTCCGCTACAAATTCAGAAGTGGAGAGCGCCATGAATCATAGGCATCGCCGGGCCGTACTCCGTGACGCTTGCTTCTCACCAGAGGCATTTGATGCCTTCAATTCTGGAGACGCGTACCTCCGTGCTGCTCAAAATGGTCTAGCCAGAGCCACGGACCAGTATGTAAGGGATGTACGGGTAAGCGAATCTGACAATTATATGTATCAGTAGCCCCTGAGACTTGAAACAGTTGGCACAACTCATTTAAGGATCATTTATTGTGTAGGTTCTTACAGAGAAGAATACTCGACTGTCACAGAAGCTGGAGGAATGCAAGTCCCAACTTCGGGCCGCTATTGCCGCATTAAAGGAACCTGAAAAGTCCCCAGCTGGTAACATTTGTTTCAAAGAATGATAGGTACCATATGGTGTGCGGCATGGCTGCAGATCTAACAGTAGATATTGCAGATGAATCTGGAGAGAATTCGGAGGACCAGCATGTCGTACGATAGCTAAAGGCTGGCGAACGCGTGCTGATTAAGGTCAGGCTAAAGGAAAACAATCTCCAAGACGCCAATACCAAGCTGACCGTGGAACTGAAAGATGTCCGAGCCCAACTTGCGGACTCCGAGAAGGAGAATAAGAGGCTTCGACGCGGCATTTTCAGTAAGTGCTTGAACGAACCCTTAAAAGGGTGCGGTGGAGAAGCCGGCTAAGAGAATTATGTCTGCAGGTATGCTGACGGGTCATCCCGCGGAGGAGATGCCCGGGTCTGCGGGTGATCTTCTACTCGAGCTCTCACAACAGCACGAACAAGTTTGGTAGGTAATGCAAGGTATTACCCAGGCCTTGTGGCCATCCGTCTCCCTGCCAAAAGGCATTGGAGAGCTTGCGGAGAAGCTCAAGGGAGCACGGCAGCGCTTCCAATTATGGAATTTCAGGTTTCAGGAGCATGACATTCCTTGGGCCATCCATGACGGAAAGAACCATGGTAGAAGCGAGGGCGGGGGGGGGGGATTTCGGGGAGTTCCCGGTCACGGTGGGAGGTCTGGGGCCGAGCGATGCGCGTTTCTCTCGTACACGTACGCGCGTGTGTGCGAGGCGTTGGCTCTAACTGAACCCGATTGAGGCGTTGGGCTCTAACTGAACCCGAGCGATTACAGTGCATGCTACGCGTTACTGAACCCGAGTGATCGATCGATGGATGTTAACTGAACCCGATCGAGCGATTCCTTCGCTACTGCTGCTAACTGAAGCCGATCGATGCTGCCTCTGGGATGAACAGTGAGCGTTGTGGGGGGTTTGGATGAACAGTGAGCGGTGGCGTTGCCTCTGGATGAACAGGACCCCGTGGTGTTGTGGAGGGCTGGATGAACAGTAGACGGTGGAGGGGTTCCCATGGAGGGGTGGTTGAACAGGCCCCGTGGTGTGGAGGGCTGGATGAACAGTAGACAGTGGAGGGGTGGTTGAATAGCAGCCGGTGGAGTAGCGCGCGGTGGAGGCTGGATGAAGAGGAGCCCGTGGAGGCTGGAGGAGGTCGATGGTGGAGATGAACAGTATCCCGTGGAGTCCCGTTTTCCGGTACGCCACACCCCTCCCGATGAACAGGACCCCTGTTTCGACCGTAGGAGGTCCGTTTCGTCCGTTTTGCGGTACGCCACACCCCTCTCGATCAACAAGACCCCTGTTTCGACCATAGAAGGTCCGTTTCCTCCGTTTTGCAGTACGCCACACCCCTCCCGATCAACAGGACCCCTGTTTCGACCGTAGGAGGTCCGTTTCCTCCGTTCTGGGGTACGCCAGGCCTCGTTTCCATCGCCTTTTCCGTCCAAGCCATCCCGATGAACATGACCACGCATTCCGTTCCAACCCAGCCGGTTGGCTCCCATGCGTTCCGTTGCCTCCCGATGAACACGACGCATTCCGTTGCCTCCTAATGAACACGACGCATTCCGTTGCCTCCCCATGAACACGACGCATTCCGTTGCCTCCCCATGAACACGACGATGACACTGTTTCTCCGTTCCGACCCAGCCATGTACACGAGCCCTAGCCGTACGTATGCGCGAGTAGGCGTTCGAGACCCCGCCTGTATGTACACATACGTGGCCGTATTTTCTTTCTTGCACCCTGGCCACTGTACGTACGTGTACATGCTACATGCGCGCCTCTACTACGACACTTGCGCGCCTCTACTATGACATGTGCGCGCCTCTACATCGACCAGTATGTACGTACACATTCGTGATCAGAATAACAACGCTACGTACGCTTCGACCAGGTGGGTCCCGACTGTCAGGCACTTCCTTGCGCGCGAAGATGTAGCTGGTGGGTCCCAGCTGTCAGGGGGGCGAATCGTTTTGTTTTTTTGCCCGGACGCACTTCCTTGCGTGCGAAGGTATAGCTGGTGGGTCCCAGTAGTTAGGGGGGAATCATTTTTTTTGCGAAATACGGAGGCCCGTCCGGTGGGTCCCGGCTGTCAGGTGGAGGAATAATTAGTTTGCATGTAATAAGGAGGCACTTCCTTGCTGCGGCCGTGGACCCAGCTGTCAGCCTCTCCATGTATAGTCCACGTCCGATGGAAGCCGTTCCTTGACCACGTTGACCATGCCGCGCCAAGAGCACCAGGGCGGTGGACGACGATGAGGCCTAGGAAGGGGACGCCGGGGAGCTAGGGAAGACGCGGCAGTGGATGCCCATGCGTAGAGGAGTACGAGTGTTCACTGGTTTGCTGCGGTGTGAGGCTCCCGTCGCCGCAGAATAACGGGGGGTGTGGGTGAGTAGAGGGATGGACTGGCCAGCGGTGGGAGTAGTAGGGGGCGGTGAGGCCTCCGTCGCATCGCAGCCGGCCACAGGAGGTAGGAGCACGAGGCACAACCGGTGCTGGTTTGGGCCGCTGGAGCAAGAAGACCAGAGGTTGAAGAAGCACTACGGCCGTTGGATGGAGATCATACGGTCACTGGAGCTAGAATCGTGCATATATTGACTAAGTTGACAAAGCCCTCCGTCCCCGTCAACTTAGTAGGCCCACAAGTCAGCCTGCCACTATACTGGGTCCCAGCTAACAGGGGGAGTATTCATTTTTTTTGTGCGTAATAAGGAGGCACTTCCTTGCATGCGAAGATATAGATGGTGGGTCCGAGTTGTCAGCGGCGGTAACGTTTTCGTGAAATACGGAGGCCCTTTCGGTGGGTCCCTGATGTCAGGTGGAGGAATCATTATTTTGCGCGTAATAAGGAGGCATTTCCTTGCATGCGGCTATGGACCCAGCTGTCGGCCTCTCCACGTACAGTCCACTTCAGATGCATGTCAGTCGTTGACCACGTTGACCAAGCCGCGCCGAGAGCACCAGGGCGGTGGACGACGGCGAGCCCTAGGAAGGGAACGACACGGAGGCAGGGAAGAATCGGCATTTTTTCCCATGCGGAGGGGAGTACGACTATACGAGGGTTTACTGGTTCGTCTGCCGTCGCCGAAGAATAACAGCAGGTGTGGGTGAGTAGAGGGATGGCTAGGCCAGCGATGTGAGTACGGTGGGGCGGTGAGGCCTGCGCGGCAGCACAGCCAGCCGCGGGGAGGAGGGAGCAGGCAGTCCCGCCGGTGCTTGTTTGAGCGGCTGGAGTAGGAAGATCAGAGATTGAAGAAGCACGACGGCCGTTCGATGGACATCGTACGGTCATTGGAGCTAGAATCGTTCATATTGACTAAGTTGACAAAGCCCTCCCTCCCCGTCAACTTAGTAGGCCCACAAGTCAGCCTCCCACCATGGTGGGTCCTAGCTAGCAGGGGGAGTATTCATTTTTCTGTGCGTAATAAGGAGGCACATCCGGTGGGTCCGAGCTGACAGCGGGGGGAACGTTTTTTTGCGACATACGGTGGTCCGTCCGGTGGGTCCCAGCAGTCAGGGGCAAACGTTTTTTTGCGAAATACGATGGCCCGTCCGGTGGGTTCCAGAAGTCAGGGGGAAACATTTTTTCTGCAAAATACTGGTGGCCCATCCGGTGGGTCCCTGCTGTCAGGTGGAGGAATAATTATTTTGTGCGTAATAAGGAGGCACTTCCTTGCGGCTGCCATGGACCCAGCTGTCAGCCTCTCCACGTACAGTACTGTTCCAATGGAAGTCGGTCATTGACCACATTGACCACGCCGCGCCGAGAGCACCACGGCGGTGGATGATGGCAAGGGCTAGGAAGGGGACGACGTGGAGCCAGGAAAGACGCGACAGTGGATGCCCACGTGGAGAGGAGTACGAGGGTTCATTGGTTCGGCTGCGGTGTGAGGCTGCTGTTGCCGCAGAATAACAGGGGGAGTGGGTGAGTGGAGGGATGGCCTGGCCAGCGGTGGGAGTAGTATGGGGACGGTGAGGCCTCCGCAGCAGCACAGCCGGCCACGGGAGGCAGGAGCATGCGGCACGACCGGCGGTGCTTTAGGCGGCCGTGGCAAGAAGACCAGAGGTTGAAGAAGCACTACGTCAGTTGGATGGACATCGTTGACCATGTCGCGCCGAGAGCACCAGGGCGGTGGACGACGGCGAGGCCTACGAAGGGAGCGACATGGAGCCGGGGAAGACAAGGCAGTGGCTGCCCACACGATGGAGAGTACGAGGGTTGACTGGTTCGGCTGCCGTCGCCGAAAAATAACAGGAGGTGTGGGTGAGTAGAGGGATAGACAGGCCAGGGATGCGAGTATGATGGGGCCGTGAGGCTTGCCCAGCAGCACTGCCGGCCACGGGAGGCGGGAGTAGGCGGTTCCGACGACACTGGTTTGGGCAGCTGGGGCAGGAAGATCAGAGACTGAAGAAGCATGATTGCCGTTAGATTGACATCTAACGGTCTGACGCTGGTAGAGTCGATTGTTGACTCAGTTTCTTTTTTGAGAAACCTTCTGTACGCATGAACTTAGTAGGCCCACAAGTCAGCCTCCAAATCCATGGCAGAGAACATAAAGCCCATTTGCTATTTTTTATAATTTGCAACCCATTTGCTAATTCTTAAGTAATTTATTACATCCCATTTTCTGCCCAGGACCACGGTGAAAAAGTTCAACCTTATTTTGCATATTTCGGTGGAGTCCGAACTGTTGTAATCCCCAAATGATAAACATTTTTTAAGAACTTATTGATTTGCCAAAAAAATTGTTTTGTTTTTGTAAGCAAATAAGACATGGGACTATTGAGTTGGTTTAAGGGAAAACCAGTGGTAAAAAAATAAGCGCTGGGTGGGAAAAAACAACAAAAATAAGGATGTAAATATGAAAAGGTAATTTTACATGTTTTCAATATAATGATATGTGTATATGAACTAGTAAAACTATACTTAGAGATTAGAAAACGGATGTAGGACATGCATTTCAAGAGGATAATAGAACTGGGCTGTGTGTTTGATTTAGTAAAAAACTGCTTGCGGATGTTGTAAGACAAAATATAACTAACGCTGGCGGGCCAAAGGCCAGTAGATACCTGCTGGATCTTTGTGCCCCGTTGTCGTCATGGGCTGAGCCTGTTAAAAACAAAACCAACCCTGGGCGGTCTACAGCCCAGTTGAAACTTGCTCGACCTGAAAAAACAATATACGTGCTCAATAAACGAGAGAATTCTGCAAGTACAGACTGATAACTAGGATGCAGCACAGATATTGTTTTTTATCGTGATAATAAGTGCATGCACTTGTTTCGAAAAAATTGGAGAACTGGGAATTCGAACGGCGGGTGCTTATGCTACCCATCAAATAAAAATCAGGTGCCTGAAAATTCGTTTTGAAACAAATGATTCAGCTTTATATCCACGTGGACCCTCGCCATGATGGTTGGAAGCAAATGCAAGTTCATACCAGAAGATCGTTAACAACAATACCAACTTGTGGACGACAAGGTAGTACAACTACCAATACCAAACTAACTTATCATCTTTTTACTCCTGGCTCTAGTGTTCGTCCGGTAGAAAATCTTACAGAGGATCAGCTCCCGCCCCTTCTCTTGCTCCAGGTCCCCGAGGTGGTACTAGTGCATCACCCAGTTGGTCCTCTGCTAGTCAACGTTCTTGTTGGTGTGCAGCACCAGAACCTTTTTTGCTGCCCGTCTGCCGGCCGTTGACCATCACCGGCAAGGTATTGCCGGTCTTATGCCACATCACGTGCATGCCACACTCCGACTGTATCTTGCGACGCGTCCACGTGCCCCTTTTGAACGCCCTGGAATTGTGCTGGAAGAAATGCTTCCGTAGGCCACTCAATGTGATACCTGCAGTATTGTGGAATACATGTTTTAGTTTACCTAGTTGGCATTTTCATAACATCTTTGGCATGTTGCAGTCACTTGTTTCACTTTTTATTAACTGTCAAATTGTAATTGCTTCACCAGGTCTGTGTCTGAAAAGAAAGATAGAGCTATAAACAAAGGAATATGTTTGTGCAAGTAGACGGCCGATCTGTGTATTACCTGGAAGTTTCTCAGGTTGGGTGTAGCATATGCCGTGCTTGCTGTCGATGGTTGGTATGAACAAATCGATGAGAGACTGAAATCTCGCGCTGTCAGCATCACTTTGGCCTCTTGGTGCTCGATCAGCTCCTGATCTGTGGGATCGAACTTGACGCCAGCCGGCAGCACCGGATAATCCTTCTTCGACTTGCTTCAGTAATTCCAGTTATATAGTACTCAATGTATGATCAATTGACTGTTTTAAGTGAATGATGAAAGATTTCGACAGATAAGTGGTACTCCAAATCTGAAGTCCAGAATACTCGAACACGCTGCCGGGATTCTTGTGTCACGTCACGCGCAGTGTGTTGTCACGTCAATTCAATGTGTGGACATGATGAATAATTTGACAGACGTATACTAGTACTGCTACTATACTGGAGTACTTACTAGTCGTATTTAGTGTCACAATTTATACATAGGTTTAACTAACAAGTATGGCTTCTGCACAGCATCCCCATCATCATTATCAGTACATCCTACGCAGGCGAGTTAGGATGCACTTGATCCCAGGAAGGTATCTATCCTTCAAACCAGAAGAGTGCTTCAAACTAACAACAGTACATAATATCCAACAAAAGAGGGTCGTGCTACAGCAGCAGAATACATGGCTCAGTCTAGATATCAGCACGAATCAAGTTGTGCACATTTGTTGTTGGGATGAACCACATCGCCGCATGTCGGGTTTGCAAAAGCCATCCATCGCATGGAAGCTTGATGCCTTTCACACACTGAAGATTATCTGGCAACAAGCTGTGCCGACGAATCTCTGGATATGGTGATTCATGAAACCCATGGTATGATGTGTAAACACAGCCCCCCCTCGCAATTGGAAGTTGCATAGCACAGTAATCATCGCCGGTGATATGATCGATGATTGGTTGGATGATCGGATAATTGAGCCCGAGGAACAAATAGTGGTTGCCGAGGCTGTAAACCTGCCTCCAGTTGAATACGCCTGGCCCAACGGAGTTGGGATCTTTCTCGAACACGAAGCAGCCATAGCCATTAATGTCACGGACGACCCACGCATTGTACTGCATGCGGTTTGATGTAATGGTTTGGTCAACTTGGTACGTGCGAATGAGCATCAAATGACCGCCGTTAGCTGAACGAGTGATAAACCGCCAGCCATCGGCTGGTATGATTCCAGGTCCTGGAATCATGAAGGTCAGCGCATTTGCGTCTGCTGCAACAATTCAAATTGGAGACCAAAAGGACAAAAATAAAAATCATGTTCAGAGTATGTGTGGAATTAAGATTATTATAACAGTGACACATATCATAGACAAAGAATTGCAATGCCGTGGTCATAATCATACCCCAAGTTAAAAAAATAAGCCAATGGCTTTCATATTCTAGCAATATGTCATGGTTCAAACATCATGTAACAATGAGAGGAAAACAACTATGACAGCGCCTACTCATATTCTACCATAGCACCTACTACTACTGTTCTCATATCAGCTCTAAGCAATAACATGCGTTGTTATAAAAATCTTGTAAACGAGAGTAACATATAGCAATCATGATGTTATGCTCATAATATGTATTCTATCAATCATTATATGCCAATTGTTCTCATATCAACTCTAACAATAACATCTGTGGTCATAAAAATCTAGGAAATGAGAGGAACATATAGCAATGATGTGGTTATAGACATGCTATGCATTCTAAATTTGTAACAAATGAACAGGAGTCGTATTCATAAGGTAAAGATGAGATGAGATAGAACAATTACACGACGATAGATTACACCAGTATAGAGAGCCAATATGTGCGTCGACCGCGTAAACGATGCCATCATGCACTATAGCATCAGACAGAAATGTTGGCTCAACAGGATTGATGATGATACATAACCATGTATGGCGACCTGATTCCAGATAGACTAAAACCATGTTGAACAAGGCAATGAGCTTGTAATCCATGTAGTCTTCTGATGGTGTGGGCACTTCGCAGATTACAACTTTCTGCAAACAGAGGTTGAGCCAAAAGCTTGATGCGTCTCGTGCTTAGTAGGAAGGAGTGTCCGGCGGGCCGCGAGGCTCGATGGCAGCGGTATCCAACGATGGAAGGGTGATTTCTCGCTGGGTGTAGATATCCATGAGACGCCACGGACTACTGGTGTGGTGGATGAGGACGATCCAGTTGGCCTTCATGCCCGCCCAGTAGTGGCCGCGCATGAAGGACAGGTGGACGGGTAGTGGTAGCATGTCGAGGGGCACCACAGCAACCTCCGTAGGATCGTCAAGTCGGTGTCTGGGCCACCTGCGAGGATTGGGCATCAGCAAGCAGGGTGAATTGAAAAGAGCCAGCCGGTTGCAGACGAGTAGAAGGTACAAAGACACCGAGCATGCGGCCAAACGGACGGTGCTGAGTAGGTCCCACTAGTAGAAAACGGGCCATTAGCACCGGTTCATAAGGCCCTTTAGTGCCGGTTTCGGAACCGGCACTAAAGGCCCCCCCCTTTAGTACCGGTTCAGCACAAACCGGTGCTAAACGGCAACCACGTGGCACGAGCCAGCTCCGGGGGCCGGGAGCCCTTTAGTACCGGTTGGTAACACCAACCGGTACTAAAATGTTTGGGGGATTTTTGGTTTTATGATTTCTTTTTCATTTAATTTTGTGTTTTCCATTTTAATTCTTTTTCGTTTGCTGGTATTTTACGGTACTACACATTGTACACGTTATGCATATATATATATATAAATAGAATTTCTAGTAGAACCAATCATATATATATATCATCAATGTCTCACAAACCACCATATTAATTTACACATACACACATGTATAGCTATATACAATTTCTCCTACATATGCATGTTGCCTTCGGAGCTAGTGGCATTAGCCTAATTGGTGCCTTCGGAGCACACGATGACAATTGGAAGTGGTTCATGACATGTTCAATGGGGGCGGTAGCGGGTAATAGTATTCTCCCTTCGGATTTATGACCTGGTCGAGCAAAAATCCCGCTATTTCCTCTTGAAGTGCTTCTACGCGCTCCGTTTCTAGGAGCTTGTCCCACACCTCTTTGAATTGTTAAGAAGGAGATCAATATGCATGTGTATTAGTTGTGTGACTAGATATCGATAATGGTGTAAAAATTGTGAATAGTGTTCTGACAAGCGTACCCATTCCTGTCTTTGAGATCTGCTCCTTTCGGACGCCATCATGCGAATGTTCTTGCAAACACAGTATGCACACAGATTAGTCCCCTGCGCCTGCTTCAGGGCCTTTATTACGAGAATGGAATTTAATTTGATCAGATAATAATTAATCAAGCATGATAATTAAAGAGATGGCAGCTAGCTAGCTAGCTAGTACTACTTAATTACTTACCTTGGATCGAAACCATTTCAGCTGTGGTTTCCATTCGCCTTCCGTGACGCTGATGAACCTTGCCCAAGCCCTGCCCGCCGACAAAGAAAATGAATAAAGGGGTTATTAAATAGTTCATATCATGAAATGACGAACTAAATAGGCCGAGATATATAGTTAATAATGATTGAAATTACCTGTTGACTATCCCATACAAGATGTTGTAGTCACTATTTGCTTTGAGTAGCGAGTCCAGTATTTCAACTGTTCCGGCGTCAACTTTAATGATACACAAGATCCAGTGAAATCTGCATGCACACACATTTGCATGTCTTAATTAAGCGGGCATATGTAAGCAAAAACATGTAGCTAGCTAGTAGGCAAAAACAGAGAATTTGTAGTACAAGAAAGTGTGACTCACTCGAAGTTGTAAGGAAGTAGTATATCTTCATTGTATTTGAGGCGCTTCAAGAACTCTAGCATGCTGTCCTCTACCTGCTTTTCATAATACTTGCTCATTTTCCATGTGTATTGATTAACGGTGTTTGGGTCAATGAACCCAATGCCATAGCGTCCACCTTTTCTCATTTCATACATCTTCATCCTGCATAATACCACAGAAAAGAATATAGTGAGGATAATTACAGGTAATGATTGATCAAAAGGATCGCTACAGCTAGCTTGAGACTTAAATTACAGAAAGAAATCACTTACAGACAATAGCAACTAACGATAGATTTGTCGAGTGCGTCTTGATTGTATAACTGAAACAATTCAGAATACTCAACGGCCACAGCATTCTCATGGTAGTAATCATCCTTCTTGACATACACCATGAGGGACTCTCGATTGGATCTCTTGGTAATGTCCATGTACCATTGATGCAATTCATACATTCTCATTGGGAGCTTCTTGACATCTTCTGGCTTGACCAAAGGTTGGCCCCGGACATATTTCCGTTTTATTTCCTCCTCTGTAATCACAGGCATGTCCTCGATCTCGAGGAGTTGTCCAACAGTGATCTTGAGTTCTTCAGCCTGCATTATATGCTCCTGGGTTATTACCACATCGCCCACCTCGGGAACATAAACTGTTTGGCCACAATAATATTGGGCGCGCGTACTGTCACGTGTTGTTGGCACAACAAGCGGGGGGTCAATTGCGCCGCCTGTTCTCCCAGCTGGGCAACGGTTTTCCTGCATTTTTCGATAGCTGTTTGTTGTTTGCTCGAGCTCGAGCTCGCCTCCTTCTATAGACGTTGTCGATGTAACTTCCTGATGTGGCGCTCATAGTCTGTGTCAACAGGCTTAGGAGCTGGTGGTTGAGCCATACGAATGAAGTGGTCAACTACTTCCACAGGCACTTTCTCCCTTGGCGGCGGTGGCGGTTTCGGTCCAAAATGGCGTCGACTTCTGCCCGCACTATGGCATTGGTTTGCTCCTCGGTCCTGTCGTAAGCCCTCACAGGAAGAGGAGTAGTGAGGTTTGGACCATATTCATATCGCTTCCCTCCGCCTGTACTTCCTGTACTATGACCTCGACTGGTACCGCTACGCACCATAGCTGCGGGGTGTCTCTTCTGCGATTGCTGAGGCGGCGGAGACGGCTGACGGGGCTGAGTTGGACGAGGAGGAGCGGCCTGAAGCTGTGCCGGACTTGGAGGAGGAGTGGACGTCTAACGCTGTGTTGGACTTGGAGGAGGAGTGGCTTGACACTTTGCCGGACTTGGAGGAGGAGGAGTGGCCTCACGCGTTGGTGCACTTGGAGGAGCGGGAGTCT
This sequence comes from Triticum urartu, assembly GCF_056163025.1. Taxonomy (NCBI): domain Eukaryota; kingdom Viridiplantae; phylum Streptophyta; class Magnoliopsida; order Poales; family Poaceae; genus Triticum; species Triticum urartu. The sequence continues at coordinate 644,300,550 of NC_141875.1, forward strand.
GCTGACTCGGTGGCGAACTTCGACGAGGAGTCGGGTGACGCGGTGTCGGTGGCCTTCGAAAAATGATGCAATCCTTTCTCCATAGGATGATACGATGTTTGGCATCTCCGAGTGTGTGCTCCTCATCACCTCCAGGAATGTCAAGCTCTAGCCCCGAATATTGGTCCACCACCTCATCAACCAAGACACGAGCATAGCCCGCTGGAATCGGGTTGCAATGGAAGGTTGCCTCGGGGGAATTTGAAAAAGCAACGGCGTTCGCCACCTTCATGGATATGTTCTTCATTTTGAAGTGTAGCTCGCAGTTAGTGTTCTCCGTGATGTCATCCACGGGGTATCTATCCAGCACTACTGCGTCGCCCGGGGCGGAACCCACGCTGCTTCTCGGCATGGATGGGGCGGTGGTATCCAATGCTGGATCATCCGCTAGCTGTTGCAGCTCCTGAGACCCCCTTTGCTGGCTAAGTGAGTCGATCTGCTCCTGCTGCCGCTGGAATTTAGCTGCCAATTCCGCTTGACTTGCTTCTAGGCCTTGAAGGCGTTCATAGTCGAGCTTCCTTTGCTCCTCCTCCATCTTCCTCTACTTCTTCTCCGCAATCTTCTTTCTCGCACGGGTTCTGTAGTCGACGTTCCAGTCCGAAAACTCCTCATACCACAGAATAGCGCCCTTGCCTCGTGTTCTTCCCGGGTGTTCAGGATTTCCCAGGGCACGCGTAAGCTCGTCGTTCTCTCTGTTGGGCTGGAACACCCCCAATCGAGCCTCGTCTATTGCAACAAGTAGCGCATCGTCGGCTCCGTTCAGACATGCCTTCGTCTAAACATTGCCTGTCTTCGGGTCCAACTCCCCCCCATGCGCATAGAACCAAGTCCTGCACCTGGGGGGCCAGCTCTTACTTACCGGAGTGACACCTGCATCCTCCATCTCTTTCTCAGACTTATCCCACTTAGGCATTGCCACCGCGTAGCCACCTGGCCCCAGCTTATGGAACTTATCCTTTTTTTCGGCATTCTTCTTGTTTATTCTCGACCGTTCCTTAGCTAATTCTGAATCCTTGAATTTCACGAAATCGTCCCAATGAGCACTTTGATTCTCTAGTATCCCCTCGAATACTGGAGTCTTCCTTCCTCCCTTGACGTACTTCTCCCACGTCATTCTCTTGTGGTTCTTGAATGCAACCGCCATCTTCCTAAGAGCAGCGTCCTTGACTTTCCGCACGTCTGCTTCTGTGAAATTATCTGGTAAGGTGAAATGTTCCATGAGAGTATCCCAAAGCAGATTTTTTTCATTCTCGTCGACAAAAGTAACATCTGGACGTGGATTTGCTGGCCTTCTCCATTCTTGAAGGGAGATCAGGAGTTGGTCCTTCACAATAACTCCGCACTGACGAACGAACTTGTCCGCAATCTTCTTAGGCGCTAATGGTTCACCATTAGGTCTGATTGCCTCGATATTGTACTTTACGCCCTCCTTCAACTTTTTGTTCGGGCCTCGTTTCGTCCTTTTGCCTGAAGATTTGCTCGATCTGGATGGCTGAAAGAAGAAAGATCGATTCGTTAATATATCTTCAACTCATTTAGAACATGCGATGATCACCAGATTCCTGCTTATATAAATATATATACCTCGCCGGTGTTTGTTGTTTCAGGATCAACATGTTCTTCGTCGTAGTTCATGACTTCATCTTCTCGGTCGTCACGATCGAATATCATATCACCCTCTCCGGTGTTGTTTAGAAATTCGGAGCCGTCAAAATCTTCTTCATTCTGATCATCATCTGGCCCGCGTATGATATCGAGCATGGTCTGTTCTCTCTCTCTGTCGGTATTGTCCGCCATAACTTTTATTTAACTATGACAAAAGAAATATAAAACAATTTAGTATAATCTCGAATAATAGATATAATCTCGAATACATCATATCGAATAATAGATATAATATTGAATACATCACTAGCTAGCTATCTAGCAAGCTAATAAAGATCGAATAGTACAGAGTAATCTAGGCCACTCGCGGTTCCTGAGGTGCGGGCGGTGGACACCCAAAGAGAAGGAACCATCACTGGATCATAGCTCGGGTGATCTCCCCAAAGAACCTGCCAGGTATTGGAGAACCTGACGTCCATAGCAGCCATGTAGCGATGGACGTGCTCGTCCTCCTCCCTAACACGGCGACGTACCACCTCCGGCGGGGCCGGCTCCCTCCGCACCGAAAGTGGCCCACGTGAATGCCACCAAAGGAGATGAGGGTCGACGACGGGACCCGGGCCGGGTTCCTCACCAAGCGTCGCGCCCCTGAAGGTAGCACCTCCCAGTGCCAGCCCGGCGGAGCCCAGTCCCGGACATGGGTCCTCTGAAGCAGGACGTCGTCGCGGACGTGTCGATGGCGAGGATGCGGGCGGGCATCGTCGACAACAAAATACTATATGCCGCAAAAGTAAAGTAACATTTTTTAAATGATGGATTGTGATGATTTCATATATGCAAATTCTAAATTTTATAACTAAAAATATAAGAAACTAAAAAAACATCGATCATCGTCTAACAATTTGAAATTAATCTAATTCATCTAGCTAGCTAAAACTAACATTTCCAAAATTTCTAGCATTTCTATATAACTAACATTTCTATAACATTTGACATTATATATATTATAACTAACATTTCTACATACTATTTGACATTAATCTAATCTAATTAATTAATTCATCTAAAACTTTGTATGAAAAACAGAAAAAACTAAAAGCTAAAAACAGAAAAATTGTGTGTGTGTGCGCGTCTAGTGTGTGTGTAGTGTGTGTGTGTGTGTGCATGTAGTGTGTGTGTGCACGCGCGCGTGTGTGTGCTCTACGGTCGGCGCCGGCGCCCCCCTTTAGTACCGGTTGGTGCCACGACCCGGTACTAAAGGGGGTGCGCTGCCAGGCGAGGGGCGCAGAAGTTTAGTCCCACCTCGCTAGCCGAAGGGCGCTCACACCTGCTTATAAGCCCCGCCGCCGCTGCTGTCTCGAGCTCCTCTCTAAAGCAGGCCTTCTGGGCCTACCTCTTCTACTCTGCCCTGTGGGGCCTATTGGGCTTGCGGGCCTGCATCCTGGCCCAACAACAGGTTGGGTTTCTAGTCGTATGCAGGCCGCTGTGGCCCGGTAGGTGGGCTTTTTTCATTTAGTTTTTTCTTTTCTGCTTTATTTATTTTGTTTTATTTATTTTTAGTTGTTTTTTGCTGTATTTAGAGTTTCTTTGTGAATATTTTTGATAGTTTTTAGAAACTTTCAGTTAGTGCCGGTAGTTTCTAAATTTGAATAGTTTAAAATTTGAATTATTTGAAATTTGTGTGAATCACTAGTTTGTGAATAACTTAACTTTAAAAATACATTTTCCAGTGATTCTTTTTTCTTATGTTTAATATTAGTGTGTTTTATCATTATATTCAATTTGGTAATGCTTAAGTTATTTAAAAATGAAATGCCTTTGTAACGGATGAGTTTTCGTCCGAAACCCTGATACTTCGAAACAGATTGTCCATTTTGTACACGAAGTGTATCCAGTTTTTGCGGTAACCCTCTCTACTTTTTTGCACATGCTATGTGGGTGAAATTATGATACCATGCCAACTTTCATCCTTTTCCGAGTTCATTTGAAATGCTTTTCAATTTCAGGGTCATTTAGCTGAAAAAATCAATAAATGCATGAAAGAATTTGCTTGCACATAAAATTTCTTCGCGTTTCAAATGCCAAAACACATATCTAGCTACCCTAACTATTACAGAGATTCCCTCCTGGGTGTGAAACACAGAAGAAAGTGATGATAGCTAAGCCGATCACATCCCAGATCTTTGGGTGTGAAACTTTTTCTTTGCGTGTGTCCCTTTGCGTCGTAGCCATGGAAAATCTTCATCATTTAACGGGATGCTCGGGTCAATATTCACTGTGAATGGAGCAATTTCATCAAACTTTCATCCTTTTCTGAGTTCATTTGAAATGCTTTTCAATTTCAGGGTCATTTAGCTGAAAAAATCAATAAATGCATGAAAGAAGTTGCTTGCACATAAAATTTGTTCGCGTTTCAAATGCCCAAAAACATAACTAGCTACCCTAACTATTACAGAGATTCCCTCCTGGGTGTGAAACACAGAAGAAAGTGATGATAGCTAAGCCGATCACATCCCAGATCTTTGGGTGTGAAACTTTTTCTTCGTGTGTGTCCCTTTGCGTCGTAGCCATGGAAAATCTTCATCATTTAACGGGATGCTCGGGTCAATATTCACTGTGAATGGAGCAATTTCATCAAACTTTTCATAATCTTCTGACTTGTCTGTCTTGTCATCCACTCCCACGATGTTTCTCTTCCCAGAACTCGGGTCAATATTCACTGTGAATGGAGCAATTTCATCAAACTTTTCATAATCTTCTGACTTGTCTGTCTTGTCATCCACTCCCACGATGTTTCTCTTCCCAGAAAGAACTATGTGCCGCTTTGACTCATCGTACGATGCATTCGCTTCCTTATCTTTTCTTTTTCTTGGCTTGGTAGACATGTCCTTCACATAGAAAACCTGTGCCACATCATTGGCTAGGACGAATGGTTCGTCTGCATACGCAAGATTGTTGAGATCCACTGTTGTCATTCCGTACTGCGGGTCTTCCGTTACCCCGCCTCGTGTCATATTGAACCATTTGCACCGAAACAAAGGGACCTTCAAACCACGTCGATAGTCAAGTTCCCATATGTCCTGTATATAACCATAATATGTTTCCTTTCCCGTCTTGGTTTCTGCATCAAAGCGGACACCACTGTTTTAGTTGGTGCTCTTCTTATCTTGGGCGATCGTGTAAAATGTATTACCATTTATCTAGTACCCTTTGAAAGTCATTATATTCGAAGATGGTAACTGGGACAGCAAGTACAGGTCATCTTCAATAGAGGTGTCATGCATGGTACGTGCTTGCAACCAGCTGGCGAAACTCCTGGTTTGTTCACGTGTAATCCAGTCATCAGACCGCTCCGGGTGTTTGGAGCGTAGCAAATTCTTGTGTTCATCCATATATGGAGCCACCAAGGCGGAATTCTGTAGAACTGTGTAGTGTGCTTCAGTGAGAGAATGTCCGTCCATACATATTATTTGTTCCCCTCCTAGCGTGCCTTTTCCATCCAGTCTGCCCTTATGCCGCGATTCAGGAACACCAATCGGCTTAAGGTCAGGAATAAAGTCAATACAAAACTCAATGACCTCCTCATTTTGACGGCCCTTGGAGATGCTTCCTTCTGGCCTAGCACGGTTATGAACATATTTCTTTAAGACTCCCATGAACCTCTCAAAGGGGAACATATTGTGTAGAAATACAGGACCCAAAACGTTAATCTCTTCGCATAGGTGAACTAGGACGTGCGTCATGATGTTGAAGAAGGATGGTGGGAACACCAACTCGAAACTGACAAGACATTGCACCAAATCATTCTGTAACCTTGGTATGATTTCTGGATCGATTACCTTCTGAGAGATTGCATTGAGAAATTCACATAGCTTCACAATGGCTAATCGAACGTTTTCCGGTAGAAGCCCCCTCAATGCAACCGGAAGCAGTTGCGTCATAATCACGTGGCAGTCATGAGACTTTAGGTTCTGGAACTTTTTCTCTGCCATGTTTATTATTCCCTTTATATTCGACGAGAAGCCAGACGGTACCTTAATACTGAGCAGGCATTCAAAGAAGATTTCCTTCTCTTCTTTGGTAAGAGCGTAGCTTGCATGACCCTGATGTATGCCGTCTTTTCCGTGCATACGTTGCTGGTCCTCCCGTGCCTCAGGTGTATATTTTGTCTTCCCATACACGCCCAAGAAGCCAAGCAGGGTCACACAAAGATTCTTCGTCACGTGCATCACATCGATTGCGGAGCGGACCTCGAGGTCTTTCCAATAGGGCAGGTCCCAAAATATAGATTTCTTCTTCCACATGGATGCGCGTCCGTTAGCATCATTCGGAACAGGTTGTCCACCAGGACCCTTTCCAAAGACCACCTTCAAATCCTTGACCATATCATGTACATCAGCACCAGTACGGTGGCGAGGCTTCGTCCGGTGATCTGCCTCACCTTTGAAATGCTTGCCTTTCTTTCTTACGGGATGCCTGCTCGGAAGAAATCGATGATGTCCCAGGTACACATTCTTCTTACAATTAGCCAAATATATACTGTCGGTATCGTCCAAACAGTGCGTGCATGCGCGGTATCCCTTGTTTGTCTGTCCTGAAAGGTTACTGAGAGCAGGCCAATCATTGATGGTCACGAACAACAATGCCTTTAGGTCAAATTCTTCCCCCATGTGCTCATCCCACGCACGTACACCTGTTCCATTCCACAGTTGTAAGAGTTCTTCAACTAATGGCCTTAGGTACACATCAATGTCGTTGCCGGATTGCTTAGGGCCTTGGATGAGCACTGGCATCATAATGAACTTCCGCTTCATGCACAACCAAGGAGGAAGGTTATACAAACATAGAGTCACAGGCCAGGTGCTATGGTTGTTGCTCTGCTCCCCAAAAGGATTAATGCCATCTGCGCTTAGACCAAACCATACGCTCCTTGCGTCATCTGCAAACTCCTTCCTGTACTTTCTTTCGATTTTTCTCCACTGCGACCCGTCAGCGGGTACTCTCAACTTTCCGTCTTTCTTACGGTCTTCTCTGTGCCATCGCATCGCCTTGGCATGCTCTTTGTTTTGGAGCAAACGTTTCAACCGTGGTATTATAGGAGCATACCACATCACATTGGCAGGAATCTTCTTCCTGGGGCGCCGGCCCTCGACATCACCAGGGTCATCACGGCAGATCTTATAGCACAATGCACCACATACCGGGCAAGCGTTCAAATCCTCGTACTCACCGTGGTAGAGGATGCAATTATTAGGGCATGCATGTATCTTCTGCACCTCTAACCCTAGAGGGCAGACAACCTTCTTTGCTTCGTACGTACTCTCGGGCAATTCGTTGTCCTTTGGAAGCATATCCTTTATCATTACCAGCAACTTTCCAAATCCCTTGTCAGATACACCATTCTCTACCTTCCATTGCAGCAATTCTAGTGTGGTGCCCAGCTTTTTCTTGTCACCTACGCAATTCGGGTACAACAATTTTTTGTGATCCTCTAACATGCGCTGCAACTTCTTCTTCTCCAAATCACTTGCGCAGTTTCTCTTTGCATCGGTAATGGCCCGACCTAGATCATCAACGGGCTCATCTGATGCCTCTTCTTCAGCTTCTTCCCGCATTGCCGGCTCAGCTTCTTCCCGCATTACCGGCTCAGCTTCTTCCCACATTGTTGTATCATCGTATTTAGGGAACCCATGGCCAGGATAGCTGTCGTCGTCCTCTTCTTCTTCATTGTCTTCCATCATAACCCCTCTTTCTCCGTGCTTGGTCCAAACATTATAATGGGGCATGAAACCGGTCTTAAACAGGTGGACGTGAATGGTTCTTGACGTATAGTAATTGTGACCATTCTTACAGCGAGCACATGGACAAGGCATAAAACCATCCGCCCGCTTGTTTGCCTCAGCCGCAAGCAGAAAACTACGCACGCCCTCAATGAACTGGGGAGAGCATCAGTCATCGTACACCCATTGCCGGCTCATCTTCATTACACAACACCGAATAGACCAAATTAATACAAGTTCATACATAAAGTTCATACAACACTTAAATGCAACAAACAAATAACTCTCTAGCTAAAGCATTTAAATGCAACAACAAATACGATCAAGATCGCAACTAAGGTAACAATGGATCCTACAACATAATGATACCAAGCCTCACTATCGATGGCATATTTTCTAATCTTTCTAATCTTCAAGCGCATTTTCTCCATCTTGATCTTGTGATCATCGATGACATCGGCAACATGCAACTCCAATTCCATCTTCTCCCCCTCAATTCTTTTCAATTTTTCTTTCAAGTACTCGTTTTCTCTTTCAACTAAATTTAACCTCTCGGCAATAGGGTCGGTTGGAATTTTAGGTTCAGATACCTCCTAGAAAAAATTTCTATGTCAACTTGATGGGCATAATTTGTCACAAACACGAAATGCAACTAGTTTTAAAAGAGAATATACATACCACATCCGAATCATAACAAGGAGTAGGGCCGACGGGGACGGATATCAAAACCATGGCAATATATGTATAACAAACAACGTACGGGTAAGATAATTATACGAGTAACTATATATCCAAATCACACACATCAATTTTTATATAAAATGTCATGAACAAGAGGCTCACCACAAGCTGGTGCCGGCGACGGGACGGTGCGGGCGATCGATGGTGGCTACGATGGAGATTTAGAAGGCACTAAGTAAACCACACCTACATATGCAAACTAAGTGTTATTTTTGACCTCAAATTGCATATAAATCAAATACTAGCACATATATATATATATATCCTCCCAAATTACTAAACTCACAAATTAATCACTATATAAACGAATGCAAGAGCTAATCTAGCAATGAGAGATGAAAGGACAAAGTTGCTAACCTTTGTGATCATTTGAATGGATGAGGGCCTTCAAATCTTGACAAATTTTGGGCAAATTTTGTGATGAACTCGAGAGGAAGAAGGGAAGAACAGAGGAGAGGGCCGGAGAGGGGAAAGGGGGAAGAACAGAGTGCTGGTGGATGAAGGGTTTATATAGGACGACCTTTAGTACCGGTTCGTGGCACGAACCGGTACTAAAGGGGCTGGAGGGGCACCTGTCTGACAACATCCTGCCACCACTCTCATTAGTACTGGTTCGTGGCATGAACCGGTGCTAAAGGTTCGCCACGAACCGGTACTAATGAAAGCGGCCCGGCTAGCCGTTGGAACCGGCACTAATGTATACATTAGTGCCGGCTCAAATACAAACCGGCACTAATGTGCTTCACGATTGACCCTTTTTCTACTAGTGTCCATACGACTACAGATCTGCTCCAAGAGAACATTGGGGAGGGAATTCCAATCGCGCCTCTGCGTGTCAGTCGGTTCTGCCATTGGGGTTTTTGGTGCCTGCGAGCCAGCGGGGAATTGGAATTGGGCGGGCAAGCGAAGAAGCTTCTCCTCGTGTGGCCGAGCAGTGAGCGGGGGGATATGGTACGCACGAGCTACCAAGGAAGATGGCGCGGGCGGGCGAGCAGTGAGCGGGGGTAAATGGTGTGCGGCCGAAGATGGGGAAGAGAGGAGGAAGAAGAAGAGATGGCAGTACTGGGTAAGGCTGATTTAGTAACACCAACACGCTGGTTCAGCTTATTGATTACGTGTCCCATTTGCTGCAGCGTGTATTGTCACTTCACTGTGAAGACTAGTTGAATAGTTCTCTCTGACCGAGATGGGGAATAATGGATCGCGAGGACTTCCTTTATACAGTATCCCTATGCCTCTATGCTCACTTCACTCATTTTGCTCCGTACCTAGTCACTTGTTGAAATCTGTAGAAAGACAAATACTCCGTATTCGGGAACAGAGGGAGGCTTTTACTCCATACTATTTGGGAACAGAGGGAGTATCACCATATGGAGGGAATAGAGGAAGCTTGAAATATGAACATGTCAATGGGAGGGAGTAAGCCCCATGCATGCATGCATGCATGCATGCAACATGCAACACTCACACGTACACATGGACGCACGCAACACTCACGCACCCATGCGGCACACAGCACACGATGCAACACACACGCTCACGCTCAAGTGCTCAACCTACTCCCTACGTCCGTGAAAGACTGTACATTTAGACATTTACACATTGACCAGGGCATAATTAACGCCCAAAAGTAGCAGACTTATGTGTGCATGCGACCATTGCGATAAGAAGATTAAATGAAGGTCGTTGCATGCTGTAATTAAGGATAGACATGTAGCCTATACCTATAGCACAAGTTGGTGCATTAGTCAATCAATATTGATTTAGATTAAAGGCTAAATGCATTGGAAGTGTAGATGTACATCATGTACTACACTCTTTGTTTTATAGCCGATGTACACTCTTTGTTGGAAGAACGAGGGAGGACACGTGCATGCACTCACATACACAGCCAGGGCAGTTCGCGCGCAAGGGTTGGACTCGTGTCGCGCCTACGTAAAGTTTTGTTTAACCGATTTCTTTACTCTGCCAACTGACAGGTGGGACCCAGAAACCAGGTGACAATTTAATCAGTCAACAAAGTGCCACGTCGAATATGTGGCCGGTCAGTAGGGTGCAATACGGTGCTCTCCGATGAGCTAGTGATCGTATAATCGCCACAAAACTATATATAGTGACCGTAAAGAGCGTATTGTTACATACGTTGACCGCCAGTGTATTTTTCTCATTTCAAATTAAGCCATATTAATAGGAAAGGATGTAGTATGGACTACTACTACTAGTACTAGTACTGCTTTGATGTGTCCCGTCAACTCGCCGAACGAGGAGAAGCTTGCTTACTACGCCTCTCCCTCGCCCACGCATGCGGTGCTTCGCAGGACGAGGAGAGGATTTTGACTACAGCGCCCTCTCCCTCTCCCTCTCACTCGCCCTTGCTCTCGCCCTTGCGGTGGACGTGGAGCAGTTCAATCGGTGTCACATTGCCAGAAGCATATTGTACTATAGTATCATCATTGTTGGACCTTCCGAAGAGGCGAAGAGCCAAGTGCAACCTTCACACGAGTACGAACTTTTGAACCTCCCAAAGAGGCAAAGAGCCAAGCGCAAGGTTTTACAGGAGTTGTCGTCCTAGTAGGAGTGTACTATAACTATAGCGAACGGTGCTACTGTATAATGCCGCCACGTCACGTATATCCAAAGCTGTGCCACCTTTTTTTTCTCAAAGAGCGTGTTGGAGCCCGTGCAACAACTACACAAGTTGCATGTACACATAACACATTTACTAGTAATAAATTCTAAAGGAAAAATGCCAGTATGCCACACAACTTCATCTCCAATTCATGTGATAAATATGTGCACGACTAGTCTACATATATTCACAGCGCTACCGTTCACAATTACAGTACTCCACTTACACGTTATAGATGGGCGACATGTCCACCTCTAGGTTCCAGTCCCAGGTGTTCTTCATGGATGGAATGATCCATAGCGGTGGGCAACGGGAATCATTGTCGCAGCTTTCTAGTCTGGTTCCACACAATGGAGACTCATCCAAGCTGAAGCGGCATAAATCAGGGATAGCGTGTCCCAGCATGTCGTTCATCTGGCGGTGCGCACTGAAGACATAACCATGCTTCATGAACGGAAGGCCATCCGTGTCGTGCACGGAAGGTGGCATCCGCTTCACAATGGGGTATCTGTCCCCGATGAAAAGCGAGTACTCTCCAAGAGTGTTCCTCGGCAACCACGTAGCATCACGGGGGTCGAACTTGGCGCCGTTTAGCTGGTACACGTGGCATCCCAGATCTGGACACATGGTGACGTACATAGTCAAGGTCCATGCATAATAATGTTGTGCTCAAATATGGCGGTCAGTAATACTGTGTAGCAAATAGTACTACTCTGGTATAGAGGAAGTAAAATAACCGGCTTATTATATATAGCCACTCTTGGCTACATGGATGAGATAGTAAGACATGGAAAAACAAAAATGGTGGCAGCTAGTGGGTTCAAGTCTTCAAGGGCCTAGCTAGCTATACGCGTCCTCCAAGGTAAAAAGTACTCCTACTAGTACTACAAAGTATACTACTAGTACAACAATGAAAGAGAAGGCGAGAGGGTTAAAAATGGAATACGTGGGTAGATGGTGACGGTCCGATCGTGGTAGATTGTGTGACCATGTTGCACATCAGTGGTACCACGGGTAACGACTGCTAAGATAGTTGATCCCAATATGCCAAAGTAAGCTACAAGGTTCCAGGTTAGACCGAATCGCGGATGCAAATGCACATCCAGGATCGGCAATCTTATTTTGATTGGGGGATGACTGGTCCCTGCAAAATAATGGAGTACCGTTAGGGATGCAAATGATGGTTTGTGCATTCCGTTTGTAATCTCCCGTATCGTAGGACGGCAACCAGATGAAACAAGTCGCCTAGCTTATCACCGCGAAGATGCGGCCTAGATGGCGCACGGCGTCTTCGAACGTGTAGGGGTACAAAAATGCCACCGCCAACATGCGCCAGCCTCTGCTGTTACTGCCTCTTGCATTGATGGCAATCCTTATGTCGAACACCGTGATGAGATAGTAATCATCGTAGCTGGGTCACTTTGTCGGCGGGTCCGCAATTGCTATCTTCTTCAATCTCATGTAGGCATCATCATACGTATTCAAGCCCAGCCAGTCCGGAAGGCCGATCCCAATGGTGGAGAAGGGGTCTACCGGAACGGCCGCACTGCTGTGGATGTTGTGCAAAATGATGGTGGTATCCGACCGGAGGTATGCAAGCCAATCTTTGTTGGAACCGACCCAGACCTATATATAAGACGGTGGGTGTCGGTGTCAAAACCGGCGGATCTCGGGTAGGGGGTCCCGAACTGTGCATCTAGGCCGGATGGTAACAGGAGACAGGGGACACATTGTTTTACCCAGGTTCGGGACCTCTCGATGGAGGTAATACCCTACTCCTGCTTGATTAATATTGATGATATGGGTAGTACAAGAGTAGATCTACCACGAGATCAAGGAGGCTAAACCCTAGAAGCTAGCCTATTGTATGATTGTTGTGTATGGAGTTGATTGTGTCCTATGGACTATGACCCTCCAGTTTATATAGGTACCGGATAGGGTTAGGGTTACACAGAGTCGGTTACAATGGTAGGAGATCTTGAATATCCGCATCGCCAAGCTTGCCTTCCATGCCAAGGAAAGTCCCATCCGGACACGGGACGAAGTCTTCAATCTTGCATCTTCATAGTCCAGGAGTCCGGCTTAAGGTATAGTCCAGCTACCCGAACACCCCCTAATCCTGGACTCCCTCAGTAGCCCCTGAACTAGGCTTCAATGACGATGAGTCCGGCGCGCAAATTGTCTTCGGCATTGCAAGGCGGGTTCCTCCTCCAAGTCCTTCGTAGAAGATTGTAAATACCAAGAGTAGTGTCCGGTTCTGCAAAATAAGTTTCCACATATTGCCATAGAGAGAATAATATTAACAGAAATCAAATCTGCTGACGTATTCTGCAGTGCGCCATCACACTACATCCAAGTCCTTTTCTCGAATCATTTTTACTTTTCCACCTCAGCATGTTTTGCGAGGCGGTTTCCTTGGCACGTCTTGTCAAAGCAGAGATCATGTACCCCTTTTACGGGATTCTCATCAATACGGACGTGGGTAACCCAACCACGCCATTTATCACGGCGCTCGGGAGGCAAGCGAGTTTTATCAGGCAGGTGGGGACGCATAACCGCATCCGCATATATAAGGGGATAAGGATCCACCCTTTTTACCTACGCCTTCTTCCTCCTTTGCCTACCCATCTCCTGCGCACTCGAGCTCCAGCGCCCAAGCCCGCATTTCCCACCTCAACCTTCTCCAGCGATGTCCGGAGCGGGAGGCAAGTGGAAGGTCTCCTCCGTCACGGAGGGCGACGTCAAAAAGCTTAGGAAGGCCGGATACTTGTCCAAAGACATCGCGCACCAGCTTCCCGAGAAGGGGCAACTCCTCCCCACCCTAGGGCCCCATGATAGGGTAGTATTCCTTCCCCACTTCCTCCGCGGACTGGGTTTTCCCCTTCACCCATTCGTCTGGGGGCTCATGTTCCACTACGGCCTGGATTTCCACGAACTGGCCCCGAACTTCATCCTCAACATCTCGGCGTTTATCATCGTGTGCGAGGCCTTCCTCCGCGTCCGCCCCCATTTCGGCCTCTGGCTCAGGACCTGCAACGTCAAGCCCAAGGTGGTGTGCGGCAGCCAGGCGGAGTGCGGAGGCGCCATGGCGGGCAAGATTGCCAACGTCCTGTGTTTCGAGGGCTCCTTTGTAGAGACCCTAAAGGGGTGGCAAGCCGGGTGGTTTTACATCACCGAGCCACGCGATCCGAAATGGATCGCAGCCCCCGAGTTCCGATCCGGACCCCCCACGCGGCTCATGTCCTGGAAAGAGGCGGGCCTATCATGGGGTAACGAGGAAGAGGTGACCGGACTGAAGGCATGCATCCAGTCCCTGGTGGACAAGCCAATCAGGCTTGTAAATGTAGTCCAAGTCATGCTCGTTCGCCGAATCCTCCCATGTCAACAACGGGACTTTACTCTGTGGGAGTTCGACCCAGCGCAGCACCGAACCCTTAACAGGCTCTTCGACATGACGTATGAAGACTTCTGGAAGGTGCTAATCAAAGGTGCCAAGGCTCCCGCATCTGCTTCCGAGAACCGCGGATACAGCTCGCAGCGTCACGCTAGCGAGGTAAGCTATCTCGACCTTCTACGGGATGTTCAGCTTTTTTCATAGTTTGACTCTATGTGGGATCTAAACTCCCTTACCTTTGACAGGCTTGGCGGGCGATAGCCGAACCGATTAACTGTCCGGCTCCACTGCCCGAAGACTCAGCCCCAGCTCTACTAGTGAAGCTGCTGCCTCTGGCGCCTTATGTGGTGCCGGAGAAGAAGGCCAAGAAGAAGAAGACCACGGGGACTCGAAAGAGTACCCGTAACGTGGTATTGTCGGACTCATCATCCGACGAGTCCGAGACGCCCTCCTCTCATGAAAGCGAGGAGGTGGAAGAAGAAACCTCTCCCCCTCCAGCGGGGGGAGGAAAGAAAAGGAAGGCCGCCCCAGTGGGTGGGGGGGGCAAGGGGTCCAAGAAGAGGAAAACCCCTCCGCCGGACTACGCCCCCGACGCCGACGAGGACGAAGAGGAGTGGCCGGACAGGGCCAGGCGTCCGGCGAAATCGTAAGTGTTCAGATACCAGAGTAACTCATGATATTCCTTTTGTTGCACAGCTTTCCCTAATGTCGATAATCATGCAGCCCGCCCCGGGCCGAACTCAACGAGTCGTCGAGCGGCTCCCTGGATTCATCGGACGTGAACTCAGTTCCGCCCGCTGTCTCCCCCCACACTGCGGATGACGCCGAAGTGGCATCGCAACAAGCTTCAGGGCAGGAGGAGGTGGTACTGGAGGAGCCGCAAGGCGACCTCCCGGACTCCAGGAATAAAGGGGACAAGACCCCCCAGGGCTCCAAGTCCGGCTTTAAGCCGGACACCGTGCCGGAATCTTCAACAACACCGGACCGCGGCAGGCGAACTCCTTCTAAGAGGATCAAGCCTTCTGAGCCGGCAGCCTCCGTCCAACCGGAGGCGCCGGACAATATGCTGGAGGTGCTTGAAGGCACCTTCATCAACGAGGAGCACCGTACTATTATGAGTATGGTGATCCAGAAGGTTCAGTCCACCAAGAGCGGGCTGAGTGAAGCTTGCGCTAGCCTCCTAACAGGCTTTGAGGTAAGTAAAAATACGTAAAAATATTACCGCATAGACAGTAGCCCCTGATGCTTTGTTTGGCGTTCGGAAAGAAAAGCCGAATACAGGATCTATTAAATTTCGCAGGAGTCTAACAATAAAGAGTCAATATGCGTATGCAGGCTTCGCTGCTAGCCACCGCCGCACTGACTGCGGAGGTGGGTGCCCTGAAACAGGGACTCAAGCAAACCGAGCAAGAGCTCGGCCTTGCCAAGCAGCAGCTTGAGGAGAAAGAAGGTAAGAAATACCTTACAGAAAAAAGTGCCTATAGAGAGGCGTGATTGCAAAAAATAACAGGATTGTACTGCTTATTGTAGGGGCCACGACTGAGGTGGCGACCCTCAAGCAGGCGCTGTCCGAGGCCAAAAAGAAAAATTCCGCGGAGCGCACCGAGCGAGAGAAACTTGGGGCTCAGGTCGGCGAGGTGCAGCAAGAGCTTCAGGCTCTCATGAAAAAACATGAGAGTTTGGAGCTTGAGTCAAAGACCCAAGCGTCCGAGCTCGCGGCGGCCCTTGAGACTGCCAAGTCTGCCAAGGCCGAGGCCCAAAAAGCCCTCCGAGAGTTGGAGGATATGAAGAAGATAGCAGCGGGTAAGGCATTCTTTATGCAAAGCAGAAATATAAAAGTAAACTACTTGTTACTTACCCGAATCCGGATTTCTCCAGGGGCATTCGCAGATCTTCCCCGCAGCATATCCGACGCCGCCGCATTCTACCGAGCTGAAGAGGGCAGCTCGACGGAGAAGGTGTTCTGGTCTCAGTATGCTGAGGCCGGACACCCTGTGCCCTTGAGCGACCAGCTGAAACAGCTGGTCGAACTCCACAAGGCGGCCGAACAGGCTATGAAGGGCTTCATAGTTCGGCTGTGGCCCGGAGAGGCCCTACCTGGGAGCTACTTCGGGCTGGTGCGGCGGCTGGTGGAGGCCTGTCCAAGGCTCGAGGTCATCAAGCGGTCTGTCTGCATCGAAGGAGCCCATAGGGCCCCTGCCCGTGCAAAGGTGCACTGGGGTAAGCTGGATGGTGAGAAACTTGTGAGGGACGGGCCGCCGCCGGGGAAGGAGCATCGCAAGCCCGAGAACTATTACAAGGATGTTCTTGCAGGTGCCCACCTTGTGGCGGATGAATGCACCAAGGATGTAATTTTTGACTGAACTCGCTCGTGTTTATCCTGTGCGCTGAAAACTTGTTCATATGCGCTAAGCAATGCTTGTTGAATTTAAAATATTATTTTTTGTGCGGCCGTTTATCAAAAATTGAGAGATGGCCAGTCATCGACTTCTGCCCCCATGCCACTAGTGCTGGGGCGGTGCTAAACCTGTGCGCTCTTTTTCCCATGTTTGGGTCCTTCGAGGGAGGCGCTTAGCACGACAAACCAGGCAATCGGACTATAATGCTTGAACACTCTCACTTAGCCATAGAACGTTATAATTTTAAATTTCGGCGAAGCCCCTAGATCGGAAGACCGAATTCAGGGCGCTATCCACGCCTTGGCTGGGGTTATCCAGCTCCTCGCTCAAAGCGGCATAAGCCTTTAGGGACTTGAAAAACCTCTCGAACAGCGACCGGTCTCTCGCCTCATCATGACAGTCAGTTTTAGCTTTCTCCACTGAGGTGCTTAACCCAGCTCAACCGGGGCACAATCGCAGTGGTTCTCCTAGTGCTACCTTAGCCGATATAGCGGAACGTAAGGCACCAAAACATAGGAGCCGGGCAAACCCAACTATTGACCCAAATCATGATTCGGAGCCGATGCATATAGTGCTATAAGTTTGGGGTGCCGCACTTGTGAAAGTGTACGGACTTCTCACACCTTATTAAAGGGTACTAAAGCCCCTGGCGTACTTGTCGTACCATAGTGTACGGGTGCAACATGTCATTAATGAACATATATAAAAGAGAGTAATGCAAAAAATAGACAAAAAGCTAAGCATTGTTTATAGAGAGGCTATTTATCAAAGCCGAACGATACAAATAGTGCGGTAAGCAAAAGATATTGGACTACTCAGTATGTCCATACCAGGGGCAGGCCGTGGAAT
Organism: Triticum urartu; assembly: GCF_056163025.1. NCBI lineage: Eukaryota > Viridiplantae > Streptophyta > Magnoliopsida > Poales > Poaceae > Triticum > Triticum urartu. The sequence continues at coordinate 644,317,986 of NC_141875.1, forward strand.
TGTATTTAAAACAGGTATACCGCTCGTAATAGAGACCACCTGGGAGTTCCATAATGCGTCATAGCTTGTCTGCCTCCCTGGATCTTGCATCGTTTGTGCGGCAGTCGAATTGCCGAACAGGTCGTCCGAAGTATGGAGTCCTAAAAGTAAGAAAAAATTAAGAAAAGAATCCGGCAGCCCCTAGTACGTTTTAAGCCGTGTTTTGGGCATGCCGTTATTGTGCCCCTTCCCCTATGCCCATGGTATTTCAAGGGCGTAGTTATGTACGCGAGGTACTGGTTTCGCTATGTCGCGAAAGCTGGGGTTTGGGCCGCATTTCTACGCTTGCTTAGAGTGTGCCAGGCGGTCCTGCTGTAGGTTATTCCGGGCGCGCTTGGCAGTGTCTGGCCTTTTGATGGCCGGAGTGGAGAATTGCCTGAGAAGGCTACTTTGTACCTCCGCTGCGAGAGCCTCCGTATGATCCTCCGTACGGAGGGAGCGTTCGGTGTTTCCGTTGACCGTAATTACTCCTCGAGGTCCTGGAATCTTGAGCTTGAGATATGCGTAGTGCAGCACCGCATTGAATTTTGCGAATGCAGTTCGTCCGAGCAGGGTGTGATAGCCACTGCGAAACGGGACTATATCGAAGATTAACTCTTCGCTTCGGAAATTATCCGGGGATCCGAAGACCACGTCAAGTGTTACTGAGCCTGTACAGTTGGCTTCTACACCTGGTATAACGCCTTTAAAGGTCGTTCTTGTGGGCTTAATCCTTGAGGGATCTATGCCCATTTTCCGCACTGTATCCTGATAAAGCAGGTTCAGGCTACTGCCGCCGTCCATGAGGACTCTTGTGAGGTGAAATCCGTCGATGATTGGGTCGAGAACCAATGCGGCGAAGCCTCCATGACGGATGCTAGTGGGATGGTCCCTTCGATCAAAAGTGATCGGGCAGGAGGACGATGGGTTGAACTTTGGGGCGACTAGCTCCATCGCGTATACGTCCTATAGCGCACGCTTCCGCTCCCGCTTGGGAATGTGGGTTGCGTATATCATGTTCACCGTCCGCACTTGTGGGGGAAAGCCCTTCTGTCCATTGTTGTTCGGCAGCTTGGGCTCCTCGTCGTCGCTGTGTAGCCCCTTGTCTCTGTTTTCGGCTTTTAATTTGCCTGCCTGCTTGAACACCCAACAATCCCTGTTAGTGTGATTGGCTGGCCTTTCGGGGGTGCCATGTATCTGGCACAAGTGATCGAGTATTCAGTCCAAACTGGACGGGCCCTGAGTATTCTTTTTGAATGCCTTTTTCCGCTTACCGGATTTATAGCCTTTGAATCTGGCGTTGACTGCCATGTCTTCATTGCTGTCGCTGTTAACGCGGCGTTTTTGCTTATTCTGACGTGTCCTGCCACTTTTGTCCTTGGTATCCGAATTACCAGGGTTCTTCGATAAGTTGTTACTGCGAGCTAGCCAGCTGTCTTCTCCCGCACAAAAGCGGGTCATGAGTGTCGTGAGTGCTTCCATGGATTTCGGCTTTTCCTGTCCCAGGTGCCGGGCAAGCCACTCGTCGCGGATGTTATGTTTGAAGGCTGCTAGGGCCTCTGCGTCCGGACAGTCGACTATCTGGTTTTTCTTTGTTAGGAACCGTGTCCAGAATTTTCTGGTAGATTCTTCTGGCTGCTGAATTATGTGGCTTAAGTCGTCGGCATCCGGCGGTTGCACGTAAGTGCCCTGGAAGTTGTCGAGGAATGCGGCTTCCAGGTCCTCTCAAGAACTGATTGAGTCTGCTGGCAAGCTGTTAAGCCAATGCCGGGCCGGTCCTTTAAGTTTGAGCGGGAGGTATTTGATGGCGTGTAGATCATCGCCGCGTGCCATGTGGATATGAAGGAGATAATCCTCGATCCATACCGCCGGGTCTGTTGTGCCATCGTATGACTCGATTTTTACGGGTTTGAAACCCTCTGGGATTTTATGATCCATTACTTCATTCGTGAAGCATAGGGGGTGTGCAGCGCCTCTGTACTGGGCTATATCACGACGCAGCTCGGAAGATCTATGTCTGTTGTCTTCGGCCCGGCCGGATTTGTTGTATCCGGAGTGAAGATCATTGTCACATGCCGTAGGGCGCCTGCGCGATCTGTAGATCGATCTTGTTTGTCTTGCCTTATCCTCCAGTATGTCTCGCATGTCGGGCGCATTTTCCCGTGCCTTAGTTGAGCGGCGTCGGGGCATGGCTTGGGTGGAGGGCCGAGAGGCCTCTCTGTCGCGGCCGTGAGGTGGCCGGTCTGCCATGTAATGCGCTGGTGATGTAGGTGCTTCCTCCTCTGATCGGGGTAGCGGCCTGCGCTTCGGGTAACTCTTGGAGGGGCGTTCAAGTTCATACTCTTCAGCCGCAAGGACTTCAGTCCATCTGTCAGCTAGCAAATCTTGGGCAGCTCTAAGCTGTTGCTGCTTTTTCTTGAGGCTGCTTGTCGTGGCTAAAAGCCTGCGTTTAAAACACTCTTGTTCGGCGGGGTCTGATGGTATGACGAATTCGTCGTCATCGAGGCTTGCCTCATCTTCGGAGGGAGGCGTATAGTTATCATCCTCGACCTCTTGGTCTGCCGCTCTCTCATGAGTGCTGGCTTCTCCATCTTCCTGTGCCGAATCTTGCTGAGGTGGGTGTTCTTCGGCGCTATCCGGGGTAGTATTATCTCCCGTGTCGGAATCACCGTTTTTTCTTTGGCGGGATTTAGAGCGGCGCCGCTGACGCCGGCGCTTTGGCTGTTTCTTGGGGGCGTCATCCCCCACTGTTCCATTGCCATCTCTATCTTTTGGAGTATCCACCATATATATGTCATATGACGAGGTGGCCTTCCAGCGCCCTACAGGTGCTGGTTCCAGTTCGTCTCCTACATCGTCGTCCATGCCGTCGATGTCTTCGGAGCCGAAGTCAAGCATGTCGGTTAGATCGTCGACAGTGGCTATAAAGTGGGTGGTGGGTGGGATTTGAATTTCTTCATCGTCCGCATCCCCACCTTGCTAACCGTAGTCCGGCCAGGGCTCTCCTGACAATGAGAGAGACTTTAGAGAATTCAGGATGTCGCCGAAGGGCGAGTGCTGAAAGATGTCCGCGGCGGTGAACTCCATTACCGGCGCCCAATCGGATTCGATTGGCAGGGGCGCGGGGGGCTCGGAGTTTGGAGAGGAATCAGGCTCCTCGGAGTCACGGGCCATGCGGAGTGCGGGGCTGGAGTTCGGCTCGATCGCCTCTGAGATCGCAGCCCCTGAGGCAGCGTCCAACCGCTGATCCTCGATCAGCGCAGTAGGCTCCGAATCAATGGTCGAAACCGATGCGTGTGCGGCCTCCAAGGCGCTGTTCGGCGGCAGAGCTATATCGTGCCCATCGAGACAGCGTGGCGCGCTTGGCTGTGGCTCGAATCCGTCGAAGATCAAGTCCCCGCGGATGTCAGCCATGTAGTTCAGGCTTCCAAACCTGATCTGATGGCCAGGGGCGTAGCTTTCGATCTGCTCAAGGTGGCCAAGCGAATTTGCCAGCCGTGCGGAGCTGCCGAAGATGAAGATCTGTCCGGGGAGAAAAGTCTCCACCCAGACTGCATCATTGTTGATGATCGAAGGAGCCATCAGGCCTAATGGCGACGACACAGAGGAACTCTCAATGAAAGCACCAATGTCGGTGTCAAAACCGGCGGATCTCGGGTAGGGGGTCCCGAACTGTGGGTCTAGGCCGGATGGTAACAGGAGACAGGGGACACTTTGTTTTACCCAGGTTCGGGACCTCTGATGGAGGTAATACCCTACTCCTGCTTGATTAATATTGATGATATGGGTAGTACAAGAGTAGATCTACCACGAGATCAAGGAGGCTAAACCCTAGAAGCTAGCCTATGGTATGATTGTTGTGTATGGAGTTGATTGTGTCCTACGGACTACGACCCTCTGGTTTATATAGGCACCGGATAGGGTTAGGGTTACACAGAGTCGGTTACAATGGTAGGAGATCTTGAATATCCACATCGCCAAGCTTGCCTTCCATGCCAAGGAAAGTCCCATCCGGACACGGGACGAAGTCTTCAATCTTGTATCTTCATAGTCCAGGAGTCCGGCTGAAGGTATAGTCCGGCTACCCGAACACCCCCTAATCCAGGACTCCCTTAGTGGGCAGCAGAGAAATTACGGGATGGAAATGGAATAACTAAGTACTACATGTTCAAACTCCATTACTGACCTACTCATCGGACAAAATCCGACTACCTCTCAACGTCGGCAACTCTAGCGGAGTCAACGTGCAACCATGGCCAGGGAGCGGTGGACTGTTCGAAGGATTGTCCCATAGAAGAACCTTCTCCTCGAGGACGCATGGAAGACCAACAAGCATGGCATGTTTAAGCAGCGTCTTGAAAAAGTTGGTGCAGGAAGCACCGAGTCTTGCAGCGGTGAGGACGTCGGAGCGGCGTGCGATTTCTCCCACAGGATCGTCGTCCAAGGTCTCCTAGCCCCGACGAGGAGGAGAAACGCCTCGCGAATCCATGGGAGCAGCGACGAACTGCCTTCTCTGCGGGGGGAGGGGAACTGGCGAGGAGGAGATAAGATCGTAGTAACCGCAGGGCCTCGTCCCTTCCAACTATAGATCGTTCCTCAGCGAAGGGGTGAGGCTATTATTTACTACTAGTACTCCCTCTGATTCTTTTTACTCTGCGCATAAGAGCAGACTCGGATACCAAGGCAGGGGCTCGCTGCATGCTTTCTAGACGGAAATACCCCTAGCGCATCGATGGGAGGAGCTAGAAGCTATAAATACCCCATGCAGCCCATTGGCTGTCCGCCCGCGTTCTCCTCTCTCTGCATGCTGCATGGATATTTCCCTCTCTCTCACATGACTACATGCGGTGGCGCTAGTCTATGAGAAGCTCGCATGGAGATAGCAATCTTCTCTCCAGAAGATTTTTTTTTTGAAAGAAAGGGATTATGGAACATTATGGGATTGCATTATACTGTAAATAATAGCACTAGTAAGAAATTTTTGGCTATCGGTAGTAGTTTTCGGTGTGGATTAAGAAATTTTGGTTATGTTTTTGCCATATTTTGTACACGCCAACTAGTGTCAAAAAGCGTCTTACATTATGTGACAAAGGAGTGCGTACTCGTACTATAGCAGTACTAGTACTACTTTTCTCAACTAGTAGTGCAATGTACTGTACTTCTAGTCTAGTCTAGTATAGTGCACTAGTTTTGAACTCTTGAATCTCATGGCCAAGGACCTACAGTTGGAAGTGGAGGGTACTACTGTTCTCTAAAACCATCGCTGTATTACCAATGCAGGGGAAGTACACCTGCGTAGTGGCCTACTGGGTACTTCGGTGCTCTATTCAGCCGCTCCTCTTACGTAGCTGGCCTACTCAGCCGCTCCTCTCACGCACACACTAGCAGCCTGTTTATCAGTGACGGTTACTGCGGGGGCAGAACATTTGAGTTATTTGATACAACGAGACTAGGCTTTTCGCTTCCATTTGTGGAGGTGTAATGGATCTCGTCGAACTTTGTTAGTAGTTCCTTCTTTATGAATGGGATGAAGCAAAGATTTTACCTCCATTTCAAAAAAACACGTCAAGAGGAATTTCTTTTATAGTAGAGCCGATAATGGAGTGAAGTCCATGCATGCAACGCCACAAGGTAGAGAGTAGTAGTACTTCCTCCGTCTAGGTGTGTAAGTCATCTTACATTGTGCATCGCAACCAAGGCGGAGAGGAAAACGAGAAAACTTAATGTCTTTTTGCAAATTAATAGCATTGCATGCAATGAACTAACCACTTCATGTTATGTTTGTTAGTCTCAAGTCATTAAAAGCATGCACTACCCACATATCTTACCGGTTGATATGCCACAAAACAAAAAACGAGAAGGGAGTTAATGTACGGTGCCTAAGTGTTTTGGGATTATTTGGTTTTCGTAAGGTGACTTACACACCTAGACGGAGGGAGTAGAGCACTTTACGTACAGAGCCATATTGCACAGTTCTCAATGCCCCGCCAGGCTTTTCCAGCTCCTCGGGCTTAATTGGGAGGCGCTAGTTTGAATATGCTACTAGCTGATGAGGAAGCTGCAAGCGAGGTGCGGCTAGGGCGAGCACGCAAGCCATGGGATGCTGGGAAGGAAAACCCATTCACGTGGCTAGGCTGTCCAGTGCACCCAGATTGTGGGGCCGCACGTCCGTTTGACTTCAAGACTCAAACTACCCGTGTAAAATATTGGCTCACATCGAAGTGTAGTAGTACTATTTTTAAAAAAAGGCCGCTGTGCGTTCGGCCAGGATTGAACCCACAAAACGAGGTATACACTCCCGCGACCACTAATAGTACTCGTTGCAGTGCAACGCAACCTAGAATCGTCTTTTGTCGCTAGTAGTACGTGCATTGTTCCTTACAAGAAACCCCTATCATCTGCTGCTGGCTATAAGCCAGTGCCATGTCATCTACAGCCCATCTTATAGCCAACATGTACAATAATAGATCAAAAGAGTGTACTACTTTTTTATTATGTAGCCCGCTTCTCATTCTCACAAAGTGCCTAGGAGCACGTGCTAGAGCTGGCTCTTCACGAAGAGCCCGCTTACATTCTCTCTCCTCTTCTCTTTCCTCCAACTAAGCAGAAATATACTAGTTTATTTGTTATAGCCTGCTGACTCAGCTCTATTGTACTTGCTCTAATAATGCAAGAAACCACTAAAATGCCAAGAAACTACTACCACTTGCATACGTGGCAGACTAAAGATAAGACTACTTTATCAACCATTGTACATGCTCTTACCAACAAAAATCCTCGAGTGACCTCCTACCTCCGGCCCGTCCACCTAGTTATCCTCGGCCATGGGACGCAGCTACCGCCGCCGACAGAAGGCGAGGTCAAAAGCGCCGGCGGTGCGGATCCCATGTTGCGGTAGCCTAGATGCCAGCTCCGTCCCGTGCTCGCGGCCACTAGCTAGCCAAGATAGCTCCGTCCAGCTGCTTGTCTGCTAGGTTTGCTAGCTATATTGACACGGTAGCGCGGCGGCTTGCTCACGCGCGCCGCGCTAAGGCCAGCCATCTGGCTCGAGCGAAGGCTAGCGCGGCGGCTTGCTCGCTCGTGAGTCACGCTCGGGCCAGCCTGCCAACCCGTGCGGAGGCCAACGCGGGTTCCGGCCCGTCAGGCGGAGCGGCGGCCAACTCGCTCATCACCGGCGCCACCGACGAACACGCATCAATACTGTTTGAAGTAATGTTCAGGAAAAATAATTATTTGAGGGGGAATAACTGGATAGAAGGTCAGATGTGGGTCCCTCGTGTCAACGGTCAAACAAAATGTGTTGGTTTAAGATGCCTCGTCAGCACGGACGTGTGGGCCAACCCTGTCATAAATGGGTTTAAACGAACCTAATCGATAGGAGTACTAGGTAGTTTTTGGCGTGGATTTAGAAATTTTGGGTATGTTTTTGCTATTTTTTGTACAATAGATTCTTCCTAGGGCTGGTTGAAAGTGGTAGTTTTTTGTTAAATACTCTACATATTGTAAGTAGGAGTGAAAGTTAAGCTTCGGAAGCCAATAAGCAAGGCTAGTTACATAGTGCATATGTGTACATGATTGAAAGTAAATATCTTGATGGAAAACTCGAAACTATGGAATACTAGGAAAAAAATGCATGGTTGGAAATACTAGAAATGTTCATGTTCGTTGCAACGAATCATAATTAGAATAATACTTATTCACAAACTTGCTACAAAACACTCTAATTTTGATATACATACACTACAAGGGAAAACCTTATAAAAAGAATCTTAGCAGCAGTGTGGCTTAAAAACAAACGGTACTGCTAATTAGCAGTAGCGAGCTTCAGAAAAGAGCGCTACTAATGACTAAGTAGCAGTAACGCTCTAGGTGAAAGAGCGCTACTACTATAATTGCCACGGTGTTGCCCCCAGGCTAGATATAGTAGTAGCGCCCTTCCCATGGACGCGCTACTGCTAAAGAACTTAGTAGTAGCGGTTTTCTTCAAAACACGCTACTGCTAAGTATCACCGCAACTAATTAAGTTTAGTCCCATACTGCTAAGCGAACAAGGTGTTTACCACCTTAAATATGCTACTTCTCAACCTATATCGAGCACTTGGTCTTCATTGAACTATATGTGTATGATTTGTGGTTGCAATATGAATCCTCGCCTGTACCTATACAGGTACAGTGAGGATTCATGTTGTCTATTTAGATTATACATAAAAAGATCAATGATGACCAATGTATATTTTTGATATAACTGCTTCCATTAGCAGTAGCGGTTTTCACTGAAGCGCGCTATAGATAAGTTAGCTATAGCGCATTTTCGATATGAGCGCTACTGCTAGTTCGAGTTAACCACCCCCCAGCTCAAAATTTCGCTAAGTCCTCTTCCCCCCCGACCTGTTCCCCTACTCCTGTCGCCGCCGCCTGAGCCCGAGCGTGCCCGCCCTCACCGCCGCCGCCCGAGCCCGCCCTCAACCTCACCACCGCCGCCTGCCGCCGCTCTCGACCACACTCTCGCCGCCCTCGACCTCACCGCCACCGCTCTCGACCGAGCCCGCCGCCTCCCGATCCCGAGCCCGCCCTCGCCGCCCCTCTGTCGCCGAGCACCTCCCCACCACCGTCTCTTCCTCTGTAAGCCCCCCACCCCCCACCCCTCCCTCTTTGCTTAGTTAGTAGATGATTTTAGTAGTAGTAGATGTTAATTTAGGGTTCATAGATAATGATTTTTAGAAGTAGTTGATATTAATTACTAGTAGTGATGGTAAACTAGTTGTATAATTAGCAGTAGTAGATGTTAATTAGTAGTAGATGTAGTAGTTAGATGTTAATTAGTAGTAGTAGATGTACTAGTTTCTTTCTATTTATAGTAAGTTTATATTTAGTAAGAACGAGTTGAATTAATAGAACTAGTTTAGTTTTAGTTGAACTGTTAAGTTTTAGTTGAACTAGTATAGTAAGTAAATTAATAACTAGTTGAACTACTTTATTTTTAGAAAGAACTAGTTTTTTTTATACTAAGTTTATATTTAGTAAGAACTAGTTGAATTAATAGAAATAGTTGACCATGTCATATATGTTGTTATTTTTTAGTTTAAGCAATTATTTCATGTTTTGGTTACACCTCTGAGTGGCCAATGTTTTGCCGGAGTGTTGATTAATTTCCGTTCCAGCACATTTCAGGCGCTCGATATGTCCTTTTTTAGCAAAGGTCATGCCGGATTTTTCCGTGAATTCTGGCATGACTTGTGCTAGAATATGTACAATTTAATCGTTGAATTATGAACGTAGGAAATGTCATACTCGGACGACGAGAGTCTCCCAAGGGAGTGCAGCTGGTGCCATGATGATCGAGGTATGTGTGATAGGTTCGTTGAGATGGATGAAGATCGGCGCTTCAGCATTAAGCTCGAGGAGACCTTCGATGTTGAAATGGTACGCAACAATGAAAAGTGTTTTTTTCGTAATTAAGCATGACTTCAACTATTTCGACGTCTAATTTTCATCTTTTACAATTCGACTAGCTTATCCCATGCCATGCAAGATGCTATGTCTTGGAGAGGATGGGTTTTGAAGACCATGAAAATCATGAAACAAAGAAAATACGCCTAAGGACCCAACATGATATCGATTTTGAAGTAAATCTGTACAATTCTCAAAGTGTAACCCATTTTGGTTGCCAAAATTGGGAAGCACTTTGCAAAATGTATGGTTTTTATGAGGGTATGATTGTCACCATGGATCTTGGTAATCCTAACATCGAGCAAGACAATATGGACATTTGGGTCCTTGTTGATACGCTTTCGATTCTACCGCAATGTGAGTTTCTCAAACATAGTTATTAATTAATTTATATTGTTTATTTCAAAATATTTGACGGCTTATTTCCATTGACAGCTTATTTTGAATCTTCAAAGAATGTGCAGAAGATGTTAGACAAAACCCACTACACTGATGGCTCCGAATTAAGTTATAAGGAGAAAAGTCATCTGATTGCTTATTGTACTTTTCTTGAGAATTACAATACCTATTATCGAACTCCTCCAAATTATGGTGAATACGTGCCACTAGTGCACGTGTTGAACCACGTTAACTTCTATGGAGATACCCTGGTAAGATTTTTTACTATTACGACATCCGTGCATCTTTTGCATACTTCTAAAACTAGTACATCATTGCTAACTACGAAGTTATTACTATGTTTTTCAACAGGAAATCCCGATGGATTGTGTGCCTCATCTGATGTATCAGAATGGTCGCCTTGCAGTTATGAACATACAGCCAGGTGAATCTAAGGAGCTCACCTGTGCATATCGGATTTCTAAAAGCGGTGAACACATGCTAATCAAAGAATGGAAAAAATGTTTGGACATTCGCAAGGAGGTTCTTGGAAGTAACATTAAGCAAAAGGCAAGAATTGGAGACAAGATAACCTCCATTCTCCATAATGGAGTGTTAGGGGCTATCTTGTTTTTTGCTATTTTACCTTAGAGAATATAGTAGGTCCTAAGAGAATGTAGTAGGTCCTATGAGGCACAATTTGTTTTTTATGTGATACAATGTGTTACAGTTGATGATGTGAGGAGTACTTGTGATTATGACTAGTTACCAATGATATGATGATGATGATGATAAGTTGTTGATGATATGATGATGATGATATTTATTATATCACTGGGTGAAAGAACCGCGGATTAGTTTCAAGTGGATGTCCATCCACTTGAAACTAGTCCACACGGTTCTTTCACCCCGTGATGTAATAACTCATTATGATGTAAAAACAATTTCTAAATTCTTGTTGTATGAAAACTTGTGTAAAGGTGTACGAATATAACATGAAATTAAAAAGAAATAAAATACGAAATAATAGTAGCAGCGCGGGCAGGGAGAAGCGCTACTACTAATTACCAGTAGCGCTCCTCCGGGAACTCGCTACTACTAAGTCGATTTAGCAGTAGCTTGGGAGGAGGCACGCTACTTCTACACATTAGTTGTAGCGCCTTATCAGTAGCGCATAACCCCGCGCTACTGATAGGTCTAAAACCCGCGCTGCTGCTAGGCTTTTCCCTAGTAGTGATATGTCACTAGAGATATATTATGTTTCAATTAGAATATATTCCTTGGGCTGTTTTGGTGAGGTCAGGGAGGGATGTGGTTGGTTTTAAGATACTAATTATGGGTTTTTCTGCAAATTGGTAGACAAGTGGGATGTTGGTGAGAAAAGGCAAAAACTTACCTCACAATCGTTAGATGTAGATCTAATGGTCAAAAACGATGGATGGCAGACACACCAGCATCACCAACTTAGTCTTGTGTAGGAGTACTAGCAAGATCCATGTGTAAAAACTAATGATATCTCGAGAAATATGAGATAAGGTGAAGAGGAGTGGTGTGTGGTGGTGGTTGGTGGTCGAGCTGAGCGGAGGCATGGGGATTGACGACACCGGCAATGGCCACCAGGCTAGTTTGTTCCAGAGGCTTCCTTTCTTAATTGCTCAACAATGAGGTTTGTTGGAGACAAGGATGAATGAGGGAAGGCCTTGTCTGCAAATGTGGAGAGGGGTGCGGGTATCTTTTAGTTTAATTTCCATCCGTCAGATATAGATCGAACGGTCTATATTGCAAGATGGCACACGTACCATCATCACCAACTCGGTTTTTTATAAGAGAAGAAATATAAGTATGGAGATACAAATGTATTATCGATATACTTGCTTCCGTAAACTAGCATCTACATTCTATTCAATGCCTCGGCATGTGGGGCCTTAGCACATTGACTTCTCGACTGTGTAAAACACAGATTTTCCCGTCGCCGACAAGGAGGGGGTGATGGCAGCGCTCTTTTTGGCTTGCTCTAGTCCTAGTAGTCATACTAGGTGGTCTAAGCACATGTAGATTTATTCTTTTTCACGTCTCGTGTTCGTCGTACTGCCACGACTGTTGATGAATAGACGGTAAGTTATTCACGGGGAACCCTTGTTGAGCGTGTTTGCGAGAGAGAGAGAGAGAGAGAGACAATGTGCATGTGTGATATGTTAGAGACTGAGGCAATGATAACAGATTCTTTGTGTCTATGTGTGTGGAGGATAGAGAGAGACATGTACATGGGGATTTGTGTTGTGTAACATGGAGACACATATACATAATTAGAGAGTGAGTGCGTGAGATACACATGCAGACATGAGGAGAGATGAGGATCCAGATAAATATATGTTGTGCGTGTCTGTGTGTGTTTGTGCATGCGTTTGTGTGTGAGAGGGGAGAGTGTATGTGGAGTAGAGAGACCAGTGATGATGTAAACCTAGTATAAGGGAAGGGGGAATGGTGTGATATGTGTAGTAGCGAGATAGCGCTGGTGCGGGCGGGGGGAGCAGACTATTTGAAAGAGACATCAAGTGTGTGTGTGGGAGAGGGTTGTGAGAGCGAGAGAAAGAGAGAGCTAGCGACGGAGAGAGAGAGAGAGAGAGAGAGAGAGAGAGGAAGAGAGGGGGCGAGAGGGGTCATTTATGTCCATAAATGGCGTATAGATAGGGAGATAATGTTGATGTTGTCCGAAATTGGCCTATCAATGGAGACGCAAGGGAAGCGAGTCATTGTGTGTGTGATAGGGACTTCATGAGAGATCTAGAATGGATGGTGTAGAGAACAATGTGCGAAATCGAGAACAATTATACATTAGGGAGCTATGCAAAGAGTCACGACATATATGTATACATGGAAGGAGCTGGGGCGGGTCCGCATGTGGGAGATATAGAAAGAGGAGAGTGGTGCACAAGGAGACAAAGTGTGCTTGTTTGCAGTGGGGGTGGTGTGTGAGGTGAGTGCGTGAGAACCACATAACTAGGGAGATAGACGTTTGGGGGCGACGTTTTGTGTGTATGGGAAATATATACTCTACATAGTGCGTGTGCTTGGGAAAGAGAGATAGGGGGAGACCTAGAGTGTGAGGGAAGAGATGTGTGCATGCCCGAGAGACAAAGTGATAGAGACCTATGCTGGGGTCCAGACTTTACAAGAGAGAGGGGTGTTAATGTGCTCGTGTGTTGGTGCTTGGGGGAGAGAATGACTTCTCTATGTGTGTGTGGTGGTGGTGGGGGGGGGTTGACTTAAGATAAAGAGTGAGGTGTCTATATTTGAGGGACTTTAGCGTAATTGAGATATTGTGCACTCATGGTTGATCAATTTGTTTCACAGTTTGTACTATGAGATAACGATAGTTTTGAACAAGCGTGATATACCTTGATGTACCAGAATTACAAACCTAAGATTGGAATTTTGGAATTCGACTCCCTCATTAGCTTTTGTAATTCATTTAAACGGAGGTACATTTTTAAGCTGGGATTTCGTGATTTCAAATTCATATATCAAACCTAGAGATAAACACATACGAGCATGTTCAAACTTTATAATCATCCACTTTATTCATACACATACACATTTTTGCTTTTGTCATCATATTTAGGATAAACACATTTGGAATTTCATTTGAATTGGACCGTATGATGGTATTTGCTTGTAGTAGCTCAATGATCCATATTTGAATTGAATGGACAATCTAAGTTTTGAGTTGGAGACATTGATTTTCAAAACATGCACATTTTTTTGCGTGCAAAACAAACAAATTGTCGGCCAAGATATCATAGTCGGCCGTACGAGAGCAGAATACTTATAATTTTAGGCGCCAAAAGCTTTCAAACTTCCCGCTCACATCGAAATATCATCCGCATGAAAGTTTAGCCCTCCAATATTCCTGTTTTACCCCTGCCACATGAATGGAAAAGGGTTGCTTTGGTAACTCCATTGTTTTCCCCTCTTTGCCCCAACATTCTTCCCCAGAGCCCCTCCCCTTCCCCTCCCCGACCCCCAACCACGGCAAGCCGCCGAATCTAGTCCTCTGCCGCAGCGGTGGACCTCACACCCCGCCGGATCTACCTTCCGCACCTTGGAACCCCCAACTGCCAACTCACCACTTCACCGGAGCCGCTTCAGTGACTGGCTTGTCCACCGCTCCAGATCTCCTTGACCGCCATCATGGTCCACCGCATTGGATCTGCTTAACCGGTGCCCTCGTCCACCACAGCGTAGGCCCTTCACTGACTCCCTCATCCGCCCCTTCGCTGGCCCTTCGTACAAGCCCTCGTCCGCCGCAACAGATCCGCCTCACCAAAAGCACTATACAACGCGCCCGCCAAAGCCTTCGTCCACTACACCGGACCCGCTCCACGGACGCCATATTCAACTCCACTGGCCCTGCTTTACCGACGCTGCAGCCTCATCAGGTTATTTCGATTTGTACTCCTTCGGTTTTTATCTTTATCGTGCAACTATTCACTTACCACAGATGAGCTTTCTTGTATGTTGACAGGCGCCGCAACCATTGCACCGGAGCCGCTTCCACGACGGTGACAACCGACCCAAACTCAACCGCAACATGAGCACCATCGACGATCCTTAGCTATCAAGTATGACAACGATACCCATACGTCGCTGAGAATCAGGTACTATTATCCAACGGCCGGCGCCTACATTCACTTTCCTAGCATAAGCACCGCACATTTGAATTTCTTCAGGGCATCATTCAGTTTTTCATGAGACGCGTTATTCTGCTTGCACCTGTAGGGCCATACTTCTGGCAGTGAACCTGTTACATGTGCTAAATTACATACCAGTGCACATATAGTTAATATGCTTTAGTTTTGTTCTGATGCCACCTGTTGGTTCCATCAGACTGTTTAATGTTCTTTATGCTTAATTACACATCAGCAAACTAGCATGTGGTTCCGCTGCTTTTTGTTCGTTTTACCCTACATTTTCTGATGCTAGCTATTACATCACTTCTCCGAGCCTCTGTTCATTACTTGTTTGTGTGTTCTTGATCTTCCCAAGTTGCATGACTAATTTGATGCTTCTATTAATTATGGAGCTGCCAACCCCATCAAGCAAAAATATTTGTTCTTTTGGGGCTGGCACCTCGAACAAGAATAAAAATAGAGGGAAGCAGATATATTGTCGTGTATGCACACACCCTTCTTTCATTAGTTTAGATGAACCATTGATGATGAATTCGGACTAGTGCATGCAATTAAAATTAATTTTACCTAAATAGATGGTGCAGAATAAACTACAACAACTAGATTTGCAACCACGGGATGCTGACCATATCTTCAAAGAACATTGCAACAACAGCTAGGCTTCACAGCAACATATGGTAATCCAGTGTGTTTTAGTACATGTGAAATGTAATGCGAGTGGGCCGCTTTCTTGGCTTGTGCCCTCAACGTGTAATCCTACCGAATTACAAATAGTTCAGTTGTCTGCTTTGCTGTATTGCTTGATTCGAATGCTTATTTGTTGTTACGCTATACCTGAGTTGGCCAATATGTCAGCAATGCCTGCTATACTACCGTAAAGAAATGCATGCCTATTTCATTTGAGTCCTTAACTTTTCCTCTCAACTTCATCACAAGACTGTCTTTGTAGTTTATATGAGGCCACACTGTTAAGTGCTTTCTCAGATTATTTCAACTTCTTAGATGCCTGGGCAACTTAAATATAGTGGTTGTACACTCCCTTTCAACTAGGGATGTCAACTGGGTCTCGTTTAATCCTAATTAAAGTCCACTAGTGGTATGATAGTTCAAAAGAGTTAGCAAAAACTAACTAGATGGGACTGGCGGATGTCATTCATTTGCCACTTACATCCCTAGATTCATCTTACCATTTTAATTTCTTTTCAGCTAATGCTTCTTCGAACCATTTAAATATAGTTTGCCATGCTTGGCAATAATTCGTCCGTCGTTTACCATGTAAGCTTACTGCCTGGATCATATGATAACTATCTCTTACTGATGTCCAGTGGAAACCTTTCAGGATGCCATTCACACTAGGACACAATGTATAACCCCAGAATCTATTTGTGGAAGCAGTGCGCCATCCATGTTACCAGATGATAGTAGTTCAGAGGCAACATCGCCGGAGAGCGGTCTGAGCACATATATTATAGTGCTTGGGGCTCTACTAGAGGCAGAAAGAGATGGTGTGGCTGCCATGAATGAGGTAGTCTTTATCTTGAGGCTGGAAATTACGGAATGAGCGTCACGCATTATGCAAGCAACCCAAGAATTGGAGGAAGTAAGAATGTTGCATTTGAAGACGGAGGATGTCCTGCTGTTTCTACTATCTAAAGCCCAAGGTAATCCCGGTTCTTCTTTAGATACCAGTTGAAATTGTCATTAGATTATTGTACTTGCATGTTGTGTCATGTCTCTGAATGGATTATGTTGCAAGATCCCCTATGTTGTCCATGTGTTGTAATGATCTGAATTTTTTAGGCGAGGTAATCCTTAGTACTTGTATGATTGACATAAGGTGAACTGTTTTTTGTGTGAGCATATTGTATTGGATGAAATAACTGTTTGACTCGGAGTGTATCCAACCTACTGAATTCGAAGATCACGACATTTCTAAATCATAATCATATATAAAGGTGGAATAAATCTTTGTTGTGGTTTTCAAGAAATAAATAACAAAACATATAATTATCTGTGTATATTCGTAATCGAATACACATTGGATTTGAATTTAGTTTGCCACGTCCCAGGGCAAACGTGAATGCTAATTCTCCCAAGTTTTGAATGAAGCGGCTAAACACCCACTATAATTTGTGGGCTTCCCGAAGCAAGTGTTTGCGAGATGGAAATTACTGTCTACCCCTGACACTTGACATCCTTATCGACCGGATTTACACTGCTGTCGATAGGGGTAGACTAGTAACTTCAATCAAACATGACACGACGGCCTCTGAGCCCATTCAGACACGGTGGGCGCCAAACATGGGCGGCAAAACACATTTGATTCAAGCTCGTCCGAAAGACATGTGTCTCTTCCTCCATTTCCCCATTCATACACGGTGGGCGGCAAAACAAACTCTCCTCGTCTGAAATCGATGTAGGCTAATATTTTAAATAGGGGCAGATGTGTAACTTCCATCAGATGTGACACAACCGCTCTCCCTGTCAGCCCTGTTCATACACCATGGGCGCCAACCGTGGGCGGCAAAACACCCTCTCCTCGCTCGAAATAGTTACCGGCAAATATTTGGGAGATGCGAGATTACCGTCCTATCCCCAACCGACGCGATGTCCGAAATTTTAAATGGGGGATAAGTTCGTAACTTTCCCCCATTTCAGAGAAGCGCGTCCAAAAGTTTGAGATCCCCCTCCCCTCCATTTCCCCATTCATACACCGTCGGCGGCACGACAACCTCCGCACTGTGGCCAGCCTCCTCCGTCCGCCACCCCATCCTCCACCTTGCCGGGGCCGCTACCCCTACCCCGTCGTCCACTGCAGGAGATGGACGTCTCTCATCCACGACGCTGGACCAGGATCCTTTCATCGCCTCCTCTCGCTTCATTGGCGCCGTCGTCAACCTTGCCGTTGCCGCGCCTACGACCACCTCGTCCACGGCAACAGGATATATCCCCCGACCCGGCCGTCTGCCGTCTAAAGTCTTCTTCCCCACCGCCGATAGCCATCGCACCCGCAGCACCCTCAACGTATCAGAAAAGGCCTACATGGCATCGCAAGAGAGGTGGTACTCTTCCATATGTGCTTAAGTTATTGACCTCACCCAGAAAATAGATCGTGATTTGTTTACTGTACTTTTCTTGTCCGTACCAAATCGTAGTGGCTAGTTGAAAGCAAACAATGGTTGCGAAGTAGCTTTGTCCGGTTTGCACCTTCAGATCCGCCATGGCACGAGCACTATACTCGTAAAGCTTATGGTTCCCCCCCTTTATATTCACTACCATCATCGTAGGTGCTTCGTGTCGTGCTATCACTGCTCCTCAAGACCTCAAGCCAAAGCTTACGTGTTGAAATATGAATCCGATATGATGCTCATATCACTAAAACAGAGAACGTTTAATTGGTCACCTAATGTTCCTATATTCGTTTCGAAGAGCATGTGCGCCACCCACTGGTCCAGCTAGTTCCACTTTCCTGATTTTTCTCTTGATGCTAAGGGTTTTCCCCTTTTATCTACCCCCTCCATTCGGAATTACTTGTCTCGGAAATGGATGTATCTAGAACTAAAATACGTCTAGATACATCCATTTCTGCGACAAGTAATTCCAAACGGAGGGAGTACTCTACTATGATCTGCGTAGGTGCTTTCTGTCGTACTAGCATTACTCCACCCTTCAAGCTAAACAACACAACAATCTGAATTCGAAAGCTTAGTTGTTCAAATATGATTGTGATATGATACTGATATTAGTTAACTGACACATTTAATTGGTTACCTAAAGGTCCCACTTGAGTTTCCAAATGCATGTCACGCCATATAGAGAGACAGCATAATTGCATTTCTTTGTCACTTGTTGACCTCACTTTCTTGTCCATACTAAATCTTAGTTGTTATTTCAAATAAAACATCGGTTGCTAACTACCCTTTGCGCAGTTTGCAGCTTCAGATCTGCCATCCCACTGCCATGGTCAACATTATACTCATCATGTTTATGTTTTCCCCATTTTATGATGACCACAATCAGCCTACGTGGTTCGTGTCGTAATAGCACTGCTCCACCCATCGAGCTAAACAAGCTTAGTTGTACAAATTCATATCTGATATTATTGCCGATATTAGTAAAACTGAGAGATCTTTAATTGGTTAGCTAAATGTTCGTACTTTAGTTTCGAAATGCATGTGAGCCACATATGGAGAGACCAGAAAGAATTGTATTTCTCTATGCGCTCTGGTTCATCATGGGTGGCCAACCGACATTGTATTGAAAGACTTGTAATATCTTCAATCTGCTTGCTCTTCTGCTCTTCTTTAAGATGATGCTCTTCTCTTGCGGTCGACTGGTCAGGTCGAGTTGTTCTCCCTTAGTATATTTTAATCTGTCAGGTCAGGTCGACGTGTTCTTCTTTACTATATGTTGAAGCTATCATCTGCGAAGTGTCATCACTTCTGGAGCTCTCATATTTTGAGTAGTAGGCCACATTATATTAATGCACACAACAAATTAGAGCATGCGTGGCATCTTTTAAAAGAATTACAGAGATGGCACAAAGGGGTTTACAGGGAGGCAGTATTGGATTAGAATCACTTCTGCATTACAAAGAAAATCTCACTTGTTTTTATGTTTTCATGTATGTCAGATATTGAACATTATCAAAATGAATTTGAGAATGGGCGCACGAGAGGAATATTGCGGAACGATCCACTGGCTAACAAACTTGGCATGGTGGAGGATGGCCTATCTTATTCACCCATCAAGGTGCTTGCTCTAACTTTGCAAAGTTATATTGGTCGCACATATTTTGCATCTGACCTCTTGCATTACTTCTACATTGTTACACCATCTCCTTCATTTAAGCAAAATATATGAGTATATGCCATACCTATCCATTTTCTGTACCTATTCCATGTGTCGTCACACTATGTTTTTCTAGTAAAATGTTGTTCTTTCATAATAGTTGTCCAAAATGAAGAGAGGGTGAGTGCATATCCTCACGGAGTACAAACTAGGTATTTGGAAAAGGTAGTGATACCTTTTAAATCGGATAGATCAGCAGCCACAGAAAACACAGGCCCAACTGTACCACACTTTACCACTACTGCAGTGGCCAAACCCCTATTAGAACTGCTGGGAGCCCAGTGTCAGGTACTGTCTATGATATCAATTCAAAATTTGAACTCCTAAATTTCTGCTTGTGCCTTACCTTCTCTCTTGTATGAAAACTAATTTTAGATGAATCTCCTTGCTCAAAGGATCATACGGTCTCAAAACAATAATGGGCTCTGCATTGCTCTTGTCAGTACCTCTCTCCCTTTTACCTTGTAACGTTGTACTTACTTAATTGCTATTTGATTATGTATCATCAGTCTGCACTTGAGCTTCATTATCCTCTGTTTCTTCCAATATTATTTGATCTATATTTACTCTTTGGAAAATGTAGAATAATGGCAACGCTTATAAAGAATTTTCTATGGGGAATTTATTGAATTATCCTTCCATCAACATGGAGAAGGGCTTTTCCAGCCCGTGTTAACATGTAATGTAAGTTCATCCTTCTCAAGCCTTCAAACTTTGTTCTAGTATAGATTTGGATAGGCATCATTTCCTCCACTGATGTTTTCTTTGCTGTTTACATGTGATTGGATGTTTGCAACAACTACCAGTTTCAAATTGTAGTTGTAAAAACATGTTCCTTCTGCAGAACAGATCCATTTATTTGCTTATATAATTGTGAAACATATTACGTGTCTCCTTGTTTCTCTTTCAGACTCGTATCTCTTACGCAAGGCAGAACTTTAGGGAAGATAGTGAGCCAAACCATCTTGAGGACAGAGAGATGACCCGAAGGTCCTATCTTGATGAAGACAGTGAGTTGAAGCAACTCACCAGCAGGTGTGAGACAACCTCTATGCGGTCGCTGCCTCAATTAGTTCGACTTCTTTAGTCTCAACTTAAAGCGAAAAGTCTTGCTTCAGCTCAGCTCCGACTTGAAGTCAAAGATGCAATGAAGATGTCAGAGGACTGCCGTGCGCACCATGATGCCTTAAATCTAGTGTTGATGTATCTATCATTGACACAACTGAGGTCTACTCAGCTTCTTCAGCTGTTTGGGGGGGGGGGGTGACCTGGCCAGGACTAGTGCCTTCTGAAGTGCTCTCAGTTTTGTATATTCTTTTGTCGGCGTGTTTATTTGCACTGGTGGTGAACTTTGATGCCGAGTGGATGTAATATGTGTGATAGCCGTGATAGCCTAGCGTAAGTGGCTTTCTTATTTGTTTTCTTGTTGTCTTGTTTATTTGTTTGCTTGTAGTCATTGCAGTTCTTTTTAAGTGGTTTGCTAGTGGCTGCAATAACCTATTTTTTTAAACTAGGCCACAATAACCATGGGCTAATATTTACTGTAGTGACACTAGGCCTCCTATGGGCCGTAGAAAGAGTGGGCCTTCTACGGGCTGTAGAAACAGTGGGCCTTCTACGGGCCGTAGAAACAATGGGCCTTCTACGGGCCGTATCATCAATGGGCCTTATACGGGCAGTATGATCGATTGGCCAAACATTGGCCAATAACAGGCCGCATTATGGCCGTAAACGGGCTAGAGTTGGAGTCGTCCGTTCATGGGCCGACCATAACGGGCCATCGTTAATAGGCCGTATTTATGACGCTATGAAAACGACCCAACGTATTAACGGACCACAAACGGGCTAACTGTAACCACGGGCTGAATTTGGCCCACAAGCAGAAAATGACAGTAACGGGCCATAAGTAAACGAATGGTGGAAATGAGCCCAAGAATAAATGGGCTCTGAGAAGGCCGAAAGATAACATGAGCTGGAAACGGCCCAGCGGAATAACGGGCCGTTAATGGGTATAAAGTGATACACTGTTCATTACGGGCCAGTTTCACCACGGGCCGTTAATGGGTGTAAAGTGATACATTGTTCATTACGGGCCAGTTTCACCACGGTCCATTAATAGGCCAAGAGTTACATAAGGCCTCATATGGGCCGAAAGACGTCATGGGCCATACATGGGCCAGAAGTGAAAACGGGCTGGAATCATATTGGGTGGCCCAGATGATGCTACTGGGCCTAATTCGGATAGGGCGTAACGAGCCTTGGGTTAGCGGGCTGTAAATGGGCTATATGCGAACAGGCTGTTAACAGGATTTACATGGGCCGGCCCGCCACCTTTTGACCAAGTCAAACGGGCCGGCCTTTTCATAGGAATGGGCCTCTGTTGAGCCGTGCCACGCGTCGACGTATCATAGGCACCTTCTGTCCAATGAGTGGATGACATCTGTCCCAACGATGAGCCGACACATGTTTCCTCCAGCCAATGATGATTTTACACATGGAAAATCCCCATTGGTCGGGGCTGTTAACGGGTTATCGGATCCAAAACCCGACTCGATAGCTTAACGGTGTTCCGTTACGGTGGATGCCATGTGTCGGTCACCCTTGACGAAAGCACTTCTGTGACACGGGATTTATCATCATGGAAGTGGACACTTCCATGATGATAATTTTGGTAATGTCATGGAACACTTCTACGACAACACAGGTATGACTATCTTGATTCTGTCATAAAATCGTCATGGATCTACATGTATGACAGAAAATGCGACCTACTGTGACAAAAACGTATCATCACGGAAGTGTATTTTTTTGTAGTGGCATAGGAAGTGGGTTAGGTTTAAATGTTCTAGTCATATTCTTCATCATGCTCTGTTTATGTTCAAGTCTTATCTTTCATGTGAGCATCATTGAAATCATCATGCCTAGCTAAAAGGCATTAAAGAAAAGTGCTTGTTGGGAGACAACCCAATATTTACCCTTACTGTTTTTGTGTGTTTACATGATTAAGCTACTATAGTAATCATGTTTTACAGTTTTTGTTTCAATAAAGTGCCAAGTAAGACCTTTGGGAAGACTTGAGAGAAAGTTAATGTGATCTTGCTGTAAAAAACAGAAACTTTGCGCTCACGAGATTAGCTGCCATTTTTTTTACAGAAGAGTGCTTTGGTGCTGATTCTTTTTGCAGAAGATTAATATACAAATTCCTCACGTCCACCAATTTATTTCATAATATTTTGAGTAGCAGAAGTATGGTTAGTGTTCAGATCATTACAGACTGTTCTGTTCTGACAGATTCTGTTTTCATTGCATAGTTTGCTTGTTTTCTAGTTTCTATGACTTATATTCCTCAATGTAAATTATAGAAATGATATGGTACAGTAGGCGTTGTGTGAGAACAATTACGATCTTTGTCTTTGACAGTACCAAGGTGAATGGTTCACTCTTTATCATACTAACCTATCTCACGAAGTTCCGTTAAGTTTTGTGTGATTGAAGTTTTCAAGCTTTGGATGAGATATCGATATGAGGAGAATAAGGAGTGGAAAGAACCAAAGCATGGGGATGCCCAAGGCACCCCAAGGTAATATTCAAGGACGACTCAAGCGCCTAAGCTTGGGGATGCCCCGGAAGGCATCCCCTCTTTCGTCTTCAAAACTATCGGTATACCTTACTCGAAGCTATATTTTTATTCGTCACATGATATGTGTTTTGCTTGCAGCGTATTTTCAATTTTACTTGCTGTTTGGATAAAATCATTGGATCTGAAATCTTAAATGAAAAAGAATCCTCCCATGGCTAGTTAATTATTTGACTACTCAGTGTCCTTCACTCATATCTTTTTGGAGTAGTTTGTCATTACTCACGTGCTTCACATATATCCTATGAGTATATGGTTGAATGAATTGAATATCATAAATCTCAATTTATATAAGTTTCATATGCATATACCATGGGGAGTAATGACTTCACATAGAATAAGTATAGTTAGTAAACTTATTGAAAGTTAGCAAACGTAGAATTGGTCACTTGAACAACTCATGAAAGAATATTGAAGGAAGAGAGATTTCACATATAAATATACTATCTTGGACATCTTTTGTAATTGTGAGCACTCATTAAAATATGACATGCTAAAAGGTTGATGTCAGACAAGGAAGACAACATAATGGGTTATGTTTTCTTATATCCGAAATAAAGTATATTGTCTTGGATCATCCAACATGTTGAGCTTGCTTTTCCCCCTCATGCTAGCCAAATTCTTTGCACCAAGTAGAGATACTACTTGTGCTTCCAAACATTCCTTAAACCAGTTTTGCCATGAGAGTCCACCATACCTACCTATGCATTGAGTAAGATCCTTCAAGTAAGTTGTCGTCGGTGCATGCAATAAAAATTTCCCTCTAAATATGTATGATCTATTAATGTGGAGAAAATAAGATTTATATGATCTTGTGATGTGGAAGAAATAAAAGCGACGGACTGCATAATAAAGGTCCATATCACAAGTGGCAATATAAATTGACGTTCTTTTGCATTAAGATTTTGTGCATCCAACCATAAAAGCGCATGACAACCTCTGCTTCCCTCTGTCAAGGCCTATATTTTACTTTTATCTTCTACCTTATGCAAGTGTCATGGTGATCTCCAGCTTTCCTTTTCACATTTTATCCTTTAGCAAACACATTGTGTTGGAAAGATCCTGATATATATATCCAATTGGATGTAAGTTATCATGAACTATTATTGTTGACATTACCCTTGAGGTAAAAGGTTGGGAGGCGAATCTATAAGCCCCTATCTTTCTCTGTGTCCGATTAAAACTTTGAACCCATAAATATCACGTGAGTGTTAGCAATTGTGAAAGATTAAATGATAGTTGAGTATGTGGAGTTTGCTAAACCAAAGCTCTGACATAGACTTTTCTTGAAAATAAGATGAATTGAAATTATTTGATGATTGAGAATATAGTTTGTTAGTTTCAAGAAAGTTTATGATCTATACTTTAACATGTGAATAGCTTGTTACTTGATCATGAAAAGTTTTATGAAGATGAGCTACTGTTATGATATATAATGATGTTATAAAAAGTGATTGAAACTATCATTGATGAAACTTATGCACTTGCTAGCATTCACACTTCATGAATTATTTCTTTTATCATTTACCTACTCGAGGACGAGCAGGAATTAAGCTTGGGGATGCTGATACGTCTCCAATGTATCTATAATTTATGAAGTATTCATGCTATTATATTATCAACCTTGGATGTTTTATATGCATTTATATGCTATTTTATATGATTTTCGGGACTAACCTATTAACCTAGTGCCCAGTGCCAGCTTCTGTTTTTTCCTTGTTTTTGAGTTTTACAAAAAAGGAATATCAAATGGAGTCCAATTGACATGCCAATTTTTGACGATTTTTTATGGACCAAAAGAAGACCCCGGAGTAAAAGAGTTGGGCCAGGAGAGTCCCGGGGCGTCCACGAGGGTGGGGGGCGCGCCCACCCCCCAGGCATGTGATCCTGTCTCGTGGACGCCTCGAGCACCTCCTTGACGTGAGACTGACGCAAAAAATTCCTATAAATACATAAACCTCGGAAAATTAACCTAGATCGGGAGTTCCGCCGCCAGAAGCCTCCGTAGCCACCGAAAACCAATCTAGGCCCTCTCTGGCACCCTGCCGGAGGGGGCCATCTTCACCGGAGGGCATGGAGGAGGATCCCGAATGGGCCATCATCACCATGAAGGCCAAGGACCAAAGGGGGGATGCCATGGAGGAGGAAGCACAAGGGGGAGAACCTCTCCTCCTCTCTTTTAGTGCCACCGGAGTGCCATCGAGAGGGGAATCATCGCCGCGGTGATCGTCTTCATCAACATCACCATCATCATCACCATCCTCATCTCTTTTACGCGGTCCAGTCTGCCGCACCCCGCTGTAATCCCTACTTGAACATGGTGCTTTATGCCACATATTATGATCCAATGATGTGTTGCCATCCTATGATGTTTTGAGTAGATATCTTTTGTCTTTGGGTTGATTGATGATCTATATTGGTATGAGTTGTATGTTTTACTTTGATGCTGTCCTATGGTGCCCTCCATGTCGCGCAAGCATGAGGGATTCCCACTGTAGGGTGTTGCAATATGTTTATGATTCGCTTATAGTGGGTTGCGTGAGTGACTGAAACACAAACCGGAGTAAGGTGGTCGTTGCGTATGGGAATAAAGAGGACTGGATGCTTTAATGCTATGGTTGGGTTTTACCTTAATGATCTTTAGTAGTTGCGGATGCTTGCTAGAGTTCCAATCATAAGTGCATATGATACAAGTAGAGAAAGTATGTTAGCTTATGCCTCTCCCTCATATGAAACTGCAATAGTGATTACCGGTCTTGTTAACAATTGCCTAGGACAATTCCGCACACCGATCCGCCATTATTCCACACTCGCTATTTATAATATATAGTAATATATTCTAAATTTATGATAACAACACCTACTTTTATATTTTAGCTCTCCGATATCATACAAAGTTATCCACTTCATACCCACAATGTAGTTTTATTTATCGTTTCTAGTTGGAAGCAAACGTTCGGTGTATGTAGAGTCGTATCAGTGGCAGATAGGGCTTGAGAGAATATTGATCTTACCTTTAGCTCCTTCTGGGTTCGACACTCCATACTTATCACTTCCACCTTTGGAAATTGCTACGATGATTCCTTGCACATGGGGATTATCACTCACCAACCTCAACAAGGCTTGCCCTCAGGACCCATTCCTGCTGCCGCGCATCGACCAGATTGTCGATTCCACCGCGGAGTGTGACCTGCTGTGTTTCCTGGATGCGTTCTTAGGCTACCACCAGATCAAGATGGCGGTGGAAGTTGTGGAGAAAATTGCTTTGTTGACCCCATACAGGTTGTACTGCTACACTTGCATGCCGTTCGGACTGCGCAATGCGAGGGAAACCTTCCAGCGACTAATGCACATCGCCTTGGGGCGGCAGCTTGGGAGGAACGTTGAGGCCTACGTCGACGACATTCTGGTAAAGTCTCGGGAGGCGAGAACTTGGATTCAGGACCTGGACGAGACCTTCGCGAGCCTATGCCAGGTGGACTTGCGGCTTAATTCGGAGAAGTGCATGTTCGGCGTCGCTTCCGGAAGCTACTGGGCTTCCTCGTGTCTCACAGATGAATCGAGGCCAACCTGGAGAAGGTCAAGGAAATCAAATACATGAGCCCACCACAGAACCTGAAGGAGATGCAGAAGCTTGCAGGCTGCGTGACTTTGCTGGGGCACTTCATCTCCAAGTTGGGGGAACGTTCCTTGTCGTTCTTCAAGCTGATGAAGAAGAAGGGTCCGTTCGAGTGGACCCTTGAGGCCAACCTGACATTTCAAGACCTCAAGAGATACTTGACCAGCCTGCCGGTGATGGTGGCGGCTCGTCCTCGCGAGCCATTGGTAATCTACTTATCTACCACACCCCACACCGCTAGCGTAGTGCTGGTGGCCCTTAGACAGGAGCCCCAGGTCAAGGGCTCACCAAATAAAGACGCCGAGCAGGAAGAAGCTGCACAACACCAAGACGATGCTCCTGAGAGAGCGGCTGCTCTAGCTAGTCATCAGGCCCCAGGAGCTGGGGATCCACGGGAAACACCTCAGTCCCCGAGAGCCAAAAACTCTATCACCTCCCCCACCCTTGTCGAGCACCCAGTGTACTTCGTCAGCACAGGGCTACGAGACGCGAGAGAACGATACCCCATGCCTCAGAAGCTCTTGCTCGCGCTCTTGGTGGCCTCGCGTAAGTTGCGCCACTACTTCTAGGGCAACCCCGAAGTGACAATAATTGGGACCACTCCCGGTGATGACCGTAGTTTGAGGAGTTCATGTATTCACTATGTGCTAATGCTTTGTTCCGGTTCTCTATTAAAAGGAGGCCTTAATATCCCTTAGTTTCCAATAGGACCCCGCTGCCACGGGAGGGTAGGACAAAATATGTCATGCAATTTCTTTTCCATAAGCACGTATGACTATATACATAATACATGCCTACATTACATTGATTAATTAGAGCTAGTTCTGTGTCACCCTATGTTATGACTGTTACATGATGAACCGCATCCGGCATAATTATCCATCACTGATCTGGTGCCTATGAGTTTTCCAAAGACTGGTTTACGCTTATTTACTTTTCCGCTGCTACTGTTACAATTACTACAAAATACCAAAAACATTACTTTTGCTGTCTTTACTTTTGTTGCCGCTACCACCACTATCATATTACTTTTCTACTAAACACTTTGCTGCAGATACTAAGTTTCCAAGTGTGGTTGAATTGACAACTCAGCTGCTAATACTTGAGAATATTCTTTGGCTCCCCTTGTGTCGAATCAATAAATTTGGGTGAATACTCTACCCTCGAAAGCTGTTGCGATCCCCTATACTTGTGGGTTATCAAGACTAATTTCTGGCGCCGTTGCCGGGGAGCATAGCTCTATTCTTTGAGTCACTTGGGATTTATATCTGCTGGACACTATGAAGAACTTGAGAGATCCAAAAACCAAGATCTATCCCTCAACTACGAGGGGAGGTAAGGAACTGCCATCTAGCTCTGCACTTGATTCACCTTCTGTTATGAGTAAGTTTGCGACACCTACACCTACTTCTGCTATTCGTTCCGATATATCGCATGTTATTGATGATGCCACTTCTGCTATGCATGATACTTATGATGAAACTGCTTCTAGGCCTGATACTACTGTGCCCCTTAGTGAATTTCTTGATGAACAAATTGCTAGGGCTAGAGAAAAAGAAATTATTGAATCTGAATACGATGATGATAGTGATGATGAAAATATGCCTGTTATTCCTGAGGGCTATCTTTTTGATATGGAATCTTCTACCGCTATTTTAGCTTGCAAAGATAGATATGAGCTTAAGAGGTTATTAATTAAATGGAACAAAGAATCACTTAGAGATAAAATGAAACCTGACCCTGCTTTTGCTACTTCACCTATTTGTGTTCCTGATAAGGATTATGAATTCTCTGTTGATCTTGATATAATTACTTTGGTTGAATCTGATCCATTTTATGGCTATGAATCTGAAACTGTTGTGGCACATTTTACTAAGTTAAATGATATAGCTGCCCTGTTTACTAATGATGAGAGATCGCGTTACTTCTATATACTCAAAATATTTCCGTTTTCATTAAAGGGTGATGCTAAGATATGGTTTAATTCTCTTGATCCTGGTTGTGTGCGTAGTCCCCAGGATATGATTTATTACTTCTCTGCTAAATATTTCCCTGCTCATAAGAAACAAGCTGCTTTGAGGGAAATATACAACTTCGTGCAAATTAAAGAAGAGAGTCTCCCACAAGCTTGGGGGAGGCTTCTCAAGTTACTTAATGCTTTGCCTGATCATCCTCTTAAGAAACCTAAAATACTTGATATCTTTTATAATGGACTAACCGATGCTTCCAGAGATTACCTGGACAGTTGTGTTGGTTCTCTTTTCAGGGAAAGAACACCGGATGAAGCTGAAATTCTATTGAATAATATGTTGACAAATGAAAATAATTGGGCACCTCCTGAGCCAGCTCCCGAGCCATCTCCTGCTCCAATTACTGAACCTATTCTTAAACCAACTCCAAAGAAGAGAGGTGTTTTATTTCTCAGCCCCGAAGATATGCAAAAGGCAAAGAAATCTATGAAAGAAAAGGTATTAAAGCTAAAGACGTTAAGAATTTACCTCCTATTGAAGAAATACATGGTCTTCATATACCGCCTGTTGAAGAAACATATGATCTCAATTCGTTATTTATTGAAGAACCTCCTGATCCCGATATCCCGACACAGGTAGTGAAGGTAAATTCTCTCTATAGATATGATAAAGCTGAAGTCCCTCCTACTAAAATTGCTAGTCAGTGCTTGGATGAGTTTGATAACTTTATGTTTAAACAAGATGACTTCAATGCTTATTTTGGTAGACAATTAAAAGAAAATGCCTATATGATTAGACGCTTGGGTGATTATATGGCTAATATTAAAGGTGAACTTAAACTTGTTAGCAAACATGCTTCTATGGTTACCACTCAACTAGAACAAGTACTTAAGGCTAAAAACGAAGTGCTTAATGAAATAAATAGTAAGAAAAATGATTATGCTATTAGAGTGGTTACTAGAACTGGTAGAATGACTCAGGAACCTTTGTATCGTGAAGGCCACCCTAAGAGAATCGAGCAAGATTCTCAAAGAAATAATATTGATGTTCCTAGTTCTTCTAAAAAGAAGAAGAAGAAAAACGGTAGAACTGTGCAAACTTCTAGTGAACCTATTGCTGAACCACCTGATAATCCAAATGATATTTCTATGTCTTATGCTGAAACACAATCTGGTAATGAACAAGAACCTAGTAAAAATCTTAATGATGATGTTCATGATGATGCTCAACCTAGTAATGATAATGATGTAGAAATTGAACCTGTTGTTGATCTTGATAACCCGCAATCAAAGAATCAACGTTATGATAAAAGAGACTTTGTTGCTAGGAAACATGGTAAATAAAGGGAACCTTGGGTTCAGAAACCCATGCCCTTTCCTCCGAAACCATCCAAGAAAAAGGATGACGAGGATTTTGAGCGATTTGCTGAAATGATTAGGCCCATCTTTTTGCGTATGCGATTAACTAATGTGCTCAAAACAAATCCTTATGCTAAATATATGAAGGGTATCATTACTAATAAAAGAAAGATACCGGAAGCTGAAATTTCCACCATGCTTGCTAATTATACTTTTAAGGGTGGAATACCAAAGAAACTTGGAGATCCCGGAGTACCTACTATACCTTGCTCCATTAAAAGAAATTGTATTAAAACTGCTTTATGTGATCTTGGAGCCGGTGTTAGTGTTATGCCTCTCTCTTTATATCGTAGACTTGACTTGAATAAGCTGACACCTACTGAAATATCTTTGCAAATGGCTGATAAATAAACTGCTATACCTGTCGGTATTTGTGAGGATGTGCCTGTTGTGGTTGCAAACGTTACTATTTTAATGGACTTTGTTATACTTGATATTCCTGAGGATGATAGTATGCCTATTATTCTTGGAAGACCTTTTCTTAATACTTCAGGGGCTGTTATTGATTGCAACAAAGCCAATGTCACTTTTCATGTTAATGGTAATGAGCATACGGTACACTTTCCGAGGACACAACCTCAAGTTCATAGTATCAACTCTATTGGAAAAATCCCATCGATTATATTTGGAGGTTTTGAATTTCCTCTTCCTACTGTCAAGAAGAAATATGATATTCTTATTATTGGGGATGTGCATATCCCCGTTGAGGTAACATAGTGTTATTCAAAATTTCTCTGGTTTCATGATTATCGGAATGAGTTTGTTAACAAGACTTGATCAACCTTGTTAGTGGATTCTTTTTGATGAGCATGAGATGGATGAAACTAGAAGCACAACCTTCTGTACCCCACTTTTACTTTCTGTTATTTATATTAAATAAAGTAAAAATAGTATTTTCTGCCTGTTTCCTGACTTATCCGTGCAATATAAAAATATCCCGAAAATAAAAGTCCTCAGAATGCCATGCCAATTTAATATGATTTTTTCGGGAATATTTGAGGATTTACTGTGCAAAAATTACCGCGGGAGGAGTTGCCACCTGGCCACGAGGGTGGTGGGCGCGCCCCCTGCCTCGTGGGC
The DNA here is from genome assembly GCF_056163025.1 of Triticum urartu. NCBI lineage: Eukaryota > Viridiplantae > Streptophyta > Magnoliopsida > Poales > Poaceae > Triticum > Triticum urartu. Next base: position 644,349,098 of record NC_141875.1, read on the forward strand.
CCACGGTGGCCCTCCTCCACTTATCCCAGCACCCATTTTCTTCCTCTATCTCACACAAACCCGAAAAACCAACTCAAGCACGAGTTCCAGCCACTTTTGCTGTGATTTTCGATCTCCTTGCTCAAAGCACCTCTCGCAAAACTGCTTGGGGAGATTGTTCCTTGGTATGTGACTCCTCCATTGTTCCAATTAGTTTTTGTTCTAGTGCTTTATTCTTTGCAAATTTGTGCTGCATAGGTGACCATGTTCTTGAGCTTGCATGTTAAATTTATATGGTTCTAAGTAGTTCTAATGCTTGATATAGGCTCTAGGCACTTGTAGGAGTAGTTGCTATCAGTTTTATTGAAGTTGGTTCACTTTTGTTTGAAGTTACTAAAAATTTCAGAATTTTTCAGAGAAAAACAATATGCTTAGGAAGATGTTTCAAGGTGGTTCCTCTAAGAAGCAAGGACCCAGGATTGCTATGCGCGATGCTGACGAGGATCCACCAAGAGACGCTCCATTACGGCCTTGCGAATGGCCGTCGGAAAATTTTATGGACCGTGCGGGAATTAAAGAAGAATTCAAAGCATATTTGTGCAATGCCGGTCTTCAGGATTTTGAGGCTCACAAATGCCCCCAGTATCATGATCTCACAAGTTCATTTGTGAGGAGGTTTGAGTATTCATCTTCACGTAATTGTCCTTCAGTCATGTTTGATCTTTATGATAAATCTTATACCATGGACCTAGAGGATTTCACTCTTGCATGCAGACTTCCATCATGGGGTAGTGTTAGGGATCCCCCTAAATCTGAATTTAGAAACTTTCTTGCTAGTATAACTGTGGGGGAATCTAGAGATATAACACAGGCTACCATAGGGAGCATTCACTTTCCTGCTATACATTATTTTGCTCTCTTTATCGGTGGATGCATAAATGCTAAGGATGAAGCATGTCACATGTGTGTCCCTGATCTTAGCATTCTTAGGAGTGCTGTGTTAGGATACCAATCTTATCATATGGGAGCCATTGTAGCTCGTAGGTTGCATCATAATAGACATAATGGAGATTTATTTGGAGGAATTTATGCCACCCGCTTAGATCATTTTCTTGAGACAGACATTCGTGAGGGTGATATGGAGTTGCCTCCTGCATATTTAGATTATGACTCTATGGCTTCACACTAGTTTGTCGGGAGGCCTGAATCACCTTTCTTATATCGTTTAATTTTTGATAAACGACATGTTTTACGTATTACTCTCCCTACTCTTGCCTTCTTTGATTCACAGACAAAAAGAAGATATGTTATTACCAGAGAGGAGGCAGAAGAGTACGAGGGGAGAGCGGAGGCAGCTCGACTCCACGCTGCAGCTCAGCAGGCGATAACCTTTGCACTTCCGTATGATCCCAACTATTCTTCATCACAGTACGACCCCAACAACTATTATTATGGATATCCGCCAGGCCAGCCATGGCCATAGACCAATTTAGGCCAAAAGCCTAAGCTTGGGGGAGTATGTATTTCTCACCGACATTACATTTATGTTCACACACACTCATTGCTAGATGTCGGTACTCATACTTTTTCACTGTAATATCCATGCTAGTTTATTTTCTTTTTCCTACTTTCTTCTTGTGTGTTTGTTAAACCTTAAGAAAAACCAAAAAAAGTAGTAGTAGTTTATTTTTCTGCTGTAGTAGTAATAGTTAAAAAGAAACCCAAAAATATTTCCCGTTCTTCTTTTGCTTGTTGGGAGCTTTCCCGTGTAAATAGTTTTATTTCTTTTCTTTTCTTTGGGGGTCAGTAGGAGAAGACCATAATTAAATTGTTGAAGTGGCTCTTATATGCATTATGGTTGAATTAACCCAGAGCCCATATTGCCTTGTCTTCTCCTGTTTATTGAATGCTCGCAGATTCCAGCTTAGTCCAATGCACGTTCACTCTTATTATTACTCACACCGTTCGGTCGTGCAAGTGAAAGGCAATTATGATGATATACGATGAACTGACTGAGATGAGAAAAGCTGGTTTGAACTCGACCTCTTTTGTTTTTGTAAATATGATGAGTCCCTCGTTCTTGATTCAGCTTATTATGAATAAACATGTTTGCAATGACAATTAGAGATCATAGTTGCTTGTGCCATGCTTGATTAGCTATGAGTTATAATGATTTACCTTGTATGCCAACATGCTATTGAGATGATTATGATGTGGTATGATGGGGTGGTATCCTCTTTTTAATGATTTAAGTGACTTGACTTGGCACATGTTCACGCATGTAGTTGAAACAAAATCAACATAGCCTTCACGATATTTATGTTCATGGTGGATTATATCCTACTCACGCTTGCATCCAATGTTTATTAATTTTAATGCATGTACATGGCTGTTGTCGCTCTCTAGTTGGTCGCTTCCTAGTCTTTTGCTAGCTTTCACTTGTACTATGCGGGAATACTTCTTGTGCATCCAATCCCTTAAACCCCAAAGTTATTCCAGATGAGTCCACTATACCTTCCTATATGCAGTATCTACCTGCCGTTCCAAGTACATTTGTATGTGCCAAACTCTAAACCTTCAAATAAACATTCTGTTTTGTATCCTCGAATAGCTCATGTATCAACAAAGGCTGTCCTTATCTTCCGTGTTAGGCGGTTTATTCTCAAGAGGAGTGGACTCCGCTCCTCACTCACGAGAAAATGGCTGGTCACCGGGATGCCTAGTCCCATGCTTTATGCAAACTAAATCAAAATTAATTGCAAACAAACTCCCCCTGGGACCTGATGTATGTTGGAGGCACTCGTTGTTTTGAGCAAGCCATGGATTGATGCTTGTTGGTGGAGGGGGAGTATAACCTTTACCTTTCTGTTTGGGAACCGCCTATAATGTGTTTAGCATGGAAGATATCGCCATGTCTTAGTTGTTACGTCGACAATGGAAGTATACCGCTCAAAATACAATTTATCTCTATTTCAAAACCGAGCTCTGGCACCTCTACAAATCCCTACTTCCCTCTGCGAAGGGCCTATCCATTTACTTTTATGTTGAGTCATCACCCTCTTATTAAAAAGCACTAGCTGGAGAGCATAGCCGTCATTTGCATTCATCACTGTTAATTTATATTGGGTACGATTAAGGATCTCTTTCACCATGAATTACAATGTCTAGTCAGTCCTTGATCTTTAAAGGTGCTCTGCATTTATGTTTTGCAGTCTCAGAAGGGGCTAGCGAGATACCATCTTGTTATATTATATTATGATTGTTTTGAGAAAGTGTTGTCATCGGAGATTTATTATTATGACTTGCTAGTTGATTATGCTATTGATATGAGTAATTGTGAGACCTGAGAATTATTGCAAACGTGGTTAGTTATAATCTATGCTGAAAACTTGAAAGTTGGCTTGACATAGTTACAACAACAAGACCAAACAGAGTTTGTAAAACTTTTTCTTTCTTTCATTCAGTTTGTCAATTGAATTGCTTGAGGACAAGCAAGGGTTTAAGCTTGGGGGAGTTGATACGTCTCTGTCGTATCTGCTTTTCCAAAAACTTTTGCCATTGTTTTGGACTCTAACTTGTATGATTTGAATGGAACTAACCCGGACCGACGCTGTTTTCAGTAGAATTGCCATGATGTTGTTTTATGTGCAGAAAACAAATATTCTCGGAATGACCTGAAACTCCATGGACCATCTTAGAAAAAATAATAAAAAATCCTCGCCAAAGATGAAGACCAGGGGCCCCACCCCCTTCTCACGAGGGTGGGGGCGCCCACCTAGGTCGCGCCCCCTACCTCGTGGGCCCCCTGGAAACCCTGCGATGCCAACTCCAACTCTATATATTTGCTTTCAGAGAGAGAAAAATCAGAGAGAAGAAATCATCGCGTTTTACGATACGGAGCCGCCGCTAAGCCCTAAAACCTCTCGAGAAGGCTGATCTGGAGTCCGTTCGGGGCTCCGGAGAGGGGGATTCGTCGCCGTCGTCATCATCAACCATCCTCCATCACCAATTTCATGATGCTCACAGCCGTGTGTGAGTAATTCCATCGTAGGCTTGCGGGACGGTGATGGGTTGGATGAGATTTATCATGTAATCGAGTTAGTTTTGTTAGGGTTTGATCCCTAGTATCCATTATGTTCTGAGATTGATGTTGCTATGCTTAATGCTTGTCACTAGGGCCCGAGTGCCATGATTTCAGATCTGAACCTATTATGTTCTCATGAATATATGTGTGTTCTTGATCCTATCTTGCAAGTCTATAGTCACCTACTATGTGTTATGACCCAGCAACCCTGAAGTGACAATAATCGGGACCACTCCCGGTGATGACCATAGTTTGAGGAGTTCATGTATTCACTATGTGCTAATGCTTTGTTCTGGTTCTCTATTAAAAGGAGGCCTTAATATCCCTTAGTTTCCAATAGGACCCCGCTGCCACGGGAGGGTAGGACAAAAGATGTCATGCAAGTTCTTTTCCATAAGCACGTATGACTATATACGGAATACATGCCTACATTACATTGATGAATTGGAGCTAGTTCTGTGTCACCCTATGTTATGACTGTTACATGATGAACCGCATCCGACATAATTATCCATCACTGATCCGGTGCCTACGAGTTTTCCATATACTGGTTTACGCTTATTTACTTTTCCGCTGCTACTGTTACAATCACTACAAAATACCAAAAACATTACTTTTGCTGTCTTTACTTTTATTGCCGCTACCACCACTATCATATTACTTTGCTACTAAACACTTTGCTGCAGATACTAAGTTTCCAGGTGTGGTTGAATTGACAACTCAGCTGCTAATACTTGAGAATATTCTTTGGCTCCCCTTGTGTCGAATCAATAAATTTGGGTGAATAATCTACCCTCGAAAGTTGTTGCGATCCCCTATACTTGTGGGTTATCATGCAGCTCTGCTTCCAGCGGGGTGAGAAGGTCTCCAACAGCATTGCAGAGTACGAGGGTCTCATCGCCGACCTCAAGGCCGCGGTGGACCTGGGGGTGAAACGCCTCACCATCAAGGGAGACTCGCAGCTCCTCGTCAACTTCTCCAACAAGGTATACGAGCCAAAGGATGAGCACATGGAGGCATACCTCGCAGAGGTACGCAAGATGGAGATGCAGTTCCTGGGCCTGGAGCTACAGCATGTGCCTCGTGGCACCAACAAAGAGGCCGGAGACATCTCCAAAAGAGCATCCAAGCGGCTGCCCCAAGAGCCTGGCGTCTTCGAGGAACAACTCTTCAAGCCTTCGACAACACCTCAGCCTACGGACCGGCACCACCTCAGGAGGAGCTCCCCCATCCACCAGCCTCGGGAGCCCCAGCCTGTGGCCCGACCTCAGGAGCGCGCCTCCTCTTCATGCTTGAGCCTCAAGAGGGGTGCTGGATCGAGGAGTTGAAAGCATACCTGACGCAGGGCACGTTGCCGGAGAAGGAGGAAGACGCGGAGTGCGTGGCCTGACAGTCTATAGCGTACTACATTCAGGACGGTGAGCTATACAGGAAGCGGCCAAATGACGTTTCTCTTCGATGCATTTCCAGGGAACAGGGGAATGAGTTGCTAGCCAACATACATGGCAGAGACTGCGGGCACCACTTGTCATCGCGCACCCTAGTCGGCAAAGCTTTCTGCAACGGGTTCTACTGGCCCACGGCACTCAATGACACAGCCGAGCTGGTGAAATCCTACGAGGCCTGCCAATTCCACGCCAAGCAGATCCACCAGCCGGCTCAGGGCCTATCGTGGGTTTGTCACGGCAAATGTCCTTGTGAAAGGACTTAGTCGTGGAGCCATCGCTATGGGTTAGCTTAAAGGGGTTAAACCGGACAAGGGGACACGGGGAGTTTTATACTAGTTCGGCCCCTTCAAGGAAGGTAGAAGCCTACGTCTAGTTGTGATTGGTATTGCTAGGGTTTCGAAGGCCAGGGAGCGAATCCGCTTTGTCTGGCTCTCGAGTTGTTGTCTGTCCACAAACCGCTGCCGGGTCGTCCCTTTATATACATAGGTTGACGCCCGCCGGGCTACAGATTCCTGAAGCCGGATCATAAACATGTCCGGTTCGGTCTCTATCCTTCCTATCTTACAATACAAGTTACATAACTAGGTCGATTTTACATTTACATTCTTTAACCCGCCTTTGGGCCTTGGGCCTTCGTAAAGCGCCATTATTCTTGCGTCTTCATGGGCTTCTAATCTTCAAGGAGTCAACCCAGCTACATAAGGCCGGTTTACCTCCAGTAGTATTATCCCCAACATTAGGCCCCAGATTGGTTTGAACTTGTTCATGTCAATCTTGTACACTTAGAAAAATTCTTCCCTCATATCTTCACCTTGATCTTGTAAACCGCCATGACGTCATACTCCCAGATTATGATAAACCGCCCTGACGTCATCTATCCGTTGATGTCGACGATTACCTTCATTTAATGTGTATTCAGTCACCGAGGCGACACTTTTATTAATTTATCCATTTTTGGGCTCCTTGATTCTCGCACTTGCCGTTTTATCACTTTGCCTTATAAATAAGGGCAGAGGACCCCTTTCTTTTCTTTCCGCTACCCATTCATCTCTTCTTCTTCCTCTCGACGACCCCGCACTCGAGCGCCGTCGTCATCTTCAAACCTCGCCTCTGCTTCACCGTCGGCCGCTGCATCAACCTGTTCGCACCAGAGTTCCACAGTGCCGTTCCGCTGCTTCCGCAGTCGCAGTAAGTCCTTTCCCCCTTATTTCCTAGATCCATTAGGGTTTCCTTGCTCTTCCCTGTTCTTGAGGTTCGTCAGAGCTTTTAGTGCTGTTCTTCCTTGGCCTTTAGGTGAACACTTCGTACCTGACGTACTCCTTGCCATAGCTAATCTTCTGCTATCACCACAAACCCTTATGCGCAAAGAACTGATCTAGTCCTTCATAAGTTGCTTCGGTTCTTCACCCTTTCTAGATCCAATTATTTTTTCTGTCTTATCTTAGATCTGAAAATTTCACATACCTTTGTGAAATCTGTTTCTCCTCACGCCATCATAGGCGATTTAATTTTGTATAAGCAATCTATACCATTAGCCCTCTGATAAACCGGAAGAGCCTTTTACCTTCATAATTATATTCTAGTTTAACAGTGTCTGAGTACCCCTGTCGTGGTACTACCTTTTATGCATTATTGCATTGATCTCCGGTTTATGCCATATCCCCTATCAGGGCATATTTTACTCCCTTTCATCTTGTGTGTTATCCTATGTTATTTATAAACCGGCCTTTTGTTTCCAGCTCGTTTTTTCCACGATGGCCAAGCAATTCACAGCTTGCAACTGGACTCGTTACCGGGTCACAGAGGAACAATTGAATGATATGGTCAGCATTGGCACTTTGGCTAAGAAAACTGAAATCAAATGGCGAGTTCCAGGAATAGAAAATCCTCCAACCCTAAGGCAGGGTGAGGTGGTTGTCTTTTTTGACCACATAGGCCGTGGCTTCAAACCGCCAGGGTCTAAGTTTTACCGAGATGTGTGAGGGAGTCCTGGATTAGGGGGCGTTCGGGTAGCCGGACTATACCTTCAGCCGGACTCCTGGACTATGAATATACAAGATTGAAGACTTCGTCCCGTGTCCGGATGGGACTTTCCTTGGCGTGGAAGGCAAGCTTGGCGATGCGGATATTCAAGATCTCCTACCATTGTAACCAACTATGTAACCCTAACCCTATCCGGTGTCTATATAAACCGGAGGGTTGTAGTCCGTAGGCAATCAACTCCATATACAACAATCATACCATAGGCTAGCTTCTAGGGTTTAGCCTCCTTGATCTCATGGTAGATCTACTCTTGTACTACCCATATCATCAATATTAATCAAGCAGGACGTAGGGTTTTACCTCCATGAAGAGGGCCCGAACCTGGGTAAAACATCATGTTCCCTGCCTCCTGTTACCATCCGGCCTAGACGCACAGTTCGGGACCCACTACCCGAGATCCGTCGGTTTTGACACCGACATTGGTGATTTCATTGAGAGTTCCTCTGTGTCGTCGCCTTTAGGCCCGATGGCTCCTTTGATCATCAACAACGATGCAGTCCAGGGTGAGACTTTTCTCCCCGGACAGATCTTCGTCTTCGGCGGCTTCGCTCTGCGGGCCAATTCGCTCGGCCACCTGGAGCAGATCGAAAGCTACGCCCCTGGCCATCAAGTCAGGTTTGGAAGCTTAAACTACACGGCTGACATCCGTGGAGACCTTATCTTCGACGGGCTCGAGCCACGGCCAAGCGCGCCACACTATCTCGAGGGGCATGATCTAGCTCTGCCCCCGGATAGTGTCCTGGAGGCCGCACACGCATCGGTTCTGACCCCTAACTCGGAGCCTATTGCGCCAATCGAGGATGAGCGGTTGGACGTCACCTCGGGGGCTGCAATCCCGAAAGCGATCGAGCTGAACGCTAGCCCCGCACTCTGCACGACCCGTGACTCCGAGGATCCGGACTCCTCCCCGGACTCCGAACCCCCCGCGCCCCTGCCAATCGAATCCGATTGGGCGCCGATAATGTAGTTCACTGCCGCAGACATCTTTCAGCGTTCGCCTTTTGGTGACATCCTGAATTTTCTTAAGTCTCTCTCTTTATCAGGAGAGCCCTGGCCGGACTACGGTCAGCGAGGATGGGATATGGACGATGAAGAAATTCAAAGCCCACCCACCACCCACTTTGTAGCCACTGTCGACAATCTAACCGACATGCTTGACTTCAGCTCCGAAGACATCGACGGCATGGATGACGATGTAGGAGACGAACAGGAACTAGCACCTGTAGGGCGCTGGAAGGCCACCTCGTCATATGACATATATATGATGGATACTCCAAAAGATGGAGATGGCGATGGAACAGTGGGGGATGACGCCCCCAAGAAACAGCCAAAGCGCCGGCGTCAGCGGCGCCGCTCTAAATCCTGCCAAAGTAAAAACGGTGATTCCGGCACGGGAGATAATACTACCCCGGATAGCGCCAAGGAACACCCAACTCAGTAAGATTCGGCACAGGAAGATGGAGAAGCCAGCCCTCATGAGAGAGCGGCAGACCGAGAGGTCGAGGATGATAACTATACGCCTCCCTCCGAAGACGAGGCAAGCCTCGATGACGACGAATTCGTCATACCATCAGACCCCGCCGAACAAGAGCGTTTTAAACGCAGGCTTTTAGCCACGGCAGGCAGCCTAAAGAAAAAGCAGCAACAGCTTAGAGCTGCCCAAGATTTGCTAGCTGACAAATGGACTGAAGTCCTTGCGGCCCAAGAGTATGAACTCGAATGCCCCTCCAAGAGTTACCCAAAGCGTAGGCCGCTACCCCGATCAGAGGAGGAAGCACCTACATCACCAGTGCATGACATGGCAGACCGGCCACCTCGCAGCCGTGACAGAGAGGCCTCTCGGCCCTCCACCCAAGCGATGCCCCGACGCCGCTCAACTAAGGCACGGGAAAATGCGCCCGACCTGCGAGACATACTGGAGGATAAGGCAAGACAAACAAGATCGATCTACGGATCGCGCAGGTGCCCTATGACATGTGACAATGATCTTCACTCCGGATACAACAAATCCAGCCGGGCCGAACACAACAGACATAGCTCTTCCGAGCTGCGTCGTGATATAGCCCAGTACAGAGGCGCCGCACACCCGCTATGCTTCACAAATGAAGTAATGGATCATAAAATCCCAGAGGGCTTCAAACCCGTAAACATCGAATCATACGATGGCACAACAGATCCGGCGGCATGGATCGAGGATTATCTCCTTCACATCCACATGGCACGCGGTGATGATCTACACGCCATCAAATACCTCTCGCTCAAACTTAATGGACCGGCCCGGCATTGGCTTAACAGCTTGCCAGCAGACTCAATCGGTTCTTGGGAGGACCTGGAAGCCGCATTCCTCGACAACTTCCAGGGCACTTATGTGCGACCACTGGATGCCAACGACTTAAGCCACATAATTCAGCAGCCAGAGGAATCGGCCAGACAATTCTGGACACGGTTCCTAACAAAGAAAAACCAGATAGTCGACTGTCCGGACGCAGAGGCCTTAGTAGCCTTCAAGCATAACATCCGCGATGAGTGGCTTGCCCGGCACCTGGGACAGGAAAAGCCGAAATCCATGGCAGCCCTCATGACACTCATGACCCGCTTTTGCACGGGAGAAGACAGCTGGCTAGCTCGCAGTAACAACTTATCAAAGAACCCTGGTAATTCGGATACCAAGGACAAAAATGGCAGGACACGTCGGAATAAGCAAAAACGCCATGTTAGCAGCGACAACAATGAAGACACGATAGTCAATGCCGGATTCAAAGGCTATAAATCTGGTCAGCGGAAAAAGCCATTCAAAAAGAATACTCAGGGCCCGTCCAGTTTGGACCGAAAACTTGATCACTTGTGCGAGATACATGGCACCCCCGAAAGGCCAGCCAATCACACTAACAGGGATTGTTGGGTGTTCAAGCAGGCAGGCAAGTTAAGGGCCGAAAACCGAGACAAGGGGCTGCACAGCGACAACGAGGAGCCCAAGCCGCCGAACAACAATGGACAGAAGGGCTTTCCCCCACAAGTGCGGATGGTGAACATGATATACGCAACCCACATTCCCAAGCGGGAGCGGAAGCGTGTGCTACGGGACGTATACGCGATGGAGCCAGTCGCCCCAAAGTTCAACCCATGGTCCTCCTGCCCGATCACTTTTGATCGAAGGGACCATCCCACTAGCATCCGTCATGGTGGCTTCGCCGCATTGGTTCTCAACCCAATCATCGACGGATTTCATCTCACAAGAGTCCTCATGGACGGCGGCAGTAGCCTGAACCTGCTTTATTAGGATACAGTGCGGAAAATGGGCATAGATCCCTCAAGGATTAAGCCCACAAGAACGACCTTTAAAGGCGTTATACCAGGTGTAGAAGCCAACTGTACAGGCTCAGTAACACTTGACGTGGTCTTCGGATCCCCGGACAATTTCCGAAGCGAAGAGTTAATCTTCGATATAGTCCCGTTTCGCAGTGGCTATCACGCCCTGCTCGGACGAACCGCATTCGCAAAGTTCAATGCGGTGCTGCACTACGCATATCTCAAGCTCAAGATGCCAGGCCCTCGAGGAGTAATTACGGTCAACGGAAACACCAAACGCTCCCTCCGTACGGAGGAGCATACGGCGACTCTCGCAGCGGAGGTACAAAGTAGCCTTCTCAGGCAATTCTCCAGTCCGGCCATTAAAAAGCCAGACACTGCCAAGCGCGCCCAGAGTAACCCACAACAAGACCGCCTGGCACACTCTGAGAAAACGTAGAAATGCGGCCCCAACCCCCGCTTTCGCGACATAGCGAAACCAGTACCTCGCATACATAACTACGCCCTTGAAATACCATGGGCACAGGGGAAGGGGCACAATAACGGCACGCCCAAAATACGGCTTAAAACGTACTAGGGGCTGCCGGATTCTTTTTTTAATTTTTTCTTACTTTCAGGACTCCATACTTCGGACGACCTGTTCGGTAATTCGACTGCCGGACAAACGATGCAAGATCCAGGGAGGCAGACAAGCCATGCCGCATTATGGAACTCCCAGGTGGTCTCTGTTACGAGCGGTATACCTGTTTTAAATACAATTCCGCGTCCTGCCCCTGGTCAGGACATACTGAATAGTCTGATATCTTTTGCTTATCGCACTATTTGTATCGTTCGCCTTTGATAAATAGCCTCTCTATAAACAATGCATAGCTTTCTGTCTATTTTTCGCATTATCATCTTTTCATATATATGTTTATTAAATGACATGATTGCACCCGTACACCATGGTACGGCAAACACGCCAGGGGCTTCAGTACCCCTCATAATGGTGTGAGAAGTCCGTACACTTTCACAACTGCGGCACCCCGAACTTATAGCACTATATGCATCGGCTCCGAATCATGATTTGGGTCAATAGTTGGGTTTGCCCGGCTCCTATGTTTTGGTGCCTTACGTTCCGCTCTATCGGCTAAGGTAGCACTAGGAGAACCACTGCGATTGTGCCCCGGTTCAGCCGGGTTAAGCACCTCAGTGGAGAAAGCTAAAACTGACTGTCATGATGTGGCGAGAGACCGATCGCTGTTCGAGAGGTTTTTCGAGTCCCTAAAGGCTTATGCCGCCTCGAGCGAGGAGCTGGCTTTGTCTGGCCAAGGCATGGATAGCACCCCGAACTTGGTCTTCCAAACTAGGGGCTTCGCCGAAATTTAAAATTATAGAGTTCTATGGCTAAGTGAGAGTGTTGAAGCATTATAGTCCGATTGCCTAGTTCGTTGTGCTGAGCGGCTCCCTCGAAGGACCCAACTATGGGAAAAAGAGCGCTCAGGTTTATCCCGAACACCCCAGCACTAGTGGCACGGGGGCAGAAGCCGACGACTGGCCATCTCTCAATTTTTGATAAACGGCCGCACAGAATGTAATATTTTAAATTCAATAAGCATTGCTTGGCGCATATGAACAAGTTTTCAGCGCACAGGATAAACACGAGCGAGTTCATTCAAATATCACATCCTTGGTACATTCATCCGCAACAAGGCGGGCACCTGCAAGAACATCCTTGTAGTAGTTCTCGGGCTTGCGATGCTCCTTCCCCGGCGGCGGCCCGTCCTTCACAAGCTTCTCACTGTCCAGCTTACCCCAGTGCACCTTTGCACGGGCAAGGGCGCGACGGGCACCTTCGATGCAGACGGAGCGCTTGATGACCTCAAGCCTCGGACAGGCCTCCACCAGCCGCCGCACCAGCCCGAAATAGCTCCCAGGCAGGGCCTCTTCGGGCCACAGTCGAACTATGAAGCCCTTCATGGCCTGCTTGTCCGCCTTGTGGAGCTCGACCAGCTATTTCAGCTGGTCGCTCAAGGGCACAGGGGTCCGGCCTCAGAATACTGAGACCAGAACACCTTCTCCGTAGAGCTACCCTCTTCAGCTCGGTAGAATGCGGCGGCGTCGGATATGCTGCGGGAAGATCTGCGAATGCCGCTGTAGAGCTCCAGATTCAGGTAAGTAACAGGTAGTTCACTTTTATATTTCTTCTTTGCATAAAGAATGCCTTACCCGCTGCTATCTTCCTCATCTCCTCCAACTCTTGGAGGGCCTTTTGGGCTTCGGCCTTGGCAGACTTGGCAGCCTCTAGGGCCGTTGCAAGCTCGGATTCTTGCGCCTTCGACTCCAGCTCCAAACTCTCATGTTTTTTCATGAGAGCCTGCAGCTCTTGCTGCACCTCGCCGACCTGAGCCCCAAGTTTATCTCGCTCGGTGCGCTCCGCGGCCGTTTTCTTTTCGGCCTCAGACAGCGCCTGCTTCAGGGTCGCCACCTCAGTCGTGGCCCCTACAATAAGCAGTACAATCCTGTTACTCTTTTTGCAATCAAGCCTTTTTATAGGCACTTTTCTTGTAAGGTATTTCTTACCTTCTTCCTCCTCGAGCCGCCGCTTGGCAAGGCCGAGCTCTTGCTTGGTCCGCTCGAGGTCCTGCTTCAGGACACCCACCTCCGCAGTCAGTGCGGCGGTGGACAGCAGCGAAGCCTGCATACGCATACTGACTCTTTTTTTAGACTCCTGTGAAATTTAATAGATCCTCTATTCGGCTTTTCTTTCCTAACGCCAAACAGAGCATCAGGGCCTACTGTCTATGCGGTAATATTTTTACATATTTTTACTTACCTCGAAGCCTGTTAGAAGGCTAGCGCAAGCTTCAGTCAGTCCGCTCTCGGCGGACTGAACCTTCTGGATCACCGTACTCATAATAGTATGGTGCCCCTCGTCGATGGAGGCGTCGTCAAGCACCTCCAGCAGATTGTCCGGCACCTCCGGTTGGACGGAGGCCGCCGGCTCAGGAGGCTTACTCCTCTTGGAAGGAGTTCGCCTACCACGGTCCGGAACTGTGGAAGATTCTGGCGCGGTGTCCGGCACAATGCCGGACTGAGAGCCCTGGGAGCCTTATCCCCTTCACTCCAGGAGTCCGGGAGGTTGCCTTGCGGCTCCTCCGGGACCACCTCCTCCTGCCCCGGAGCATGTCATGACGCCACTTCGGCGTCGTCTGCAGTGCGGGGGGAGACAGCGGGCGGAACTGAGTTCACGTCCGATGAGTCCAGGGAGCCGCCCGATGATTCGTCAAATTCGGCCCAGGGCGGACTGCATAATTACATTCGACATTAGGGAAAGCTGTGCGACAAAGGAACATCATGAGTTACTCTGATATCCGAACTTACGATTTCGCCAGACGCTTGGCCCTGTTTGGCCACTCCTCTTTGCCCTCTTCGGCGTCGAGGGCGTAGTCCGGCGGAGGGGTCTTCCTTTTCCTAGACCCCTCGGCCTCCCCCGCTGGGGCGGCCTTCCTCTTCTCTCCTCCCTCCGCTGGGGGGGAGAGTTTTCTTCTTCCTCCTCCTCGTTTTCACGGGAGGAGGGCGTCTCGGACTCGTCAAATGACGAGTCCGACACCACCACGTTGCGGGCACTCTTTCGTGTCCCCATGGTCTTCTTCTTCTTGGCCTTCTTCTCCGGCACCACATAAGGCGCCGAAACCAGCAGCTTTGCTAGTAGAGTTGGGGCTCGGTCTTCGGGCAGCGGAGCCGGACAGTTAATCGGTCCGGATATCGCCCGCCAAGCCTGTCAAAGGTAAGGGATTTTAGATCCCGCATAGAGTCAAACTATGAAAAAATCTTAACATCCTGTAAAAGGTGTAGATGGCATACCTCGCTAGCGTGACGCTGCGAGCTGTATCCGCGGTCCTCAGAAGCGGATGCGGGAGCCTCGGCGCCCTTGAATAGTATCTTCCAGGCGTCTTCGTATGTCATGTCGAAGAGCCTGCTGAGGGTTTGATGTTGCGCCGGGTCAAACTCCCACAGATTAAAATCCCGTTGTTGGCACGGGAGGATCCGGCGGACGAGCATAACCTGGATTACATTAACAAGTCGGACTGGCTTGTTCACCAGGGACTGGATGCATGTTTGCAATCCGGTCACCTCTTTTTCGTCACCCCACAACAGGCCCGTCTCTTTCCAGGACATAAGCCGCGTGGGGTGTCTGGGTTGGAACTCGGGGGCTGCGGTCCATTTCGGATCGCGCGGCTCGGTGATATAAAACCACCCGGATTGCCATCCCTTTAGGGTCTCCACGAAAGAGCCCTCGAACCATAGGACGTTGGCCATCTTGCCCGCCATGGCGCCTCCGCACTCCGCCTGGCTGCCGCGCACCACCTTGGGCTTGATGTTGAAGGTCTTGAGCCAGAGGCCGAAATGGGGGCGGACGCGGAGAAAGGCGTCTCACACGACGATAAACGCCGAGATGTTGAGGATGAATTTCGGAGCCTGATCGTGGAAATCCAGGCCGTAGTAGAACATGAGCCCTCGGACAAATGGGTGGAGTGGAAAACCCAGTCCGCGGAGGAAGTGGGGGAGAAATACTACCCTCTCATGGGGCCTTGGGGTGGGGAGAAGCCGCCCCTCTTCGGGAAGCCGGTGCGCGATGTCCTTGGACAGGTATCCGGCCTTCCTTAGCTTCTTGATTTTGCCCTCCGTGGTAGAGGAGACCATCCACTTGCCTCCCGCTCCGGACATTGCTGGAGAAGGTTGAGGTTGGAAGTGCAGGCTTGGGCGCTGGAGCTCGGGTGCGCAGGAGATGGATAGGCAAAGGAGGAAGAAGGCGTAGGTAAAAAGGTGGATCCTTGTCCCCTTATATGGGTGGATGCGGTTGTGCGCCCCACCTGCCTAGTAAAACTCGCTTGCCTCCCAAGCGCCGTGATAAGTGGCGCGGTTGGGTTACCCACGTCCGTATTGATAAGAATCCCGTAAAAGGGGGGTACATGATCTCTGCTTTGACAAGACGTGCCAAGGAAACCGCCTCGCAAAACACGCTGAGGTGGAAAAGTAAAAACGATTCGAGTGAAGGACTTGGCTGTAGTGTGATGACACACTACGGAATACGTCAGCAGATTTGATTTGTGTTAATATTATTCTCTCTATGGCAATATGTGGAAGCTTATTTTGCAGAGCTGGACACTACTCTTGGTGTTTACAATCTTCTATGAAGGACTTGGAGGAGGAACCCGCCTTGCAATGCCGAAGACAATTTGCGCGCCGGACTCGTCGTCATTGAAGCCTGGTTCAGGGGCTACTGAGGGAGTCCTGGATTAGGGCGTGTTTGGGTTGCCGGACTATACCTTCAGCCGGACTCCTGGACTATGAAGATACAAGATTGAAGACTTCGTCCCGTGTCTGGATGGGACTTTCCTTGGCGTGGAAGGCAAGCTTGGCGATGCGGATATTCAAGATCTCCTACCACTGTAACTGACTCTATGTAACCCTAACCCTATCCGGTGTCTATATAAACCGGAGGGTTGTAGTCCGTAGGCAATCAACTCCATATACAACAATCATACCATAGGCTAGCTTCTAGGGTTTAGCCTCCTTGATCTCGTGGTAGATCTACTCTTGTACTGCCCATATCATCAATATTAATCAAGCAGGACGTAGGGTTTTACCTCCATCAAGAGGGCCCGAACCTGGGTAAAACATCGTGTTCCCTGCCTCCTGTTACCATCCAGCCTAGACGCACAGTTCGGTACCCACTACCCGAGATCCACCGGTTTTGACACCGACAATGTGCTTGCCAGCTTCCAACTTCATCCTCAAGATATTGGTCCCAACTCGGTCTCCAATTTATGCAACTTCCAGGTCTTTTGTGAAGTATATTTACAAGAAGAACCAACCGTCGAGCTATTCCGGGACTTCTTTCATTTAAACCGGCGCACAGAATTTGTAAATGGCCCTAACACTGAACTTGGGGGTGTCTCAATTCAAAAGCGGAAAGAGGTTGAATTTCCTCATGCCAAATTGCACAGCCATCCAAAGCAATGGAACCAAACTTGGTTTTATTGTAGAGATACATCCCTTGATGATGAAAATCCCCTCCCCGGCTTTTGTGATCACAGACTATCCAACACCCATCCAATGCCACAACGCCTGAGCTCTTTAGAAAGGGCGAAATATGCCCCTCAACTTGCCAAACTCCGGGCTTTTATGGCGAACGGTTTAACAGGCGTGGACTTTGTGCGCTGTTGGATATCCTGGAGTATCTTGCCACTAAGCCGGCGTTCCGGTTTAATGTGTGAGTATACCGGTGGTGTTGACGACCCTCAACGCCATTGCAACCTTCAATTATCTGAGGAAGAAGTCACTGAAGGTGTAAATAAGATTCTGAATGAATCGGAACTGGTCTGTAGTCAAACCGGTCTGAGTCCCTTCCTTTTCATCTCTAATTTTTTTAGCTTATGCAATCTGTAATCCTTCTTCTTTGTATGTAGGGTGATGACCCCTTCTGGAAAATGAAAACCGTAGAGAAAGCGGCAAAGCCGACTGGGGATAAAGTGGTCAAGCCATCCCGCCTAAAAACCAAAGCCGTAAAACGGACGTCAAAATGGAAAACGGTTGACCAGATCAACATGGAGCTTGATGATGACACTGATGATCCACAGGTCGAGGTAGAACTTGACTCACTTGGCTCTCTTTTCATGCATCTCATTAACAATGATCTTCCTCAGGAGGACGCAGAAGCTAGTCAAGCTGACGATGTAGAGGTAATTACCCTTTCCTCCGGTTCAGTCTCTATGCCAACACAAAAAACCCGCCAAGCAGTCCAGAAGGTAAGCTTTTCTCATCCTCTTGCTCACTTGGATCCAACATTTATTTTGAAGACTCAGCAGCCAACAGGTCACTTCAGCCGGTATACCTGATACCCCGGTTCGGAAGTGCCGGTCTGAGGTCTCTCCTACTTCTGACCATTCTTACCCCAAGGCAGGTTATTTCAGACAGCCTCTTAATCCGTCCGATTCAAATTATCAAGTGACACCTCCTTCATCTTCTAGTGAATTGACAACAACTCAACTCCCCCCTTTGAAAACCGTAGCCGGGTAAGTTGTAAAAACCTTTCCTTTCAATGCGTCATAAATCCTTTGAATAGGATGTTAATCCTCTTTTATCCTGTTTGCAAGGCCAAAGCCAGACCCAGCAAGAAAGCTCGGGTCACCAATCCGCCCGAAAACCTGGTCGCCGAAGAAGAAGAACCAAGAGGTGAATCGGAACAAACTTGTGAACCGGAAGGTCCTCATCCTGAAGCTACTTCTAATGACCCGCCCCTTGAAGGCCAAAATACTGATGAGCCCACAGACACTGAGCCTGCCATGCCCGATGCTGAACCGGCAGAACCAAACCGGGCTAGTCCGGTGAAAGATGCTGAAATTCCAATATCACCAACCTAAAACACTGAAGGCCAATGAGACAATGTGATTATTACTGGAATAGGCCACAGCTCTCCTGGCCATCCCGTCATTTTGGCTCAACACAGTGCCAAAGAAGAGCAAGCTGCCAGGGAAAAAGGCAAATGGAGCAGAGATTTATCAAGCTATGCTCATCTTAACGCTGATGAGCTTCACTCTGGCTTCTTGAACCGTATGCACTCAAACCGGGATTATGAAGCCGGTTTGGTGAACTTGATGAAAGAGCGATATGAGGTAAATTCCTCTCCCTTTGTTTATTGATTTATAGCTGAAATACTATCCCAAGTAGCCCCCAAGGGCCGTTTTATGATTATTAATCATAAACCGGGTCTTTGTAACACTTTAAGTTTCTCATCATTGATCCTTGCAATGGCAGGTCTCTAATAAGAGATAAGACTCATCTTCAAATAATTATATAACTTTCTGCAGCATAACCCCCAAAGGCCGGTTTAACTTGGCAAGTTAATCCGGGCTTTAATCCACACATCCGTTTTAGAACAGACGCAGATTAGCCCCCAAGTGTCAAGGACAATGCTTGCATTGTTCTGGAGACTTGTATAAATTGTAGTACTTTAGAGCAAATAGGCATTAGCCCCCAAGTATGAAGTGCATAACTTGTTATACGCTTTGTACTTTGCACATATATATGCTGTTTGTTTAATATACCTTCAACGTTGCAGGCTGAACTGAGAAGCAAAGATGCCCAAAATTCTGACTTGCAAGAGAATGTGAAGTCACAACAAGCCCAGGCTGCAAAAGCCAAAGAGGAGCTGACCCAGGCCCTGGCCGTAATGGAAAAGCTGAAAGAATCTTTCAACAAAGATCGTGCTGACCATGAAACCGAAAAATCCGGTTTAACCAAAAGAGCTGTAGACGCTGAGGAAGCCCTGAAGCCAGTGGTAGATGAACTAGCCGGTTAGAAATGCCAAATCAATGCTATGACCTCTGCTATCTTTGGTAAGTGCATGCTTATGTGTGTTGCGCAAGTCAATGAACCTTATAACTGACCAAAATGTTGATAAAATCTTTGGCAGGCACTCGGATCGCTCATCTTGGTACATATATGTAGATGAAGCTCAAAGCGGTATACACATTGGTTGAACAGCTATACTCTGGGTCTCAGCGGGCTATTTTCACGGCAGCTTATAACAAACCGGCCCCAACTTTGATTAAAGAAACTCTTGAGAAGCTGGCCATGTTACCAGCCCGTATCGCCGAGTTGAAGAAAGCAGCTGCCAGAGCCGGAGCTTTAACTGCATTTATTCGAGCCAAAGCCTGGATTCTAGACCTTGAAGCGGAGGATATTATTAAAGGATACCCAGGTGTAAAGGAAGACGGTTCAAACTTTGACAATGATGACCTCCGGCGGCTGACCAAACAGATGCGGCCAGCAGCTAGCAAGTTGGCCGATGATACCAATTTGTCCCATTTTCAACCATTATATGATGCGGAGGGGAAAAGACAGCCGGCCGACATCCATGAAGTTGAAGAACTTGTGCCTCGGATTCGTAAGCACACTTATGCTCCTGATATTAACCCCTCCAATCTTATTCATGAAGAAGCTATGTTTCAAGCTTTAACTGGAATCGATTGGTCAACGGTAGATTTCCAGCGTCTGGGGAGGGATGAAGAAGTGCCCACACCAACTGACCCTCAACCATCAAACCGTCCAGATGAAGAATCCTGATCCGATCGCCGGTTTACATGGCTACTGTGAAAAACAATGATACCATTGGAGCCGCTTTGAAAGCTTCTTGTAATAGGATAGCCAAAAACTCCGTTATCAGCCATGCCATCGAGCATGTTTCGTAATACCTCGTGACAATCTTGTGCCACTTTTTGGGATATATTTATGCATAACCCATGATGAATTATGTTCCTGGTTACAACAACTTAAAAGTATCTAGCGGCTTACCGCTAGACGGGTCATGATGTCCAAGAAGTATATAATATCTAGATGAATAATCAAGTGTTTGTACAAAAAGCAATGTACAGAACATACCTCATTGGTTGACCAACAGTGTATATGGCAAAGGCGTTAATGCCAATCCGGATGTTGATAACCCCATTTTTGTAATGCCGGTCTATATATTAAACCGGACCGGGATAACTACCGAGTTTTCTTTATAACACTGGTGATTTAGTCAAACCAGACCGGGTCAATAAACACCGGTTTATAACTGATCGTGTCCCGACAACTTTATAGTTGAAAAAGTAAGCCGGGTCAAGGACGCCGAATCATCAAAAGATTCGTATGAACTTCAACAAATAAAATGCAAAAATGAAAATATGCAAGGCTTTTTACGAGCTGCCAGGCACCAAATCGAGGCTTTTCATGGGCTGCCAGGCCTCTGAGTTAAACCATTTAACAAAGCCTTTTAAGATGGGCCTCCAATTAACCAATCATCGTTTTAACTTTGACAAGTTCAGGGTCTATAAAAGATTGACTTGTCAAGCGTTCGATGGGTCATACCAGGATTACCTGGACAGGAGTGGCTTACTTGATGAAGGCAGGTTAACCCGGGTTTTTAGGTGAATACACTAGGCTTCCAAGCCGTGGCTTGATAGCCAAGTACAAGGGTCCTTTCAAACTCTTTGCTGCTTTGCAAAAAAGAGCCCCCAAGTAACTTTGTGAGCTGTGCTCAGTGTGTGCCCATGTTTGAGCCTGTGCTTTATGCAACACTCTCTTTGCCTCCACATATTTTTTCTTTTGTGGTGTAAATGCCTACCAAGAGGTGTAGCTATGGTGTGATAACAACCAAGCCCCCTAGTGATATCCCTTTGTGGTTTCAAAACCGATCAAGAGGTGTAGCTGTAGGTCAAATATGACCAAGCCCCCTAGTGATTTTCTGCATACCTGTGCAGCTGCTAACACCGGATTAATAAAAATTTCCGCTTTGTCAGTAAACTCTTATAGGCACACACATGATGTAAAAAGAACAGATACCACGCTTATAATAGAGGCTCCGGTTTATTATATGATATATACACTGTCATAAATATGTACATATGAAGAGCCTATGGCTTCAAGTACAGTAAGGCCGAAGGAGAGCTATGTTCCATGGCCGCTTGGTCTCCTCCTCCGATTGACGTGAGTCTTTATGCTCTCGAACATCAATGAGGTAGTAAGACCCGTTGTGCAGATTTTTGCTGGCCACAAAGGGGTCCTTCCCAAGGTGGGGATAACTTGTGCATATCAGTCTGATCCTGGATGAGCCGGAGCACCAAATCACCTTCTTGAAAGGTTCTGGTTTTAACCCGGCGGCTGTGATAACGTCGGAGATCTTGTTGATAAATCGTCGATCGTGCTGCTGCAGGATCACGCTCTTCATCCAACTGGTCCAGAGAATCCTGACATGTCTTCTCATTATCAGCTTCAACATAAGCCGTCACACGGGGTGAGTCGTGACGGATGTCACTAGGAAGAACGGCCTCCGCTCCATAGACCATGAAGAAAGGTGTATAACCCATAGACCTATTGGGTGTGGTGTTGATGCTCCATAACACAGAAGGTAGCTCCTCAACCCAACAACCCTGTCGGGGATATACCCCGCAGCGTAAACCGGCCGAAAGTTAACCCGGCCGGACTTGGCGGTTTATCTGAAGACCCCACTGACACTTGGCGAATTACTAGTGACCCGCCCTGACCTGGCGGTTTACAAGCAACCCGCCTGGTCATTATGACTCACTGGTAACCCGGCGGGCGGGTCAGACGGATGACAAGGCCGAAGGCTCAGAAGGCCGGTTCATACTATGGTGGGCCGGTTTAAGAGGAAAGGCATGAGGAATATTTACATTACAAGAAGTTAAGACCAGGACTTGTATCAGGTTTGTATTAGAGATAGACTAGTCCTAATCCTAATAGGACTCTACATGTAACCCGCCTCTTCAACATATATAAGGAGGGGTAGGGCTCCCCAAAAGAGGGACAAGCTACAAGCAAGAAGAAACAATCTTAGGGCTAGACACAAAGAGGAGAGCCGGTTTACGGAGACTCCCATGTGATTATAATGAGACCTAGCCTCAAACAGCATGTAGGGTTTTTACCGGATGATGTTTCTCGGGGCCCGAAGCTGTCTAAATCCTTATCTTGTGTTGCGTCTCTCATCCTGATTAACCCCTCTCTAGCTACCACATAGATGCGTTGGCCTCGCGACTAAGTCCTGACACTAAGGACATCTGCCGTGACAATTCCACGACAGTTGGCGCTCGCGACCTCACCAACGACTGTCTTCGAGCTCCGCTGCCGGATCGCTCCATGCTCTGCACGCCTCGCTTCCGCGGTCTCCGTCAAGCCGTCGAGCCGGCCACCCGTGGCCTCGATCCAACCCGCCGCACATCACTCCTCCGGCTGAGAGGCTTACCCGCCGTTGCGCTTCGCTTCCACCGGTCGCTGCTCCAAACTGCTCGAAAGCCGCCGGTGCTCCGACTTACCCGTTGCAGCCTTGCAACAAACCTCCAGGCCGCCTCCGCTGCGAGCTACCGCGGCTGCAAGCTATCCCGACCAAGTCGCCAAGCCAGGGCCGAGATCTCCGCACGCCGTCCGTCTCCCGCGGCACCCAGTTGGTTCACAAGCAACCAGATGCATACTTGTTCAAAAAAAGTACTACAGAAGCCAATGATGCGTTCACGAGTCAGTTAGTGCCGACCTAACGGGATGCTACTCGTCGCCATACATCAAAGTCAACATGCATGCAATCATTACTTTGGAAGGGGGAAAAGACAAAGGAAAAACACGTAGATGATGTGCATATGTACGGATTATCTTTTGTGTCTAACTACGCTTAGTATCATTGTCCAGTTCATCTGACGGAAAATACCAGGTGCTATTTATCCTATTTTTAAAAGTGCATATTAATTCATCCGAGCGAAAATACTTTGCCCTGCTGTGTTTTATATGTAGGAGAATTATTTATTACAAAGTGGCATTATACCACGGAGATGGAGGTGTGCCAACATCAATCGGCACAAGTGGTCGTCCTTACTCAACGGACTCCCGCACCGGCTTATAACGTTGTGGCCGACTCATCCGTCCGTGCCGCCTTACAACACCATGGACGACTCGCTCATCTTCCCTCGTGGCGGTACACGCGTCCGCACCGGCTTACAACGTCGTGGCCGACTCTCCCTCCCGAGCCTGCTTACAAACACTGCGGCCGACTCATCTGTCTGTGCCGCCTCTGATGCTACGATCGTTTTACTGTCCTCCCTGTGGTCCGGCCTATTCAACGTGCCAGGCTGACTAACGGACACCGCTGAAGATCATAAATACATCGGCGTGATATATCAGGTGAGATTCATCCAGTATATTTTTTATTGCTTTCTTTTAAAGAGCAATTACTCTGGCTTGCAAGTTCTCCAGTGCAGGACAAGTTATATCACTGAGATGTTGAATGACTCCTACCGGTTTATATCACAGTCAAAGATGGAGAATCTCAAGCCAACTCCTCAAATCGCCTTGAGACTCAGGGGCTACGATGACATGACTTAGCAAATATCGTGAGATTTAGGACCCTGGGTCATCGGAGGGAATGATAACCCGGTTCCGGAGGCTACTACCATATGGATGAAAATTTAAGGGCCGTCAGAAAATTTCCGGTTCAAAATGAAGAATGCCGGTTTAATATCCGGTGCAAGGGAAATTTGTTCTCCCACAAAGCTCTGAAGCTCTCAAATCTGGTTTAGAAGTGTCCGGTTCAAAAAGGAATTAACTTCTCGCAAGTTCGAGTTGAAAGGCCGTCAGAAAATTTTTGGCTGAAAATGAAGATTCTGGTTTATAATCTAGTTCAAGGGAAAGATGTCTCCCACAAAGCTTTGAAGCTCTCAATATCCGGTTCAAGAAGAATTTATCTCTTGCAAAAAGTTAAATTTGCCGAAGAGGACCTGCTGCCATGGTGCTCGGTTCAAACATGGGTATCATGCCTTATTGGCTTATCATATTATTGATCACTTGGGGGCTTTGGTCGTATCCGAACCATAGCTACACCTCTTGATCGGTGCAATGCCACAATATCACTTGGGGGCTTTGGTCATATCCGAACCATAGCTACACATCTTGATCGACGCAATGCCACAATATCACTTGGGGGCTTTGGTCATGTCCGAACCATAGCAACACCTTTTGATAGGCGAAAAGCCACAGCATCACTTGGGGACTTGGTCAAGTCTGAACCATAGTCACGCCACTTGATCGGCCTAGTGCCGCAGCATCACTTGGGGGCTTTGGTCGAACCCGAACCATCGCTACACCTCTTGATCGGCGTAAAGCCACAGCATCACTTGGGGACTTGTGGTCACGTCTGAACCATAGTCACGCCTCTTGATCGGCCTAGTGCCACAGCATCACTTGGGGGCTTTGGTCGAACCCGTACCGTCGCTACACCTCTTGATCGGCGTAATGCCAACACATCATTTGGGGACCTGGCTGACTCGAACCATAGCTATGCCTTTTGGGGGCTTGGTCATGTCCGACCATGGTAATGCCTCTTGATCGGCATAAAGCCTCATTTGCGAATGATTTTATGTTTGACTTTGCTCGAATTCTGTTCTTTTTTGCTAAAGACCTTTTACTTTTGTTGCGTTTTTAAACCGACATTATTAAACCGGTTCGACTGTCAATTACAAATTGGGGGAACACGGTCAAATCTTAATCCGGAGACTATCTGCCCGGTTTGATTTTATGTTACCATCTTATTATGGAGTAAACTGGTGTTCATTAACCCGGCTTGACTTTCAACTACAAGTTGTCAGTACATGACCAATTATAATCCGGTGATTATTAACCCGGTCTGGTTCGACTACAAGCCACCGGTATTATATATGGATAATCTGGTGTCTATCATAACCCGGTACGGTTTTATCATAAACCGGCACAATATGGAAAGAGTTATCAGTACTCAAGATTGGGATTATCACCCTTACTACAAAAAAGTTGGTAAACCAATGATGTGATTCAATGTCACAGGTATGATATATTTCATATTTGATTATTCTTAAGTGCAGCCTTGTGTATAAACCCATGTTATATGTTGGGCATTATGACCCGTCCGGCGGTAAACCGCAAGGACACTTTAAACTTGTTGTATGCAGAAACAGGTTGAATAAAGCATGATTATAAGTCACCGGTGTTTATTAAACCGGCCTGGCTTTCAACTATATGTCGCCAGTATGATGATAAATTATAGGGTGTTTATTAAACCGGCCTGGCTTTAAGACGATAAATCGCCAGTCTATGATGAGAAATTGTCCGGTGTTTATTAAACCGGCCTGGCTTTGGACTATAACTTGCCAGTATATATTTGGATTGCGCCATTGGAATCATGCGCTTATAAATCATTGGGTTATATTATTCAAATAGCCAAACTTGGCTGAATTTTCATTTTGATATTGAATGAATAAGGTTTTCATACCGGATTATATTATCTTGAATAGCCAACATGGCTGGATTTTATTACGGTTATTAATAACCGTTATTATTGAGGTTTTCATCGCTTTAGCGCTATGGCTATTATTTTTTCATGGGATATGATTTATTCTACAATGGAAGGAATAGTCCCGCGTCGCTGCAGGCTTACGACCCGGCACTTGGGGGCTACATTATTCAAGTTGAGATTATATCAAATATGCAAGTCTCATGTCACTGCAAGCAGGCACCATGACACTTGGGGGCTAATGCACAGTCATTTTTTTATCATCTTACTGAAGACCCGACTCATCGTATCATAATGAGACGTCCCTTGGGGGCTACCAATTGCTCCTGTCAAACATTCAAGGTATACAAGCCTTAATCCATTGTATTACCCTTGTATTAAAGGGTTTATTACTCGGTTGGTAAAGCACAAAGCTCTTAACCTTGTGGATGTGGGTTCAAGCCCTACGATGGAAGCTACATTATGAGATGTTATTTTCATTGAAGTATATATCAAGTCCCGGTTCAGTATTATCTTACTAAGCCGGCCCTTGGGGGCTACACATCACTGCTCAAGTCTACATGATCATATTTATAAAGTCCCTGCTCTTTATTGCATAATGACCCGGCACTTGGGGGCTACATATATGGAGTATTCAGTTTTTACTAGTGACTGAGATGAACAACATGGATTTCTTCAAAGTGGCAGTAATTATATGGAAACAAGTCTTAAGCCATCACTTTGTTCTGCTCAAGACTTGGGGGCTACAGGTAATATGGATATAAGGGAGAAAAATCTTTAGATTCTCAGTTCTGAGCAAACCAGATTGACCCGGCGTCACCAACAATTATTGACCCGGCGTCACCAATCATTATGACCCGGTGTCTGCAACAATCATGAACCGGCGTTGGCAATAATTATGAAACGGCGTTGGAAACAATCATGACCCGAAATTATCGGTTTTTATAACCCGACAATTTTGGTAATATTAAACCGGCAAGTTTTACATCTTCAAACCGGCTAAATATCAGATGAGTATTTCAAGACCCATATTTCTTAAACCGGCGCTTTGGAAGCCGACTCAAGTGGATTATTCTTCACAATATTTCTCTGTGAGAAACCAATGTCAGCAAATTGAGTATGAAGCTGGCTTATTGACCTGGATTTTCTAGAAGAAGGAAATGGCAAGGAATTAAGGATGATCAGATGCCGGTTTACAAGAATTCTTAACCCAGAGCATAACCTATCAAAATTGTTCTTGTATTTGTTTTACAGGATCAGTTTAACATGGATAAATCCAAAATAAACTGGGGGCTAATGTCTGGGATATACCCCGCAGCGTAAACTGGCCGGAAGTTAACCCGGCCGAACTTGGCGGTTTATCTGAAGACCCCGCTGACACTTGGGGAATTACTGGTGACCCGCCCTGACCTGGCAGTTTACAAGCAACCCGCCTGGTCATTATGACTCACTGGTAACCCAGCGGGCGGGTCAGACGGATGACAAGGCCCAAGGCCCAGAAGGCCGGTTCATACTATGGTGGGCCGGTTTAAGAGGAAAGGCATGAGGAATATTTACCTTACAAGAAGTTAAGACCAAAACTTTTATCCGGTTTGTATTAGAGATAGACTAGTCCTAATCCTAATAGGACTCTACATGTAACCCGCCTCTTCAACATATATAAGGAGGGGTAGGGCTCCCCAAAAGAGGGACAAGCTACAAGCAAGAAGAAACAATCTTAGGGCTAGACACAAAGAGGAGAGCCAGTTTTCGGCGACTCCCTTGTGATGATAATGAGACCTAGCCTCAAACAGCATGTAGGGTTTTTACCGGATGATGTTTCCCAGGGCCCGAAGCTGTCTAAATCCCTGTCTTGTGTTGCCTCTCTTGTCCCGATTAACCCCTCTCAAGCTACCGCATAGATGCGTTGGCCTCGCAACTAAGTCCTGACACTAAGGACATCTGCCGTGACAATTCCACGACAAACCCGGTGTCCGCTTTAAGGGAACCATAAGCCTGGGTTTGATACCCCATAGAATTTCTTGATTTGCTCTCTCTGCTTGACTGTTAGATTGGGGGTGAGCCACCGACGCTAGATCGAGCCGGATGTGCTCACGTTGACAAAATTCTTCCATATCCCCCTTTGACAAGTTAGTACCATTATCTGTTATAATGCTGTGTGGAAAACCAAACCGGAATATCACCTTCCTGATGAATTGAACCACCGTGGCTGCATCACACTTGCTGACTGGCTCTTCCTCCACCCATTTGGTGAATTTATCAACTGCTACTAACAGGTGGGTCTTTTTGTCCTTAGATCGCTTGAAGGGTCCAACCATATCAAGCCCCCAAGTTGCAAACGGCCACGTAATTGGAATCATCCCAACTCTTGAGCCAGAACGTGCGCATGGAGGGCGAATTTTTGACACCTGTCACATCTCTTGACTAAATCTTCCGCATCAGCAGGCGCCGTCAACCAGTAAAAACCATGGCGAAAAGCTTTAGAAACTAAAGACTTTGAACCGGCGTGGTGACCGCAGTCCCCTTCATGGATTTCTCGCAAAATCTCACAACCTTCTTGAGGAGAAACACAACGCTGAATTGCTCCTGAAACGCTGTAGCGATGTAACTCCCCGTTGAGTATGGTCATGGACTTGGAACGCCAGATTATCTGTCGGGTCAACGTTTCATCGTCTGGTAATTCGCCCCGGTTCATGTAAGCCACATATGGGATTGTCCAATCCGGTATAGCATGCAGAGCTGCCACCAACTGAGCTTCCGGATCAGGAATAGCCAAATCTTCTTCGGTTGGCACCTTGACTGAAGGATTATGCAATACATCAAGAAAGACATTGGGCGGGACCGGTTTACGCTGGGAACCAAGACGACTTAAAGCGTCCGCCGCTTCATTCTTCCGCCGGTCTATATGGTCCACCTGATAACCCTTAAAGCGACCAGCCACTGTGTCCACCTCTCGCCGATATGCAGCCATGAGTGGGTCTTTAGAATCCCAAGTGCCAGACACCTGCTGAGCCACTAGATCTGAATCGCCAAAGCACTTAACCCGGCTCAAATTCATCTCCTTAGCCATCCAAAGACCGTGGAGCAAAGCCTCATATTCAGCTGCATTATTAGTACAAGGGAACAATAAACGGAGGACATAACAAAACTTGTCACCTCGTGGGGAAGTTAGTATGACTCCAGCCCCCGAGCCCTCCAACTGTCTGGACCCATCAAAATGAATAGTCCAATATGTATTATCTGGTTTCTCTTCAGGTGCCTGTAACTCCGTCCAATAATTGATGAAGTCCACGAGTGCCTGGGATTTGATCGCTGTGCGGGGTATATATTTGAGCCCATGAGGTCCAGGCTCAATAGCCCACATGGCAATTCGGCCAGTTGCTTCTCTGTTTTGAATGATATCGCCCAGAGGAGCTGAACTGACCACTGTGATGGGATGACCCTGAAAATAATGTTTAAGCTTCCGGCTTGCCATAAACACTCCATACACCAACTTCTGCCAATGCGGATACCTCTGCTTTGACTCAATGAGCACCTCACTGATATAATAAACCGGCCATTGAACCGGATATTCTTTGCCAAGCTCCTTGCGATCTACCACAATAGCTACGCTAACAGCCCGGGCATTAGCAACCGCATATAGCAATAACGGCTCTTTATCAATTGGTGCTACAAGTACGGGCGGTTCAACTAACTGCCTCTTTAGATCCTCAAACGCCTTATCAGCTTCCTCGCTCCAGATAAAGTTATCTGTTTTCTTGAGCATCGGATATAAAGGGATGGCCTTCTCCCCAAGGCGACTAATAAACCGACTCAAGGCTGTAATCCGGCCGGCCAGACGTTGAACATCGTTGATACACGCCGGTTTAGCCAAGGATGTAATTGCTGCAATCTTTTCCGGATTAGCCTCAATGCCTCTGTTTGACACCAGAAAACCCAAGAACTTGCCTGCCGGGACACCAAAGACACACTACTCCAGATTGAGCATCATCTTGTAAATCCGGAGATTGTCAAATGTTTCTCTCAAATCATCTATCAATGTCTCCTCCTTTCTGGATTTTACCACAATATCATCCACATATGCATGAACATTGCGCCCAATTTGCTTATGAAGGCAATTCTGAACACATCGTTGGTAAGTTGCCTGGGCACTCTTGAGTACAAAAGGCATGGAAACATAGCAGAAGGCTCCAAAGGGAGTTATAAAAGTTGTCTTCTCTTGGTCCTTAACCGCCATTTTAATCTGATGATAACCAGAATAAGCATCCAGGAAACACAAACGGTCACAACCTGCCGTAGCATCAATTATCTGATCAATGCGAGGGAGAGCAAAGGGGTCTGCAGGGCAAGCCTTGTTTATATCTGTGTAATCCACACACATGCGCTAGGTGCCATTTTTCTTAAGAACCAGCACCGGATTAGCCAACCACTCTGGATGAAAGACCTCTACAATAAACCCTGCGGCCAACAGACGGGCTACCTCTTCACCGATAGCCTTACGTCTTTCTTCATTGAAGCGGTGGAGGAACTGCCGGACCGGTTTAAACTTAGGATCAATGTTGAGTGCGTGCTTAGCGAGTTCCCTCGGTACTCCTGGCATGTAAGAAGGTTTCCATGCAAAGATGTCCCGATTCTCAAGGATGAACTCGATGAGCGTGCTTTCCTATTTGGGATCTAGGTTAGTGCTGATGCTGAACTGTTTGGATGAATCACTAGGAACAAAGTCAACCATCTTAGTATCTATAGCCGATTTGAACTTCAACGCCGGATCATGTTATGTAATCGACTTTTTCAAAGAGGTCATGTCTGCCGGATCAACTTGCTCCTTATAGAATTTCAACTCTTCCGTGGCACAAACTGACTTAGCATAAGCCGCATCACCTTCCTCACACTTCAAAGCAATCTTTCTGCTTCCATGTACTATGATAGTCCCCTTATGACCTGGCATTTTAAGCTGTAGATAAACATAACATGGCCTTGCCATGAATTTAGCATAAGCCGGCCTCCCAAACAAGGCGTGTTATGGACTTTTGATCTTTACCACCTCAAATGTCAATGTTTCTGACCTTGAATCATAGTCATCTCCAAAAGCTACCTCTAAGACTTACCAGGCACCACACCATGAAAGACCGTATTTGACGGTTTAAGATTCTTATTTGTCAACCCCATACGGCGGAATGTATCATAATATAAAATGTTGATACTACTTCTCCCATCCATGAGTACTTTGGTAAACTTGTATCCCCCAACTTGAGGGGCTACCACCAGGGCCAAGTGACCTGGATTATCAACCCGGGGTGGGTGATCCTCTCTACTCCACAAAATAGGTTGCTCAGACCAGCGTAAATACTGAGGTACTGCCGGTTCAACAGAGTGTATTGCTCTTTTGTGAAGCTTCTGATCATGCTTACACAAACTAGTAGTGAAGACATGATATTGCCCGCTATTTAGCTGCTTGGGATTGCTCTGATAACCCGACTGCTGCTGCTGCTGATTCCCCTGATGGTTGTAACCTCCCTGGTTGCCTTGGTGCCCTTGATTGATGTGTCCGGTTTGGTTGCCTTGAAATCCTAAACCGGAACCACCACCTCCGTAGCCCGGTCCATGGAAACCTCCTCCTGAACCGCCGGGCAGGCCGTTATCATACTGGAACATATTGGAATTCTTGAAATCTCGCATGATATAACAGTCCTTCCAAAGATGTGATGCCGGCTTCTCCTTTGATCCATGCTTTGGACATGGCTGATTTAACAGGCGCTCCAAATTGGGCCCTGAGCCTCCGCCCCTCTGCGGCTGCTTGCCCTTACGGTGCTGGCCATTCTCCTATGCATTGGTGTTAGCAACAAAGTCCAAGCTGATGTCGGCCTTGCGCTTACTACCGTTTCCATGGCCTGCCGGATTATGCTGCTGACCCTTGGCATTGCCGTTCTTCTTACCTTTCCCCGGTTTGTCCTCCTCTGAATCCGGGTCCTTGGTATTATCTGAATCGGCGTATTTAACCAAAGCGGCCATGAGCGTTGACATGTCATTGCAGTGACGTTTGAGTCTTCCCAACTTCTGTTTGAGTGGTAAGAAACGGCTATTGCCCTCTAATGTTAACACTACAGTGTCTGCATTGATACGATCTGATGAATGCAAAATCGCTAAGACCCGTTTGACCCAATGGGTCGTGGACTCCCCTTCCTCTTGGACACAAGCGGCCAGATCCACGATTGACATCGGCTGCTTACAAGTATCTTTGAAGTTCTAGATAAACCGGTGCTTTAACTCAGCCCATGACCTGGCAGAGTTGGTCGGTAAGCTCTTCAACCAAGTGCGAGCCGTTCCTTCCAACATCATGGTGAAATATTTAGCACACACTGCTTCATCGACATCCAACATCTCCATCGCCATCTCATAGCTTTCCACCCACGCCTCTGGTTGCAAATCGGCGGTGTAATTTGGTACCTTGCGAGGTCCCTAAAAGTCCTTGGGCAGTCTTATATTACGCAAAGCGGGGGTGAGACAAGGAACCCCTAAGGAACTGAACACCACACCTGGCTCTACTGAAGCGGTAGGGTGAACCGGAGTATGTTGTCGTGCTCTGTGCCAAGCTGCTAACTCGGCCTCCCGATGTGCACGGCCATGGTCCACAACATCCTGTGCATCAGCGCCTCCCCCTGCCGGGTTGTTTCCTCGTGGTGAATTTCGGCGACGTGCACTACTGGACACGGCCGGTTCGTCCTCAACGTGTCTGCTATTGCTCCGGTTTGGACGGGGAGTGGAATGAATCCTCTCATGACTGTGTGAATACGCCTGCTGTTGATTTAGCGCTATCTGAAGGAGTTCCCTTGCCCGACGTGCTTTAACCGCAACTGGTGACTTGCCATCAGTTGGGAGGGCTGCCAGGCGTGAAGCGGCGGCCACAATATTGTCCAATGGGTTGGAATAATGCCCCGGAGGTGTTGGTACATACTGTGGTACATCATTGTTCTGGCGAGGTAGGTCCATCGTGCGCGGTTGAACCGGCGCTCCTGTCCCTAGTGCCTCCGCCCGGTTTAGTATGGGTTGGTTACCAGCTCCCGCTCCTGGTGTGTTGAAGAGATTTTGCGATTCATAAACCGATGGGAGATGTGATCGGTACCTTCTTCTCATGACTTCCTCTGAAGCATCCTGATCCAGCCTAATCCGGTAGGCCCGTGCTTCCAATTCAGCCCGCTCTGTAGCCATCCTAGCATTCTCTATCGCAAGGTCCGCTTTAGCCTGAGCTATCTGATCTTTCACTTTTGCAATCTCCGCATTGTGTTGATCCTTGGCTGCTGCATCCACCCCTACGCCCATCAACGTTGCCAAAGCGTCGAACAAATCAGACAGGACTTGCGCTAGAGGAGGCGCAGAGCTTCCTGCCCCTGCTGGTGTAGCCGTTGTTGAACCGGAGAGTATTGCTGTGGCGGTCGATGAATCAGGTGCTGATTGTGTGCCGACCATGAAGATGGCGGCCCAGTTTGGCAGATCAGGGGAATTCGGAATACTTGTGCCCTCGGATCCTCCATCAATTCGACCGTCCTGCAATTGGTAAAGCGATTCGGTCTCTCCAGAAGGCTCATCATCAGAACAGACCATGGTCTCTCCATCGGACATCGGCCCGTCCTTGTATCTCGATCCATGGATGACACCTACGAAAACATGCCTTGCCTCGGGCTGAGCCCACAAAGAACTTGCACGCCGAGCCGTTTCGATGATGTCGGTGCAGATGTCCGGCTCAGGGGCCGGTTCGCCAATCTTGCCGATGAAGACGTGAATCCCACTGAAGGGGACCCGGTACCCGTACTCGATTGAATCGGCCTTGGGACCCCATCCTGCATTGTCGATGGAGAGCTTACCGTGACGACTCTTTGTCATCCGGCCCACAACGTATCGCTCAACTCCATCAAACCTGCCCTTTAAGAACTCAAAACCATCGTGCGATAGCCCCACGGTGGGCGCCAACTGTCGTGGGTTTGTCACGACAGATGTCCTTGTGAAAGGACTTAGTCGTGGAGCCATTGCTATGGGTTAGCTTAAAGGGGTTAAACCAGACAAGGGGACACGTGGAGTTTTATACTAGTTCGGCCCCTTCAAGGAAGGTAAAAGCCTTTGTCTGGTTCTCGAGTTGTTGTCTGTCCCTAAACCGCTGCCGGGTCGTACAAGGTCGTCCCTTTATATACATAGGTTGACGCCCACCGGGCTACAGAGTCCCGAAGCCGGATCATAAACGTGTCCAGTTCGGTCTCTATCCTTCCTATCTTACAATACAAGTTACATAACTAGGTCGGTTTTACATTTACAGGCTTTAACCCGCCTTTGGTCCTTAGGCCTTCGTAAAGCGCCATTATCCTTGCGGCTTCATGGGCTTCTAATCTTCAAGGAGTCAACCCAGCTACATAAGGCCGGTTTACCTCTAGTATTAATATCCCCAACAGGGCCTCCAGACTATCCCGCTCTCGTGGCCGTTCGCGGTATGGGGGCTGGATATCCTGGGCCCATTCCCACGAGCGCCTGGAGGCTACCACTACCTCTACGTCGCCATGTACAAATTCACCAAATGGGCGGAAGTGGAGGCCGTCCGCACCATCCCAGTTGGGTTAGAAGTTAAGTTCATCAAGGGCCACGTAAGCTGATTTGGGGTCCCTAATCGCATCATCACCGACAATGGCTCACAGTTCACCAACAATCTCTTCAAAACATATAGTGCTGACCTTCGAACGCAGATCTGCTACGCCTCCGTGGCAGACCCCAGGAGGAACAGCCAGGCTGAACGCACCAATGCGGAAGTCCTGAGGGGTCTCAAGACCAGGATCTTCAAGAAGAAGCTCGAGTCCTGCGACAGGGGCTGGCACGACGAGCTCCAGTCCGTGCTATGGTCCATCCGCACCACCGCCACCAGGCCCACAGGCGAGACCCCGTTCTTCCTCGTCTACGGAGCAGAAGTGGTTCTCCCACACGAGGTCAAGCATCGCTCTGTGTGGGTCCTGGCGTTTGATGAAAGACAGCAGGACGCCATGCGGGGGATGGACTTCGTGCAGGGGGAGGAACACCTTCGTGAAGCCTCGCTCCGAGCTGCGAGGTACCAGCAGGCGCTACGGCGATACCACTGCCGCAATGTCCGCTCCAGGGTGCTCGAGGTGGGTGACCTTGTCCTGAGGCGATTGCTCTCCAGGGAAGGGCTGCACAAGGTCTCCTCCATGTGGGAGGGCCCGTTTCGGGTCACCCACGTCTCCAGGCCTGGCACCGCGCGCTTGGAGACGCAGGACGGGGTCCCCATCCAGAACGCCTGGAACATCCAGCACCTCTGGAGGTTCTACCCATGAAGCAAGGCCCGGTGCCTGTGAAGAAAGGCCCAGTGCCTGTGAAGAATCTCCGCTCGTGATACTCTCACATAATAATGAGTGGGGCTATACACGCCCCGGAGTCTTAGGAGTGCTGCCCTCGGGCCTCAGGGGCTCCCTCCCACGCTAGTGGCAGCACTTCGCTCCACCCTGGTGAGAAGACAAGAAGACTAGACTAGGTGCCGGATGCGGCTTTTCATTTTCTTTCCATAGTTGGTTCGCCCCTCTTTAGTGAGATTTGCTTTCTGTTGTTCCTTGTTGGCCTGGTTCTGTTGCCTTCCGCCTCCTTTCTGCTCTCGTTCCTCGTTTTTGGCCCACACTCTCCGTCGTGCGCCTCACGACACTACAAAAAAATACACTTCCGTGATGATACGTGTTTGTCACAGTAGGTCACGTTTTCTGTCATGCATGTACATCCATTAAAAATTTATGACAGAATCAAGATAGTCATACCTGTGATGTCGTAGAAGTGTTCCATGACATTACCAAAATTATCATCATGGAAGTGTCCACTTCCATGATGATAAATCGCGGGTCACGGAAGTGCTTTCATCAAGGGTGACCGACACATGGCATCCACCATAACGGAACGCCGTTAAGCTATCGGTCCAATTTTGGATCCGATAACCCGTTAACAGCCCCGACCAATGGGGATTTTCCACGTGTAAAATCATCATTGGCTGGAGGAAAGACGTGTCGGCTTACCATTGGGACAGATGTCATCCACTCATTGGACCCAAAGCGCCTATGATACGTTGACACATGGCATGGCCCAACAGAGGCCCATTCCTGTGAAAAGGCTAGCCCGTTTGACTTGGTCAAAAGGTGGCGGGCTGGCCCACGGCAAGCCTGTTAACGGCCTGTTCGCATATAGCCCATTTACAGCCCGCTAACCAAGGGCCTGTTTACGGCCTATCCGAATTAGGCCCAGTAGCGTCATCTGGGCCGTCCAATATAATTCCAGCCCTTTTTAACTTCCGGCCCATGTATGGCCCATGACGTCTTTTGGCCCATATGAGGCCCTTAGTAACCCTCGGCCCATTAACGGCCCGTGGTAAAACTGGCCCGTAATGAACAGTGTATCACTTTATACCCATTAACGGCCCATTATTCCGTTGGGCCGTTTCCAGCCCATGTTATCTTTCGGCCTTCTCAGGGCACATTTATTCTTGGGCTCATTTCTAGCATTCGGTTACTTACGGCCCGTTACTGTCATTTTCTGATTGTGGGCCGAATTCAGCCCGTGCTTACAGTCGGCCCGTTTGTGGCCCGTTAATACGTTGGGCCGTTTTCATAATGTCATCAAATACGGCCGACTAACGACGGCCCATGAACGGATGATTCCAGCTCTAGCCCGTTTACAGCCATAAAGCGGTATGTTATTGGCCCATGTTTGGGCAATTGATCATACGACCCATATAAGGCCCATTGATGATACTGCCGTAGAAGGCCCATTGATGATACGACCCATAGAAGACCCATTGTTCTATGCCCCGTAGAAGGCCCATTGTTTCTACGGCCCATAGAAGGCCCAGTGTCACTACAGTAAATATGTAGCCCATGGTTATTGTGACCTAGTTTTAAAAATATGTTATTGCGGCCACTAGCAAACCGCGGAGAAAGAACAGCACTGACTACAAGAAAACAAATAAACAAGACAACAAGGAAATAAATAAGCAAGCTACTTACGATAGGCTATCACGGCTATTACACATATTACATCCACTGGGCATCAAAGTTCGCCACCAGTGCAAATATAGGGAACAAAGCAACATATCATATACACTGGTTGTCAAAGTTGGCGACCAGTGCAAATAAACGCCGCAGCAAAACAAGTCCAGAACTGAAACCACTTCAGAAGATCTCATGAAACAATATCCTGGGTACCCATAATGCTGGCAAGATGCTTAGCAAGCTTATTAACTTTCTCTTATTTGGCGCTTAAATCCTCCAGCGCTTGCTATTGCACCAGAAAGTATGCATCTGAATTCTACAGGGACTTCCTCAGTCCTTTAGATTCATGTCGCAACACATCTGATCGATGTCTTTCAACTTGAAGTTGAGACTCAAGAAGGCGAACTGATTCAGGCAGCGAGTTCGAAGAGCTTGTGCCAGCAGTAGTGGCCAGTAACTCGAACACTACATCAAGACATGACTTCTGGGTTCTCTCAATGTGATCACGGTAGTTTTATTCAGCCTTCTTGGAGACCAATAGGGATGTCTCACTATCTTGAAACTTATCTGCATTACTTCCTTCACCATTGCATAAGGGGGTATTGTTCTCCAATATTTCGCCCGCATTCTAAAAGAGAAACAAGCAGACACGTCACAGGTTTACCATGTTGTATATGAAACTCATTTTGGTAAATCAGTTCAGTAGTAAAGTGCACAGGATAATAGCATGAAACAAACATATATCTATGTACCATGGTCACTTTATGGTCTATATCATTCTAGTTTTTGTTGCCAAATCAAGATAGAGACACAGTTCAAATAAT
The DNA here is from genome assembly GCF_056163025.1 of Triticum urartu. Taxonomy (NCBI): domain Eukaryota; kingdom Viridiplantae; phylum Streptophyta; class Magnoliopsida; order Poales; family Poaceae; genus Triticum; species Triticum urartu. The sequence continues at coordinate 644,386,663 of NC_141875.1, forward strand.
ATTTGTTCAAGACAAAGCAGAATAGATAGAATATAAGTGTGGGAAACTATAGAGACACTTGTAATGTGCATGACATGAGAACATAACTGTTTATTCAATTGAAACTAAAATCAATATAGAGCAAGTTACAACAGCAAACCAGTTAAAGAAACAAGTTTAAAACATACCTGTTGCGCCATTGGAGTTTCAATTCCATCCTTCAAATTTGAAAATAGTTGGTCTAAGTAAATACAGTGATGCAAGAGCAAAGGAGTATGAACCATAGCTACATAATCTGACCCAAGAACAATTATTCTTCTCCTTTAAGCATTGAGTTGGGATTCAGAGTGGTGGTCCTCGTTCTTTGGGCACTACGGTTCCCTTACTAACTGCTCGTGTTTCGGTGCTCTATGGTGGAGACGGTGTTGTGTCAACGGCAACTCGGTTACTATCTGCTGGGGTTGGGGTTAGAAGGGGTGTAGTTGGTTCTCTGTCCAACTGGGTAGGGGTACAATCTGCGAGAGTCTGGGTTATGTGTGGTGGGGCTGGTTCTTGGGCAAGTACAACCGTGGTTCTATCTGCATCAACTGGTAGCACTATCTCTTCTGAAGACCATGTTGTTACTCCGTTAGATACTGCCATCACCCTCTCCAATTCAAATGGTTGATAAACAAGAAAATTAATTGAATGTATAGACATTGTATAATAGACAGGTGCAATGGATAGTGGGGAATAAAAGAGGGCATGAAATAATTCACATTTATGTTTTGTAACCAAATAGGATAGCATGAGAAAATTTCACATATATGATGGCTAACTAAACAGGATAACATGATACAATTTCACATTATGATGGCTAACTAAAAAAGATGGAAAGACATAGTTCAAAATATGATGACTATGTAAACAGGATGACATGATATAACTATATAATGTGTTTATTAAATAGGTTGGCATGCCATAATTCACATACATGCCGCCTATGGAAACATGATAGCATGATATAATTCTCGGATAGAATGACATAATTCAAAATATGATGACTGTAAACACTAAATAGTATGAGATGATATAACTATATGATGTCCTTATTAAATGGGTTTCCATGCCATAATTCAGATAGATGTTGTGTATGTAAACATGATGGCACGATATAATTCAAATATATGATTTATATAGTAAGCAAGTAAGCAGATGACAATCCATATATGATGTAAAAACTAAGCAATGCAAGACAACATGCATGACATGGGTAATATAACCCTGCCAAGTTTGAGAATAGACCTCAGGGGGGAAATAGGACTGGTCATCAGTCTCTGAATCCTCCTGTGAGTAGCTCTCTGTATCCAGCAAGATGTCTGCTTCAGCAGGTAGCATTGTCTGCTCTGAATACCTTGTTTTCACCTTAGATACTTCCATCACCGCTTCAAATGGCTGATGCATAGGAAGAGTAGTTGAATATACAAACGTTGTCGACAAATGGAACACGTAATACAAAAAATGATAGCATGATATAATTCACATACATGATGATTGGCTCAACAGCACAGCATTGCATAATTCACATATATAATGCCTTTTAAACAAGATAGCATTGCATAATTCACATATATAATGTCTTGCACAAGATGGCAATGCATAATTCACATATAAACTAATCAAATGACATCACAATGCAAGACACCATACGCACGATATGAGCAACATAACCCTACCAAGTTAATTAGAGCATACACCTCGGGGCGAAATAGGACTGGTCATCTGTCTCTGAATCCTCCTCTGAGGAGCTATCCGTAACCAGCGAGATACGCTCTTTGTCAGATAGCATAGTCTGCTCTGAAGACCTTGTTTTCACTCCGGAATGTTCCATCACCGTGTCAAATGGTTGATGCACACGAAGAGTAGTTGAATGTACTAACATTGTTGACAAATGTAATACGTAACGAAAAAAAAGATGGCATGATATAATTCACATGTAAGATGACTGGCTAAGTAGGATGGCATTGCAAAATTCACATATATGATGCCTGGCTAAACAAGATGGCATTGCATAATTCACATAAATGATGAATAAACTAAACAGATGGCATTCACACAAAGCATGTCTAAACTAAGCAGTTGACATATTTGATGTATAAAGTAAGAAATGCAAGGCAGCATATGCATGATATAACCAACATCAGCATGCCAAGTTAGAGCGAAGACCTCATGGGGTAAATAGGGGTGGTCTTCTGCTTCTAAATCCCCCTCAGAACAGTTATCTTCCTCTTGATTATGATTTGAAATGTGTGGAGGGGGGCTGCCTTTGCGCCCACCATGGAGCGACGTCTCCATGAAATTTTATTGCCACACAAGGATCGTCTCTTTTGCTCTACATGTTCAGTTCCACTGTGTACAATAACAGACATGCATAGGAATAAAACATAGTGAGATTATGTAAGGAGTGCATGCATAAATCCAGAGTGATGGGAGCAAATTGTGGATAGACCCAAAACCAATGATAGCAGGTAGATAATAGCTTTCGTTAAAAAAATACAGATAATGGCTCCTTTAATGTTTGTTTGCACCCAACATGAAACTCATAGTAGACACCCGAGATTAACCAGATAGTAGACAGATAGTACTGATTGCTGCCCCAATATGTACCCCACGGCCATTGAAAAACTCAAGTTTCAGCATAAGTTTGGACCTGACTCGGAGTCTAATAGGTGAACACGATGATAAAGTAGCATGTCATCATATTAAGCGATGCATAACGTAAGCAGACACGGAAGAGTGCGACCTCTCTTGCGGACCCGTGTAGTCCTCAAGGTCATCTGCTCAGTTGATGATGGTAATGTAGTTGCCGTGGTTGCCGTCGGCGGGGAAGAAGATCTGAGGCGGCAAAAGGCAGTCTGGAGAGCGGATCCCTCTGTGGTGAACCCTTCCATCGTTGGAGAAGCTGAGCTGGGGTGGAACACAACACCGCAGGAGCAGGACAAACCACACAAGGTTTTCTTTGACACATATATGTAATAGAAGTAATTGTGTAAGGGCTTGTTTGAATTTTAGGATTCTAACAATGAAGGGATAGGAAATAGACAAGAATAGGATAGGAATGCACGTGCAAAACAGAGAATTTAAAAATAGAGGATTTCTGCCAATCTGGGTGTTTGGTTCACAAGAATTGGAAAATCACAGGATGCAAACAAGCATGGTGAGATTAAGTCAAACCACAAGAAAATGTACAGTCATAATGCTATTATGCTACTATCTCTTAGTCTTTTTGTCGGTGTCAAAACCGGCGGATCTCAGGTAGGGGGTCCCAAACTATGCGTCTAAGGCTGATGGTAACAGGAGGCGGGGTACACAATGTTTACCCAGGTTCCGGCCCTCTCGGTGGAGGTAATACCCTAGTTCCTGCTTGATTGATCTTGATGATATGAGTATTACAAGAGTTGATCTACCACGAGATCGTAGAGGCTAAACCCTAGAAGCTAGCCTATGATTATGATTGTTGTTGTCCTACGGACTGAACCCTCCGGTTTATATAGACACCAGAGGGGGCTAGGGTTACACAGAGTCGGTTACAGAGGAGATATACATATCCGAATTGCCAAGCTTGCCTTCCACGCAAAGGAGAGTCCCACCCAGACATGGGAAGAAGTCTTCAATCTTGTATCTTCATAGTCCAACAGTCCGGCCAAAGTATATAGTCCGGCTGTCCGAGGACCCCCTAATCCAGGACTCCCTCAGTAGCCCCTGGACCAGGCTTCAATGACGACGAGTCCAGCGCGCAGATTGTCTTCGGCATTGCAAGGCGGTTTCCTTCTCCAAATACTCCATAGAAGATTTTGAACACAAGGATTGTGTCCAGCTCTGTAAAACAAATTCCACATTCCATCATAGAGAGTATAATATTCCACAAATCTAATCTGCTGACAACTTTTCATAATGTGCCATCTGTCATGTCCGGTCATTACGAACTGTTTTCCCAGCCTGCCACTACACGTGTTGCGAGGCGGTTTTATTGGCACGTCTCGTCGAAGTAGAGATCATGTTCCCCTTATCATGAGATTCTCATCAATACGGGTGTGGGCAACCCAATCGTGCTTATTAGTATGACTCCTCAATTTTAGGCAAGTTCCAAACGGCCACGCGGAGGACGCTTGACATTCACCCTCTTTATAAAGGGGCCAAGGCCTGTCCTTTTCTCGCACTCGATCCTTCCCCTCCCCCACCTCGAGTTCCAACACCCAAGGTTCAGGCTAAGTGCTTCGGATCTTCAACCATGTCCGGATCCAACCTTTAAGGTCGGTGGATGACCTCCTCTGTCACAGAGGAGGACATCAAGAAGCTAAGGGAAGCCAGGTATCTGACCGCCGAAATCTCGCACAGGCTGCCTGCTCAAGGGTAGGTCGTCCCCACTCCCGAACCCAATGAGAGTGTCGTATTTGTTTCTCACTTCCTCCGAGGGCCAGGCTTTAGTCTTGATCCCTTTGTAAGAGGGCTTATGTTCTATTATGGGCTCGATTTCCACCATCTAGCTCCAGATTCCATCCTTCACATCTCGTCGTTTATCGTCGTGTGTGAGGCCTTCCTCTGCATCACCCCACACTTCGGCCTATGGCTCAAGACCTTCAATGTGAAGCCGAGGACAATCGGTGGGCGACACGCAGAATCCGGAGGTGCCATAATAAGCAAAGGCGCCGATGCTCTATGGCCAAAGGGTTCCTTCCCGGAGGTGTCCAACTTATGGCAGTAGGAGTGGTTTTACATCAAGCTCCCCAAGGTACAAAGTGGGAAGCTGCCGCCGCCTTCCGCTCGGGTCCCCCGCTGCAACTGGCATCATGGGTCAACAAGGGGCTGGACTGAGGGCCAGTTAATGACGTGTTGACATTGCAAAGTCGCATCCGAGATCTCCTTAAGAGGGATGTCAGTCTTGTCAAGGTAATGCAAGTTATGCTAGTTCATCGGGTCCTGCCATGCCAATGTCGATCTCTCCGTATGTGGGAGTTCAACCTAGAAGGACCGCGAACTATTCAGCAATTCTTCGGCGTGACGCTCGAAGAGATGTATGGATTGTTCTTAGGATCGCGAATAAAGTGTTGGGACACCACCGAGGAGTCTCCGCCACAACCGTTTAGATACCCGCGTAAGTAATTCTACAGCCAAACATGCTGTCTTTTTATTTGTCATAACATCATTCTGAAAAAATCGCTGTCGGCCAGGACTGGAAAAGAAAGGCGGAGGGGATCAGGTGTTCGGCCCCCCTTCCCGAAGACTCACCGGACCCTGTACTAGCCAGGATGCTTGAGTATGCACCCTATCAAGTGCCATCAGGGGAAGATAAAGGGAGGAATAAAGAAGCCGAAAGCGGGTTTCACACATTACTCATCCAAACCGGGGGAATTAGTGTCTCCGCGAAGGAGGATAATCCGGGAGAAGAGTCTAGAATCCCCTCTCCCCAATGAAGGAAAAGGACCGCCTCTGAAGACTTGGAATCGAAGGTTTCTAAACGAGGGAAGAAACCTTCGCCAGGGGGCCCTGCCCCAGAGGGCATCCTTACCACACAGCGCCCGCAAGGGGGGCCAGCCCTCCACCGAGCTGTAAGTGAAGAAGAGTACTTTGGTAAATATATCCTGTTTTATCTCCAAGGACAATAACCGAGACATATATCTTGCAGTCCGGCTCGTAGCCCTTCTCGACAGAGTTCGTCTTCAGGATCTTCTTCCGGAGAAGATGGAGAGAGAAATGCCTCCCCTTATCTCCCCGCCTCCTGGGGCGGATGACCCTGAGGTGTCATCACAAAGGATTTCTCCTGGTCCGCAAGGCCAGAAGGTAACCCTTCGGCCACCCGAAGTCCGGAGTATTAGGCTCCTAAGGAGAGCAACAAAAAGAGTCCAGGACTGTCCGGTGCACAACCGGACGCACTGATGGGTCTTTTGGAGCAAGTGGCTATCTCAGAGGCGCACCTGTGACGCCCCAAGACCGTTGCGCCAGGTGTCTTCCAGTTATTCGCTGTTGTTGCCTTGTTATTCACTTGCATGTTGCATCTTGCCATGTCATCATCGGCATTGCACCATCATCTTTTCAAACTTGCATCCGTCCTGGTCTCCTCGTTCTCTCCGTTGTCCATTCTGAGCTCAACCACACTTGCACGCGCCCGTGGCCCTCCGAAATAGTATTTTATAAGTGGCCGGAAAATGTTCTTGGAATGGGAGGAAAGTTGGCGTGCGGTGTTGTTTTGTTCTCAGTAGGCCGCCTGCCAAGTTTCATCGCATTCAGAGCTCGTTTGATAGCCCAACCGTTAAACTATAGCGGCAATATAGCCGGTCTAACGTCGGACGTTTTCAGTGTCTGGAAATGGTTCCCGGGCTGCCTTACTTCCTCTCCTCTCAGCCCAATCTCCTCTACACAGTCCACTACCTATTGCCAGGCCCAACCTAAGCTCTCTCGTCAGCCTGTGGACCTCCTCACGCGCGTGTCCGAAAGCTGTCCAAGACCCGACCCAGGCAGTCGTCACCGTTGGATTCGGATCATCTCCAAACATCCATAAAACATCACTGTTTTCTTATTTGGATTCCATTGCCTTTTTTCCTTAACCATCAGATTTTGATCGGAGGGACTAGATCGCCCCTAATCTAACCCGAATGCTATGTATATATATATAGGTCCAAAACCTAGACTAGGCAGTCCCATCCATCCAATCCCTCATCCGCCGCTGTCACTCTCAATCTTGGGATCCTCCCAGATCCCCTCCTCACCAATCGGCACACATCCAGGCACCTCCCAGATCCACCAATCATCCACCCATCTGGAGCCGTCATATCAGCATCCAATGGCTCATGTGCCCCCAGTTCATCCAATCGAGCAGCCTCGATCCAGCATCCCAGCAGCCGCGCTCGAGCGCTCCCGAGACTGAGCTCCTCCAACCTCCAACGCCGTGCCACCTCGGCAAGCCTGCCAGCCGGCGACCTCGACCTCAGGCCGGACCATCGCGCCACCTCTTCCTTCCCTTGCTCCTCTGGTTCTTTTCCCTGTCACTCACCCTGCCTCTCTCTCCCTCTCTCTCTCTCTCTCTCGCAGGTGGAATCCATGGCGCCCCATTCGAACCTCCACCACCGCTGCCTCCCCTGCCGACTTGAACCCCGCCGAATCAGGACCTCGTCGTCCGTGTCGACGACCAAACTGCCGCCCCATTCCCGCTGTCCACTGCCCGCTCCTCGCCAAGTCCTCCGCATCCGGCCACGCCGCCGGCAAGCCCCTGCTTCCTTTCTCACCGGCCTCCTCCTCATCCTAACGCAGATCCATGCCTCCCTCCGTTCCCTACATCACCTCGTCGCCGGAGTAGAAGCTCCATCCGCCGCCTTGCCAAGTCCCTCTGCTCGATCCTGCCAAGTCTCGTTGCGCCGCGCCTCTGCTTCATGCGAGCAGAGGAACACCACCGCTTCAGTGCCTCCCCTTTGTCCAGATCGAGCGAGAGGAGCTCGCTCGGTCCAGCCACGCGTTGACCACGCCCTCACCCTGGCCCAGCTCCAGCGACCGCGTGGGCCTCCCTAGCTGCAGCCCAGCCTGTCCACCAGCGGGCCAATGCCCATGGTGAGAACACACCCCAACGCCCCCCTCTTGTTTTTTTACCTTTTGGGCCAGCCAGTTTTGGCCCAGATCTGTTTTCTCTCTCTGCGATTTTAGCATTATTCAGAGACCACCAATTTTACAGAAAACTCCTTCATGATCATGCATTTAACAACGCCACAACCATGCATCGGATTAAAATGATTTATATATGAAAATTGAATATAATTTCATCTAGTTTCACAATATCCTAATTTCATGCATGTGTGACATGTTTAAATTGCTGTTTGCTTTAATTTGCTCCAATGCCATGCTAAAATGATTTAATTCATAACTAAATAACCGTAGCTCTAAACTTAACAAACTTTATATGTAAATGGGGTAGAAAAATGCCTAGTTTAACATGGTGTACTTGCCTTGCATGTTTTAACAACTTTAAAATATGGTTTAGGGCAGAACAGTACCAATTTTGAAATATGCATATGAGGATTTTCGGACTTGTTGCTTGTTGTTCCGGCCTCATTTAAACTTGCCTAGATAGGTAGTTTTGTCATGCTTCAACTCTTGCCATGTTAATCAACATTTAATATTGTTGGATACTCAAACGAGATCGAACTAAATAAGTCATGTGGTGTTCCTTCAATATGCAACTCGTTGCATATTGAGCTCCACTTAATTTGTAGTATTGTTTGTGCATTTTGCCATGACATGCCTCATTAAACTGGACATGCATCATACTTTGTTGCGCATCATGCCATGTTTATGTGATGGTTGTTTACTATGTTGCTTGCTTCTTTCCTGGTTGCTTCTCTCGTTAGCTTTGGTTTCATTACGGAGATGTGAGGATCCGTTCGACTACGTCTGGTCGTCGCCTTCATGGACTCGTCCTTCTTCCTTGCGGGATCTCAGGCAAGATGACCATACCCTCGAAATCACTTCTATCTTTGCTTGCTAGTTGTTCGCTCTATTTCCATGCTGCGCTAGTTTCCGTCATACCGGTGTTATGTTCCTTGAATTTGCGTTCCTTACGCGGTTGGGTGTTATGGGAACCCCTTGACAATTCGCTTTGAATAAAACTCCTCCAGCAAGTCCCAACCTTGGTTTTACATTTTCCTAACAACCTATTACCCTTCCCTTGGGTGGGCCAACCCAAGGGTCATCTTTATTTTAACCCCCCCGGGCCAGTGCTTCTCTATGTGTTGGTCCGAACCGGGCAGTCTGCGGGACCACCTCGAGGCAACTTGAGGTCTGGTTTTACTCGTAGCTTGACCTATCCGGTGTTGCCCTGAGAACAAGATATGTGCAGCTCCTATCAAGATTGTCGGCACATCGGGCAGCTTTGCTGGTCTTGTTTTACCATTGTCGAAATGTCTTGTAACCGGGATTCCGAGTCGGATCGGGTCTTCCTGGGAGAAGGAATATCCTTCATTGACCGTGAGAGCTTGTGATGGGCTAAGTTGGGACACCCCTGCAAGGTTTGAACTTTCGAAAGCCGTGCCCGCGGTTATGGGAAGATGGGAATTTGTTAATGTCCAGTTGTAGAAAACTTGACACATAACTTAATTAAAACGAATCAACCGCGTGCGTAGCCGTGATGGTCTCTGTCCGGCGGAGTCCGGGAAGTGAACACGGTTCTTGTGTTATGCTTGAACGTAAGTAGTTTCAGGATCACTTCTTGATCACTTCTAGTTCACGATCTCTGCGTTGCTTCTCTTCTCGCTCTTATTTGCATAAGTTAGCCAGCATATGTGCTTAGTGCTTGCTGCAGCTCCACCTCACTACCCTTTTCCTACCCATAAGCTCAAATAGTCTTGATCTCGCGGGTGTGAGATTGCTGAGTCCTCGTGACTCACAGATACATCCAAACAGTTGCAGGTGCCGATGATACCAGTGCAGGCAATGCAAACCAGCTCAAGTGGGAGCTCGATGAAGATCTTGATCGTTGTTTTGTGTCTTTTCAGGTTGATCAGTAGTGGAGCCCAGTTGGGATGATCAGGGATCTAGCATTTGGGGTTGTCTTCTTTTATTTTGGTTCAGTAGTCGGACCTTGATTGTATTCTGGATGTTGTATGTTTAACTTGTATTGTGTGAAGTGGCGATTGTAAGCCAACTCTTTATCCGTTTCTTATTCAGTACATGGGATGTGTGAAGATTTCCCCTCTTGCGACAAGCTTACCATGTGGCTATGCCTCTAAGTCGGGCCCCGACACATGGGAGATATAGCCGCATTGTGGGTGTTACAAGTTGGTAAACAGAGCCTTCCCCGACTTAGGAGCCCCCTGCTTGATCGAATCGCTGACGTTGTTGAGTCTAGAACAAAGTGTTTTGAGTATTAGGATTATATATATCGGAGAGTAGGATCCTTTTTACTCCTCAGTCCCTTCGTCGGTCTGGTGAGGCCTCCTGACGCAGAGTTTTGACTCTGCTCTTCTCAAATTTCAGGAATTTTTTTAGGATCACATGGGTATCTTGGAATCGTTCCAATGGTTTTGTGACGAGAACATTGTTCTTGGTGCCTCCTGACATTTAGTGGTTGTGGCAGTGTCCCGGGGAGTTGAGCTCCGAGGTGTTGTCATCACAATTTTATCGTTGCAGTTCTGGAGTACCTGAGTTTTGCCGACATCGAAAATCTCTTTTATGCAGTTGTTGGTGAGATAACCTCGACGCCACCCAGTACTGGGGCGGGAGTTCGGGAGTATTGCCATAACTTGTATAACGGATGCTTTTCGAAGGTTGAGGTACATGATTTCCGAAGGTTTCTTGGTTATGTGTTGAAGGATGGATACAGCTGGATGTAGGAATTGTTAGTTTGGGTGAGATATTATGCTTCCCTTGTATCCCCAACACCCGATTGCATTACCAGAAAGTTTCGGGAGTTTATAAGTGGGAATTCAAGTATATTGTAGGATATCTTTCCAACAGACACATGATACGATATGGGATCTATCATCTGTTTGATTCTGACTTATTTTGCAAGCCAACCCTTTGTTATGTTTTGAGTTGTGGTATTCAAGTTGCTTCGATGTCAAGTGTTGAATCCATACCTTTTCCTAAGCGATGTTCTCACATTTCTATGTGAATACTAATCCTTCATGATAATCGAGATTGGCATGTCAATCCTTTTCAGCCGGCGTGTTTCTCTTCAAGTGGATCCGATCATTTCAACATCCGCAAGATCTCCTCTCGGTTTTTTCCCAATGTTGTTCATTTAATCTGTCCCCAAGTTGCCTTTGTTTTCCCACCCACCCAGCCCTTTTTCTTCAAGGAATCAGATGTATTCATCAAGTATACATTTTATTCATGTGAAGTCTCTTCATTCTTTTCAATCAATGTTCTTAATCGGTGGTTCTCATGAAGATGCTCTACAAGTTCATCATTCTTCATTCTTTTTCTTCTCCGGTGGATTCAATCCAAGCTTTCGGTGTGATCATGTCCCTTTCATCCTTTCATATGTTTTCTCGTATCGGTGCACCTCTTAATCATTCACTTCTCTCTATTCATTTGTTCTGGAGTGCTGAAGATATCTCAGAAGATTCACGTTTCCATTCTTGATCCATTCAAGTTATTTCAGGATGCTATCTCATTCAAGCCATTTAAATCATCCGGCGCAATCTCCCTTTCAATTAATCATTTGAAGGTGTTTCTTTTGAGTGGGCCCTAAACCACAGGTCTTTTCCCAGGATCTTACCTGACTCTTCATATTTTCCCGGAGCTTCTCAAATTCATTTCAAAGTTTGACGTAAGAACGAATTATCATTAGTCAAATACCTTCTCCAAGATCTTTCAAATTCTTTTCATCATTTGTTCAACCTTTCTATTTTTTTTCATTCCGGAGTGCCTCAACAAATCATGGTGGTGTTTCTTGTCGTCATTCTCGGATTTTGAAGACCGAAGAAGAGTTCCTCTTAAATTCTTATCCATTCTATCAAAGATTCATGGTTCTAGCTTGATGCCATCCTCTCATAATTGTTTTCGATTGTGAGAATTCTTTTCACCCATCCAGGGCATTTCATGAGTCTTTTTTCAGTTTGATTCTCCGGAGCCCATCATCTCAAAATTATTCATTTTAGATGTCATCTCCTATTCTCCAAATCATACCGGTGCATCATTCAAGTATGATCTAACCAGCTCAGGATCTCTTCGTTCACTTGTATCTAAATCCCCTCAAGTATCTTCATTCGTTCTCTAATTCTTCCTAGTGTTTCTTTATTTTTTCTTCGTTCTTTTTCAATTCTTACGGTGGTTTGTTCAAGATTTCTCTTCCTTCGTTATCATATCAATTCATTCGTTGTTTCCAAATCCTATTGGTGGTTCGTTGAAGGCCTCTTCAAGTTGACGCTATATCTATCTTAATCATTTCCAAGCTACGAGAATAAGTAGTATGCAAAAAATCCGTTGCTTATCATCAATTTAAATTGGTGAAGGATAAGCATAATGTAATTATTATTCTTGCTTCATCGAGTAAATTCAATTCCTTATTCCGGAGGCTCATCAAGTTCTCGGTTTTCAATTTTTCATCTTTTCTTTCCCGGAGTTCCAAGCTCTCGCAATTATATCACCATGGAGATCCGTCTAAATCGTTATAAGGCTTCACTTTGTGCTGTCAACTTCTCTTTCTTTTTATCATCATTTTGTTACCGCAGTTCTTCATGGAGGCTCTACATGGTGGTTCATCAAGGATTCCTTTCATTCTTCAGTTGTTTATCAAAATTTCCCTCGAAGTTTTGATCTGCCAAGATATACTCTAAAATAAACATGGTGTTCAACCTATGTCTTGTTTTGAGGAGTTCAAGCTCTGCTCATCTTGCATTCCGAAGTGCAATTCGTTCTACCTTATCTTTTGAGGTGGCGTTATGTCACTCTTGACAATTTTCCCTTCGTGTTTCATGATTCACAAGTTTTCTAGAGTGACATATCTAAATCCATCATTTTCTCTTCGCTCAAGACATCTTTTCAATCCATCAATCTCTTCATTGGAGTTATATTGGGTTATATTTCAGCTAAAGCTTTCCCTAAGGATTGTTGCTATTTATATATAAATGAACCAAGTTCTTGATTTATCCTCCGGTGAAATAAGTTTCTAGCCTCCTTGTTGAAATCAATCCAATATTTTGTTTCTGTAGTGGCAGAATTTCAACTCATAGTTTTGAGATGTTCTCCATAAGTCCACTACAAGCTTGTTCTTTTCGTTGGTGTTTTTCCAACAACTCTGTTATAACCTTCTTGGAAGGGTGTTTTCCAAGCTCATTTGTGGCAGAAGTTGTCATTTTCTTCTCAATTCTTTCCTTTCCAATGATTCAACTTCTATTCTTTCGTTCTGAAGGCATTGTGATGTTGCTCTCTTCACCCATCATCCCATTTTTGTCAAAGATCATGTCCTTTCCTTTTGCTTATCCATTCAACCGGAGTGTTGTGTCCTTCATTCGAGTTCTCTGATCTTATCAAGTTTTGCCTCCCTTCTCAACCGGAGTGCTGTCTGAAATACTTCTTACCCCTTGTGCCATTCTTTCAATAGTTTCGGAGGCAGTGTGTTGTGATTTCATCAAGTATCCTCTCATCTTGTTAAGTTCATGTTCAATTCCATCCATTTGCAGTCGGAATGCTATCCAAATTATATCATTCTTATTCCTTCTCTATCTTGTTTCAACCGGAGTGTTGTTGTAACTGACCTTTATCGTTCCTTGTACATCTCGTTTCAAACGGAGTGCTTGCATGTACTTCTGGTAGATGGGAACCCTTTTCTTATGTCTTTTAACCTACAAGGTGACCGTAATGTTCCTTGTTCCTCTTTTCTAACAGAGTGTTTTCAACTTTGTTTATCTTTGTTGTATTGTTTCTTTCAAATTTTTCAACCTCGCAAGGTTCTTTGGTTTCACTTATTTGTCAAAGAAGCAACTTAGTTTTACCTCTTCTCTTTCTCTTCCGTTTCTCTCCTGTGCCATCCTAGATCTCGGGACGAGATCCTCTTGTAGTGGTGGAGTGTTGTGACGCCCCGAGACCATTGCTCCAGGTGTCTTCCAGTTATTCGCTGTTGTTGCCTTGTTATCCGCTTGCATGTTGCATCTTGCCATGTCATCATCTGCATTGCATCATCATGTTTTCAAACTTGCATCCGTCCCGGTCTCCTCGTTCTCTCCGTTGTCCGTTCTGAGCTCAACTACACTTGCACGCACCCGTGGCCCCTCAGAAATAGTACTTTATAAGTGTCTGGGAAATGTTCTCGGAATGGGATGAAAGTTGGCGTGCGGTGTTTTTTTGTTGTCAGTAGGCCGCCTGCCAAGTTCCGTCGCATTCGGAGCTCGTTTGATAGCCCAACCGTTAAACTATAGCGGCATTAATATAGCCGGTCTAACGTCGGACGTTTTCGGTCCCCGGAAACGGTTGCCGGGCTGCCTTCTTTCCTCTCATCTCAGCCCAAGCCCCTCTACACAGTCCACTACCTATCACGAGGCCCAACCTAAGCTCTTTCGTCAGCCCGCGGACCTCCTCGCGCGCGTGTCCGAAAGCTGTCCCGGACCCGATCGGGGCAGTCGTCACCGTTGGATTCGGATCATCCCCAAACATCTATAAAACATCACTGTTTTATTATTTGGACGCCCTAGCCTTTTTCCCCTGATCGTCCTATTTTGATCGGAGGGACTAGATCGCCCCTAATCTAACCCGAATGCTATCTATACCTACTATTAAAGGGGTAAACGTTTCTTACTTCCAAACCTTCGTCCGTAATTTGGTTTGTCCGTCGGTAAGTTTTTCGGCCGTCATCAGATGTAAAATTGCTTCATTGATCGTTCGTACTCTGGCCCATTATTCTGTCCATCTCAGCCCAATAAAATCAGATAAGGCTGAAATTAATTATTCTGGCCCATTACAAAGCCAGCGGGAGAGCTCAATATGTCATTAGTTTTTTCGTGTGGCTCCCATCTATACGATATTCATGCAGGCAAACAGGACCCGTATTAAAGACAAACTCCTAGGTAAAACCTTATTTATAGAAACGGAAAAACAAGCAAACAATGCATAAACCGATCTGATCCTGGCTTTTTATGGGCTTGATTCACGTAACATCGACTCGATGCGATCTCGCGTGCTAGGTCGGCTGCAACCGAGGCCAGCGCGCCTGCAATCGTCAGCGAGACTGGCGGCCGTGGAGATGGAGATGGAGCAAATGAGGGCAATCGAGACCAAGACATCGGTGAGAAAGGCGGAACCTGCCGCCGCTATTGATGTCGACGATGATAATGGCAAGGACGCGGATACAACTCGGACTGGAAGTGGAGAAAGAGTTCCATGCCAGGATTCACATCTAGCATGATGATGACATGCCGATGGGCGTGAGTGTGGAAGAGTAGAAGGCCATCAACATCGAATGTGCATAATTAACGCTGCTTACGAGCGAATCATGGATTCATCGTCATCTACTAAGCCAAGTCGCTCATCCTCTCTGACTATGCGTAGAGGCCTTCTACGATTGGTGGCGGTGGCTGTGGACAAAGTCATGTATTCAAAGTCTCGAACTGGACGTTCCCATCATGGTGATCGTCACACTCAGCTAGGTTCAGATCATGAGCATTCTCCTGCCTGATTACACCATCCAACACATGCTTCCGGGGCTTGCTTTGCTGGAATGGCTTCGTGTGTCTTATCGAGCGACATGATTTTGAGCCTAATCCTGCTTCGGTGCACGGGGCTGCTCCCTGCACTCAGGCTGCTCAAGTTCCAAGATATTTTGATGGTCATAGGAAGCTGTTGGACGACACCGGGTGTGTTCGCATAGGGCGAGCTGATGGTCTTCAACTTCTACTATCGTACAACTTCCTCTTTGGCGTGCTCTATAATATGTGTGCTATGCCGTTTCCCTTCAAGCGCCTTCAGCCATGACATCAAGTTCTGCAGCTTGGCCATGAATGTGTTAGTCGTGTTGGTCATCCGCGGATGATGACGCCCAAGTGAACTCAGGGAAGGAGAAAAGGATGCTGCTGTTGTGGTCATCGGGATGACTTGCCGTAGACACAGTGGATGCCATCAATGGCTAGCCATGAACGAGTGCCTCGCTACCTCCAGAAAATATGGATGTACAGGCTTCTGCTACTAACCTTGCGGAGCATTTGGTGTTGTGACATATACACTATGTGGAAGAGGCTGCCGGTTTAATTTACAGGTAATGCCAGCCAGGGATTCGTTTGGGATCTACTTTTGACAGGCCAATCCGGTTTGTTGGCTACTGGGTGGCTTCATGTGATGCTACAGTGTGCTACGGAGAGGTATAGAGGGTACCCACAGTTACATGGGTGTACCATAATGTTTCATCTATTCGATTTTGTGGTTCAATATTGACTCCTTGATCCCGTTTCTTAGGGTTCATGATTGGCAACTGATCTATGTCTATGGAACTAAAATGTCTACTCTGTAATTGAATGTTCAGGGATTGTCTTCAAAAGAGAACAATTCAGACCTTAGATGTACAAGTATATTTGATGGATCCGTCTAATTTGTACTTGAAATTACAATGTATAATTTGTCTGGACATTATATATATTTGATGGAGCCGTTTAAGCTGGACTGTTGGACTTGAAATTACAGTGTAAATTTTCTCTTCAAATTGCTAATTCAAATTTACTTATTTTAAACTCTATAATAATTCTAAACAGTATAATACTCTATACAATGTTTTCCAACGGATGTTTCTTTACATCGTCTTATATCACTTCTGATGTGAGACGTGTTGTAAATACATGTCTCTAAATAATTTTTATATAGTTGTTATTTAACTTCCATAAGATAGATAGATAACATATAGCGCATGTAGTGTGCATTCAGAGACAAAATAAGTAATTCATATGCATACATCTTTTTCTACGTCACAGCATGGTGTGAAGGAGACATGCCGGAAACACGTAGGAGCCCGCCCTCCCTCCATAAAATAAGTCCACAGTTAAAAGCAATCGGCAGTATGAGGGATGGAGTATGGACCAGGGACGTATATGGATGAGGAGTCAAGGAGGGTAGTCCTCACGTCCAGCTCGAGAGGTTAGTTAAACATTCTCTTGTGCTGACACAGTTCAATAACAGGTGTGCCATGAGGTGGCTAAGCTCATCGGCTTGGGATTGAACACACGTAGAATGAACACCGGCCATCGTTGGCGAGGGTGGGACGGAGGATAAGTGATACGTCTCCGTCGTATCTATAATTTTTGATTGTTCCATGCCAATATTATTCAACTTTCATATACTTTTGGCAACTTTTTATACTATTTTTGGGACTAACATATTGATCCAGTGCCCAGTGCCAGTTCCTGTTTGTTGCATGTTTTTTGTTTCGCAGAATATCCATATCAAACGGAGTCCAAACGGGATAAAAACTGATGGGTATTATTTTGGAATATATATGATTTTTGGGAAGAAAAATCCACGCGAGATGGTGCCCGAGGTGGCCACGAGGCAGGGGGGCACGCGCTGCTCCCCTGGGCGCGCCCCTGACCCTCGTGGGCCACCCGTAAGGCGGTTGATTCCCTTCTTTCGCCGCAAGAAAGCTAATATCCGGATAGAGATCGTGTCAAAATTTCAGCCCAATCGGAGTTACGGATCTCCGGGAATATAAGAAACGGTGAAAGGGAAGAATCTGAGAACGTAGAAACAGAGGGAGACAGAGAGACAGATCCAATATCGCAAGGGCTCTCGCTCCTCCCGTGCCATGGAGGCCATGGACCAGAGGGGAAACCCTTCTCCCATCTAGGGAGGAGGTCAATGAAGAAGAAGAAGGAGGGGGGCTCTCTCCCCCTCGCTTCCGGTGGCACCGGAGTGCCACCGGGGGTCATCATCATCACCGCGATCTACACCAACACCTCCGTCATCTTCACCAACATCTCCATCACCTTCCCTCCTCTATCTACAACGGTCCACTCGCCCGCAACCCTCTGTACCCTCTACTTGAACATGGTGCTTTATGCTACATATTATTATCCAATGTTGTGTTTCCATCGTATGATGTCTGAGTAGATTTTCCTTGTCCTATCGGTGGTTGATGAATTGCTATGATTGATTTAATTTGCTTGTGGTTATGTTGTTGTCCTTTTGTGCCCATCATATGATTGCGCGCGTGGATCACACCCTAGGTTTAGTTGTATGTTGATAGGACTATGTATTGGAGGGCAAGAGTGACAGAAGCTTCAACCTAGCATAGAAATTGATGCATACGGGATTGAAGGGGGACCAATATACCTTAATGCTATGGTTGGGTTTTACCTTAATGAACATTAGTAGTTGCGGATGCTTGCTAATAGTGCCAATCATAAGTGCATAGAATTCCAAGTCAGGGATGACATGCTAGCAGTGGCCTCTCCCACATAATACTTGCTATCGGTCTAGTAAAGTAGTCAATTTCTTAGGGGTAATTTCACAACTCCTACCACCACTTTTCCACACTCGATATATTTACTTTATTGTTTCTTTATCTAAACAGCCCCTACTTTTATTTACGTACTCTTTATTATCTCGCAAACCTATCCAACAACACCTACAAAGTAATTATAGTTTCATACTTGTTCTAGGTAAAGCGAACGTCAAGCGTGCGTAGAGTTGTATCGGTGGTCGATAGAACTTGAGGGAATATTTGTTCTACCTTTAGCTCCTCGTTGTGTTCGACACTCTTACTTATTGAAAACTGTTGCGATCCCCTATACTTGTGGGTTATCAAGACCTTTTTCTGGCGCCGTTGCCGGGGAGCAATAGCTGGGGTGAATATTCTCGTGTGTTCTTGTTTGCTTTATCACTAAGTAATTTTTATTTGCTGTTCTTAGTTGTTCTCTATCTTTAGTTATGGATATGGAACATGAAATACCAAAAAATTAGGTGTACTTGCTACTCATGGAGATGGGGAACCTCCTAAAACCCTCGATGCTGGTTATGTGAAAAATATTATGTACTACTTTAATAATCCTGAGAAAACCCCATTCAATTATCTAATGGGAGTAACGTTGGATCAACATGAATACTTTAGGGATTACCGCTTGACACAAAAAGGGAAACTATTATGGGATCAAATTCATATATTGAATTGGTATGCTAGGCAACTATGCTTGAGATATGATTATACATGTTGCTCTAAGGTGAAGGCTCCACACCTTCCCTTTTCATGTGAATTTAATTGTAATGAAACCTTAGCTTCTTATGCTAATGGTATATATGATTACTATGATGTGGAACAAATAGAAGAATTTGTTGCTTTTAAGGCTGCTTATGAAATTGAATCTTTGTTTGAAAAGCATGAAGCTTATGATGATGATGTTTATAGGCCTAAAAATTTAGCTATCTTAAAATATTGCTATGATAATTATTAATATAATTCCTATATTAATGCGCTTATTGAGAAAGTCTCCCTGTCAAAAAAGAGACTAATATTTTGCAGGAGTCTATGGAAGAAGAAATTGATGAAACTGTGAGCTCATTGGATGAAAAAGATGAGGAGGAGAGCGAAGAACAAAAGGAGGAAGTGCAGATTAGATACCTGTGCCCACCTTCTAATGAGAGTAACTCTTCAACTCATATATTGTTTAATTTCCCTTCATGCTTACCAGAGGATGATTGCTATGATGATTGCTATGATCGCGTTGATTCTTTTGAAATATCCCGTTTTGATGATGCTTGCTATGCTTGTGGCCAAGATGCCAATATGAATTATGCTTATGGAGATGAACTTTCTATAGTTCCTTATGTTAAACATGAAATTGTTGCTATTGCACCCACACATGATAGTCCTATTATCTTTTTGAATTCTCCCGACTACACTATATCGGAGAAGTTTGCACTTATTAAGGATTATATTGATGGGTTGCCTTTTACCATTGCACATGATGATTTTGATGAATATAATATGCATGTGCTTGCTGCTCCTACTTGTAATTATTATGAGAGAGGAACTATATCTCCACCTCTCTATGTTTCCAATATGATAAAATTGCAAGAAACTGTTTATACTATGCATTGGCCTTTACTTTGTGTGCATGAATTGTTCTTTTATGACATGCCGATGCATAGGAAGAGAGTTAGACTTCGTCATTACATGATATATGTTACCTTGTGCTCACCACTAAATTACAAATCATTCTTAATTAAAATTGGCTCTGATATACCTTGGGATCCGGGTGGATCCATTACTTGAGCACTATATGCCTAGCTTAATGGCTTTAAAGAAAGCGCTGCCAGGCAGACAACCCAGAAGTTTTAGAGAGTCATTTATTTCTGTTGAGTGCTTTTATATAGCTTAAAAACAACAAAAATAAAGAGGGGAACCCAAAACTTTTTCAAAAAGGAAAGCGAAAGTGAGAAAGACAAGCATTGTTGAAGTGGGAGCTAGCCTTGAACTTTGTTCATGCTCATGGAAACTTTGTGAATCTTGATTACAGAAACTTTTCAATAAAAATAATTATCCCCTTGTACAATTCCATTGTATTATAAAAATAATGTGCCAAGGTTTGCCTTTAGGATGTTTACATTTGCTTGATAGTTTGTATGGTGCAGGACAGAAACTTTGGCTGTAGTGCGCGATTTTACATTTTTCGCTGGAACGTCAAATGGTTCTGATTCCTTTTGAACTGTCTTCCTATACAAATTGTTTATTTTTCCTAATTTTGGTAGAATTTTTCAAGTATCAGAAGTATGCTGAATGTTCAGATTATTACAGACTGTTCTGTTTTAGACAGATTCTGTTTTTTATTCATAGTTTGCTTGTTTTGATGAAACTATCGATTCATATCAGTGGATTTAGCCATGAAAAGGTTATATTACAGTAGACACAATGAAAAAACAAAATATGAATTGGTTTGCAACAGTACTTAGAGTAGTGATTTACTTCATTATACTAACGGATCCTACCGAGTTTTCTGTTGAAGTTTTGTGTGGATGAAGTGTTCGATGATCGAGAAGGTCTCGATGTGAGAAGAAGGAAGAGAGGCAAGAGCTCAAGCTTGGGGATTCCCGAGGCACACCAAGTAAATATTCAAGGAGACTCAAGCGTCTAAGCTTGGGGATGCCCTAGAAGGCATCCCCTCTTTCTTCAACAAGTATCGGTATGTTTTCGGATTCATTTCGTTCATGCGATATGTGCAATCTTGGAGCGTCTTTTGCATTTAGTTTTCATTTTTCTTTTATGCACCATGCTGGTATGAGATAGTCCTTAGTTGATTTGTAGAATGCACCGGAGAGCAATCTGAGCACAGATATTATAGTGCTTGAGGCTCTACTAGAGCCAGAAAGAGATGGTGTGGCTGCCATGAATGAGGTAATCTTTATCTTGAAGCTGGAAATTACGGAATTAGCGTCACACATTATGCAAGCAACCCAAGAATTGGAGTAAGTAAGAATGTTGCATTTGAAGACGGAGGAGGTCCTGTTGTTTCTGCTATCTGAAGCCCAAGGTAATCTCGGTTCTTCTTTAGATACCAGTTGAAATTGTCATTAGATTATTGTACTTGCATGTTGGGTCATGTCTCTGAATGGATTATGTTGCAAGACCCCCTATGTTGTCCATGTGTTGTAATGATCCAAATTTTTTAGGCGCGGTATTCCTCAGTACTTGTATGATTGACATAAGGTGAACTGTTTTTCGTGTGAGCATATTGTATTGGATGAAATAACTGTTTGACTCAGAGTGTATCCAACCTACTGAATTCGAAGATCACGGCATTTCTAAATCATAATCATATATGAAGGTGGAATAAATCTTTGTTGTGGTTTTCAAGAAATAAATAACAAAAGATATAATTATTTGTGGATATTCGTAATCGAATACAAATTGGATTTGAATTTAGTTTGCTAGGTCCCAGGGCAAACATGAATGCTAATTCTCCCATGTTTTGAACGAAGCGGCTAAACACCCACTATAATTTGTAGGCTGCCCGAAGCAAGTGTTTGCGAGATGGAAATTAATGTCTACCCCTAACAATTGACATCCTTATCAACCGGATTTACATTGCTGTCGATAGGGGTAGACTAGTAACTTCAATCAGACGTGACACGACGGCCTCTAAGCCCATTCAGACACGGTGGACGCCAAATGCGGGCGGCAAAACACATTTGATTCAAGCTCGTCCGAAAGACATGTGTCTCTTCCTCCATTTCCCCATTCATACACGGTGGGCGGCAAAACAAACTCTTCTCGTCCGAAATCGATGTAGGCTAATATTTTAAATAGGGGCAGATGTTTAACTTCCATCAGACGTGACACAACCGCCCTACCTGTCAGCCCTGTTCATACACCATGGGTGGCAAAACACCCTCTCCTCGCCCGAAATAGTTACCGGCAAATATTTGGGAGATGCGAGATTACCGTCCTATCCCCAACCGACGCGATGTCCGAAATGTTAAACGGG
Organism: Triticum urartu; assembly: GCF_056163025.1. Taxonomy (NCBI): domain Eukaryota; kingdom Viridiplantae; phylum Streptophyta; class Magnoliopsida; order Poales; family Poaceae; genus Triticum; species Triticum urartu. The sequence continues at coordinate 644,408,565 of NC_141875.1, forward strand.
GGATAAGTTCGTAACTTTCCCCCATTTCAGAGAAGCGCGTCCAAAAGTTTGAGATCCCCCTCCCCTCCATTTCCCCATTCATACACCGTCGGCGGCACGACAACCTCCGCACTGCGGCCAGCCTCCTCCGTCCGCCACCCCATCCTCCACCTTACCGGAGCCGCTACCCCTACCCTGTTGTCCACTGCAAGAGATGGATGTATCTCATCCACGGCGCTGGACCAGGATCCTTTCATCGCCTCATATCGCTTCATCGGCGCCGTCGTTAACCTTGCCGTTGCCGCTCCTACGACCGCCTCGTCCACGGCAACAGGATATATCCCCCGACCTGGCCGTCTGCCATCTAAAGTCTTCTTCCCCGCCGCCGATAGCCATCGCACCCGCAGCACCCTCAACGTATCAGCATAGGCCTACATGGCGTCGCAAGAGAGGTGGTACTCTGCCATATGTGCTTAAGTTATTCATCTCACCCGGAAAATAGATCATAATTTCTTTACTATACTTTTCTTGTCCATACCAAATCGTAGTGGCTAGTGGAAAGCAAACATTGGTTGGAAGTAGCTTTGTCTGGTTTGCACCTTCAGATCCGCCATGGCACGGGCACTATACTCGTAAAGCTTATGGTTTCCCCCCCTTTATATTCACTACCATCATCGTAGGTGCTTCGTGTCATGCTAGCACTGCTCCTCAAGACCTCAAGCCAAAGCTTACGTGTTGAAATCCGAATCTGATATGATGCTTATATCACTAAAACAGAGAACGTTTAATTGGTCACCTAATGTTCCTATATTCGTTTCGAAGAGCATGTGCACCACCCACTGGTCCAGCTAGTTCCACTTTCCTGATATTTCTCTTGATGCTAAGGGTTTTCCCCTTTTATCTACTCCCTCCATTCAGAATTACTTGTCTCGGAAATGGATGTATCTAGAACTAAAATACGTCTAGATACATCCATTTCTGGGACAAGTAATTCCGAAAGGAGGGAGTACTCTACTATGACCTGCGTAGGTGCTTTCTGTTGTACTAGTATTACTCCACCCTTCAAGCTAAACAACACAACAATCAGAATTCGAAAGCTTAGTTGTTCAAATATGATTGTGATATGATACTGATATTAGTTAACCGACACATTTAATTGGTTAGCTAAAGGTCCCACTTGAGTTTCCAAATGCATGTCGCGACATATAGAGAGACAGCATAATTCCATTTCTTTGTCACTTGTTGACCGTGCTTTCTTGTCCATACCAAATCTTAGTTGTTATTTCAAAGCAAACATCGGTTGCTAACTACCCTCTGCCACCCACTTCAGATCTGCCATCCCACTGCCACGGTCAACACTATACTCATCATGCTTATGTTCTCCCCATTTTATGATGACCACAATCAGCCTACGTGGTTCGTGTCGTAGTAGCACTGCTCCACCCATCGAGCTAAACAAGCTTAGTTGTACAAATTCATATATGATATTATTGATGATATTAGTAAAACTGAGAGATCTTTAATTGGTTAGCTAAATGTTCCTACTTTAGTTTCAAAATGCATGTGAGCCACATATGGAGAGACTGGAAAGAATAGTATTTCTCCGTGCGCTCTGGTGCATCATGGGTGGCCAACCAACATTGTATTGAAAGACTTGTAATATCTTCAATCTTCTTGCTCTTCTGCTCTTATTTAAGATGATACTCTTCTCTTGCGGTCAACTAGTCAGGTCGAGTTGTTCTCCCTTAGTATATTCTGAATCTGTCAGGTCAGGTCGACTTGTTCTTCTTTACTATATGTTGAAGCTATCATCTGCAAAGTGTCATCACTTCTGGAGCTCTCCTATTTTGAGTAGTAGGCCACATTATATTAATGCACACAACAACTTACAGCATGCATGTCATCTTTTAAAAGAATTACAAAGATAGCACAAATGGGTTTACAGGGAGGCAATATTGGATTAGAATCACTTCTGCACTACAAAGAAAATCTCACTTGTTTTTATGTTTTCATGCATATCAGATATTGAACATTATCAAAATGAATTTGAACTCCTAAATTTCTGGTTGTGCCTTACCTTCTCTCTTGTATGAAAACTAATTTCAGATGAATCTCCTTGCTCAAAGGATCATACGATCTCAAAACAATAATGGGCTCTGCATTGCTCTTGTCAGTACCTCTCTCCCTTTTGCCTTGTAACATTGTACTTAATTAATTGCTATTTGATTATGTATCATCAGTCTGCACCTGAGCTTCATTATCCTCTGTTTCTTCCAATATTATGTGATCTATATTTACTCTTTGCAAAATGTAGAATAATGGCAACGCTTATAAAGAATTTTCTATGGGGAATTTATTGAATTATCCTTCCATCAACATGGAGAAGGGCTTTTCTAGCCCGTGTTAACATGTAATGTAAGTTCATCCTTCTCAGGCCTTCAAAATTTGTTCTAGTATAGATTTGGATAGGCATCATTTACTCCACTGCTGTTTACTTTGCTGTTTACATCTGATTGGATGTTTGCAACAACTACCAGTTAAAATTGTAGTTGTAAAAACATGTTCCTTATGCAGAACAGATCCATTTATTTGCTTATATAATTGTGAAAGATGTTACGTGTCTCCTTGTTTCTCTTTCAGACTCGTATCTCTTACGCCAGGCAGAACTTTAGGGAAGATAGTGAGCCAAACCATCTTGAGGACAGTGAGATGACCCCAAGGTCCTGTCTTGATGAAGACAGTGAGTTGAAGCTACTCACCAGCAGGTGTGAAACAACCTCTGTGCAGTCGCTGCCTCAATCAGTTCGACTTCTTCAGTCTCAACTTAAAGCGGAAAGGCTTGCTTCAGCTCAGCTCCGACTTGAAGTCAAAGATGCAGTGACGATGTTAGAGGACTGCCGTGCGCACCATGATGCCATAAATCTAGTGTTGATGCATATATCATTGACACAACTGAGGTCTACTCGGCTTCTTCAGCTGTTTGGGGGGGGGCGACCTGGCCAGGCCTAGTGCCTTCTGAAGTGCTCTCAGTTTTGTATATTATTTTGTCGGCACGTTTATTTGCATTGGTGGCAAACTTTGATGCCCAGTGGATGTAATATGTGTGATAGCCGTGATAGCCTAACGTAAGTGGCTTTCTTATTTGTTTCCTTGTTGTCTTGTTTATTTGTTTGCTTGTAGTCATTGCAGTTCTTTTTCCGCGGTTTGCTAGTGGCTGCAATAACCTATTTTTTAAAACTAGGCCACAATAACCATGGGCTAATATTTACTATAGTGACACTTGGCCTCCTACGGGCCGTATAAACAGTGGGCCTTCTACGAGCCGTAGAAATATGGGGCCTTCTACGGGCCGTAGAAACAACGAGCCTTCTACGGGCCGTAGAAACAATGGGCCTTCTACGGGCCGTATCATCAATGGACCTTATATGTGCAGTATGATCGATTGGCCAAACATGGGCCAATAACAGGACGCATTATGGCCGTAAACGGGCTAGAGTTGGAATCGTCCGTTCATGGGACAACCATAACGGACCATCGTTAATAGGTCGTATTTATGACACTATGAAAACGGCCCAACGTATTAACAGACCACAAACGGGCCGACTGTAACCACAGGCTGAATTTGTCCCACAAGCAGAAAATGACAGTAACGGGCCGTAAGTAAATGAATGTTGGAGATGAGCCTAAGAATAAATGGGCTCTAAGAAGGCCGAAAGATAACATGGGCTGGAAACGGCCCAACGGAATAACAGGCCGTTAATGGGTATAAAGTGATACACTATTCATTATGGGCCAGTTTTACCACGGGCCGTTAATGGGTGTAAAGTGATACACTATTCATTACGGGCCAGTTTCAGCACGGTACGTTAATAGGCCAAGAGTTACATAGGGCCTCATATGGGCCGAAAGGCGTCATGGGCCATACATGGGCCAGAAGTGAAAACGGGCTGGAATCTTATTGGGTGGCCCAGATGACGCTAGTGGGCCTAATTCGGATAGGGCATAATAGGCCTTGGGTTAGCGGGCTGTAAATGGGCTATATGCGAACAGGCCGTTAATAGGCTTTACATGGGCCGGCCCGCCACCTTTTGACCAAGTTAAACGGGCCGGCCTTTTCATAGGAATGGGCCTCTGTTGGGCCGTGCCACGCGTCGACGTACCATAGGCACCTTATGTCCAATGAGTGGATGACATCTGTCCCAACAATGAGCCGACACGTGTTTCCTCCAGCCAATGATGATTTTACATGTGGAAAATTCCCATTGGTCGGGGCTGTTAATGGGTTATCGGATCCAAACCCGACCTGATAGCTTAACGGCATTCCGTTATGGTGGATGCCACGTGTCGGTCACCCTTGACGAAAGCACTTCTGTGACGCGGGATTTATCGTCATGGAAGTCGACACTTCCGTGATGATAATTTTGGTAATGTCATGGAGCACTTCTACGACAACACATATATGACTATCTTGATTCTGTCATACAATCATCATGGATGTACATGCATGAGAGAAAATGCGACCTACTGTGACAAACACGTATCATCACGGAAGTGTATTTTTTTGTAGTGGCATAGAAAGTGGGTTAGGTTTAAATGTGTTAGTCATATTCTTCATCATGCTCTCTTTATGTTCAAGTCTTATCTTTCATGTGAGCATCATTGAAATCATCATGCCTAGCTAAAAGGCATTAAAAAAGCGCTTGTTGGGAGACAACCCAATATTTACCCTTACTGTTTTTGTGTGTTTACATGATTAAGATATTGTAGTAATCATGTTTTATAGCTTTTGTTTCAATAAAGTGGAGGGTAAGACCTTTGGGAAGACTTGGGTGAAAGTTAATGTGATCTTGCTGTAAAAAACAGAAACTTTGCGCTCACGAGATTAGCTGCCATTTTTATACCGAAGAGTGCTTTGGTGCTGATTCTTTTTGCAGAAACTTAATAGACAAATTCCTCACGTCCACCAATTTATTTCATAATATTTTGAGTAGCAGAAGTATGGTTAGTGTTCAGATCATTACAGACTCTCCTGTTCTGACAGATTCCGTTTTCATTGCATAGTTTGCTTGCTTTCTAGTTTCTATGACTTATATTCCTCAATATAAATTATATAAATGATATGGTATAGTAGGCGTTGTGTGAGAACAATTACGATCTTTGTCTTTGACAGTACCAAGGTGAATGGTTTACTCTTTATCATACTAACCTATCTCACGAAGTTCCGTTAAGTTTTGTGTGATTGAAGTTTTCAAGCTTTGGGTGAGATATCTATATGAGGAGAATAAGGAGTGGAAAGACCCTAAGCTTGGGGATGCCTGTCGGTGTCAAAACCGGCGGATCTCAGGTAGGGGGTCCTGAACTATGCGTCTAAGGCGGATGGTAACAAGAGGCAGGGGACATAATGTTTTACCCAGGTTCGGGCCCTCTTGATGGAGGTAAAACCCTACGTCCTGCTTGATTAATATTGATGATATGGGTAGTACAAGAGTAGATCTACCACGAGATCGGAGAGGCTAAACCCTAGAAGCTAGCGTATGGTATGATTGTATGTTGTCCTAGGGACTAAAATCCTCTGGTTTATATAGACACCGGAGAGGTTAGGGTTACACAAGGTCGGTTACAAAGGAGGAGATACACATATCAGTATTGCCTAGCTTGCCTTCCACGTCAAGTAGAGTCCCATCCAGACACGAGACGAAGTGTTCAATCCTATATCTTCATAGTCTAACAGTCCGGACAATGGAGATAGGCCGGCTGTCCGGAGACCCCCTAATCCAGGACTCCCATAGTAGCCCCTGAACCAGGCTTTCAATGACGATGAGTCCGGCGCGCAGTATTGTCTTTGGCATTGCAAGGCGGGTTCCTCCTCCGAATACACCCCGGAAGAATTTGAATATAAGGATAGTGTCCGACCTTGCAAAATAAGTTCCACATACCACCGTAGAGAGAATAATATTTCCACAAATCCAATTTGCTGACTTGTTTTGGCAACACAACATTACGTCACGACCCGGTGATTATTCGAACCATTTCCTTTAACTAGCCCCGCATATAACGCGAGGCAGTTTTTTGACTCGTCTTGTCAAAGCAGAGATCGCGTCCCCTTATCACGGGATTCTCATCAATACAGGCGTGGGTAACCCAACCGCGCCATCGATTACGGCGCTTGGGGGATAAGCGAGTTTTACCAGGCTAGTGGGGACGCTTAGTTTCGTCTGCCCATATAAAGGGATAATGATTCACCTTTTCATCCATGCCTTCTTCCTCCTGTGCTCATCCGTTTTCGCACACTCGAGCTCTAGCGCCCAAGTCCACATCCCTTCCCTCAACCTTCTCCAAACATGTCTTGAGCGGGAGGCAAATGGATGGCTTCCTCCGTTACGGAGGGACATATCAAGAAGCTACGCGGAGCTGGATACTTAGCCGCGAATATCACGCATCGGCTGCCCGCTGCGGGGCAGATCGTCCCTACCCCGGAACCTCACGAGAGGGTAGTTTTCCTCCACCACTTCCTCCGCGGACTCGGGTTTCCCCTCCATCCATTCGTCTGTGGTCTCATGTTCTACTACGGTCTGGACTTTCATGATCTGGCCCCGAACTTCGTCCTCAACATTTCGGCGTTCATCGTCGTGTGTGAGGCTTTCCTCCGCATCCGGCCCCACTTCGGCCTATGGTTAAAGACCTTCAATATCAAGCCGAAGGTGGTAGGAGGCCAACAAGAAGAATGTGGCGGAGCCATGGTGGGCAAGATGCCCAACATTATATGCTTGAAGGCTCCTTTGTGGAGACAATAAAGGGATGGCAATCGGCATGGTTCTACATCACCGAGCCGCGCGATGCCAAATGGGTGGCGGCCCCCGAGTTTCGATCCGGATTCCCTACACGGCTCACTTCCTGGCAAGAGAAGGGCTTGTCGTGGGGTTCATCGGTGGAGCTAGATGGACTCCAGAAATGTATCCGGAGTATGGCAAGCAAGAAGCTCAAGCTTGTCAACATAGTCCAGGTTATGCTCATCCGCCGGATCTTCCCATGTCAACAACGGGGTTTTAACTTGTGGGAGTTCGACCTGGCCCAGCAGCAGACTCTCAGCGAGCTCTTCGATACGACGTACAAGGACGTCTCGAAGGTGCTGTTCAAGGCCACCGAGGTCCCTCCTTCTCTCGCCGAGGACCACGGACTAAGCGCAAAGCGCCTAGCGCGTTCGGGGAGTTCAATACGTCCCGTAGGACATTTATTTCCCCTAGCTTAATCATGTGCGGGGTCTAATCTCCATGCCTTTGACAGGACTGGGTGGAGACATCAGGGCAGATTAACTGTCCGGCTCCTTTGCCCGAAGACACTGCGGGCGCTCTCCTGACGGAGATGCTGATTAGGTGCCGGAGAAGACCAAGAAGGCCAAGGGAACCTGAAAGAGTTCCCGACGCCAGGTGTCGTCGGACTCACCGTCCGATGACTCTGCGGTGCACTCCTCCCCCGAAGACATGGAAGAAGAAGAAGATGCTCCCCCTCCTGTTGGGGAGACAAGAAAAGATAGGCCGCCCCAACTGGGGGGGCCGAAGGGTCCAAGAAGGGAAGGACTCTCCTTCTGGACAGTTCCACCGCCGCTGACGAAGGCAAAGACGAGTGGTTGCCTAGGGCCAAGCCGCTGGGGAGATCGTAATTATTCGGATACCAGAGTAACTCATAATATTCCTTTGTCGCACTGCTTTCCCTAACGCCGAACATGATTATGCAGGCCGCCACGAGCCAGTATCGATGTATCATCGGACGCCTCCCTGGGCTCGTCGGACATGGATAGCGATCCAGTCCCGACCGCCACCTCCCCTCATCCCGCTGACGACGCCGAGGTGCTGTCTCACGAGGCACCGGGTCGAGGGGAGACAGTCTCGGAGGCGCCTCAAGGCGGCCTCCCGGACTCCGGGAGCCGAGGGGACAAGGCCCCTGAGAGCTCCGAGTTCGGGCTTCAGCCGAACACCACGCCAGAACCTCCAGTGGTTCCGGGCTCGGGCAGGCTGCCTCCTTCTAAGAGGGGCGAGATGCCTGTACCGGTGACCTCTGTCCATTCAGAGGTGCCGGACAATCTGCTGGAAGCGCTTCGCAGCGCTTCCATCGACGAGGAGCACCGCACTATCATGAGTGTGGTGATCCAGAAGGTTCAGTCCGCCAAGAGCGGATTGACTGAAGCCTATGCCAGCCTTCTTACAGGATTTGAGGTAAGTGTTTGAAATATAGGAAAATATTACCGCATAGACAGTAGCCCCAGATGCTCTATTCTGTGTTCACAAACAAAAGCTGAACAGAGGATCAAACAATATCACAGGAGTCTAATATGAGTATGTCAATATGCGTATGCAGGCTTCGCTGCTGGCGTCCGTCGCACTGACTGCGGAGGTCGCCGTACTGAGGCAGGACCTTAAAGGGTCCCAGGACGAGCTCGGCCTTGCCAAGTGGCAGTTCGAGGAAAACAAAGGTAAGTAGTACCTAGTCTGTGGATATGTATAAAAAGAGTGCGATTGCAAAATGACGGGATCATCATGAATTTGCCAGGGGCCACGACCGAAGTGGCGACCCTAAAGCAAGCGTTGTCCGAGGCCGAAGATAAAGCGGCCAAGGAGCACACCAAGTGAGAAAAGCAAGAGGCTCGGGTGGGCGAGGTGCAGCAAGAGCTCCAGGCTCTCCTGACGAAGCACGAGGCATTGGAGCTTGACTCGAAGACGCGGGAGTCTGAGCTTGCCGCGGCCCTTGAGAGCGCAAAAAGTGCCAAGGCTGCAGCCCAAAAGGCCCTCCAGGAGATTGACGCAATAAAGAAGATAGCGGCGGGTAAGGCATTCTATATGCAGAGTAAGCATGTGAAAGTAAATTACCGATTACTTACCCAAATTCGGAGCTCTCCAGGAGCATTCGCAGATTTGCCCCGCAGCGTGTCGGATGCCACACAGTTTTACCAGGCCGAGGAGGGAAGCTCAACGGAGAAGCTGTTCTGGTCCCTATATACTGGGACCGAACACCCGATGCCTCTGCGCGACCAGCTAAAGCAGCTGGTCGAGCTGCACAAGGCGGTCAAACAGGCCATGAAGGGCCTTATAGTCCGGCTGTGGCCTGGCGACGCCCTTCCAAACAGCTACTTCGGCCTGGTGAGGCGGCTTGTGGATGCCTGCCCACGACTGGAGGTCATCAAGCGGTCCGTCTGCATCAAAGGTGCACGCCGGGGTCTCGCCCGTGTGAAGGTGCAGTGGGCCAAGCTAGACGCCGTGAAGCTAATCAAGGAAGGACCGCCGCAGGGCAAGGAGCATCGCACCCCCGAAATTTATTATGAGGGTGTCCTGAAGGGTGCCCATCTTGTAGCGGACGAATGTTCAAAGGATGTAATATTTGAGTAAACTTTCTCGTGTGATCCTGCATGGTGAAAACTTCTTTCATATGCGCTATGAAACGCTTGTGTGAATTTAAAATATTACCTTCTGTTTGGCTGTTTATCCAATCGAGGGAGGTGCTCAGCACAACGAACAAGGCAACCGGACTAATAATGCTTTATCACTCTCACTTAGCCATAGAATTCTATAATTTTAAATTTTGGCGAAGCCCCTGGTATTCGGAAGGCCGAATTCGGGGCGCGATACACGCCTTTAAGCCGGACAAGGCCGACCCCTCGCTCTAAGCGGCATAAGTCTTTAGGGACTCCAAAACCTCGCCGAACAGCGACCAGTCTCTCGCCTTATCATGACTGTCAGTTTTAGCTTTCTCTACTGAGGTGCTAAGCCCAGCAGAACAGGGGCACAATCGCAGTAGTTCTCTGGGCGCTACCTTAGCCGATAGAGCGGAACGTAAGGTACCAAAACATAGGAGCCGGGCAAACCCAACATTTGACCAAAGACATGATTCGGAGCTGATGCATATAATGCTATAAGTTCGGGGTGACGCACTTGTGAAAGTGTTTGGACTTTTCACACCATATTGTGGGGTACGTAAGCCCCTGGTGTATTGGCCGTACCAAAGTGTATGGTTGCAAGGCGTCGTTAATGAACATATATATATAGTGTTACTATTCATCACCCAGGGTGCAGAATAAGTTATTCTTCACCCAAAGTAATCTTACGATCATTTCATAATTAAATTACATTTCAAATTCAAATAGTTACATTCCTATTGATTCACTACGTAAAATTTGACATAAGAAAATAAAAATATAGGTCATAAGACAAGAAAATTTGCAGTTTATGTATATTTTAGACTATGTTTTTACGTTTGTAATTTTACATAACATAAAATATTTTTTACGGTGATTATATATTTTCTTACGATCCCTTTTTGTGTCGGAAATAAGACAAAACTTACGGAACATAAAATTATGGTGTATTGATGGTAAAATAGAAGGGGGTGGAGAATAACTATTCCTCACCCAGGGTGACGAATAGCGCGACCCTATATATATATATATATAACAAGAATGCAATAATAGTCGTGATGTTATGCATTGTTTATTCAAAAAGGTGCGTTTAAAGCAGAATGATACAGATGGTGCGATAAGCAAAGCGTAGGACTATGTCCCTTCCAAGGGCAAGCTGAGGAGCAGTATTAAATCAAATATTTCGATCGTTATTGTAATCCAACTGGGAATTCCTTGGTGTGATGTAGCTTTCTGCCTCCTTGGTTGCTGCATCATGTGTTCGGCGATAGTGCTGCCGGATAGGGTTTCCAGAGATTAAGGTCCTGAAAAACAGAAAAATAACCAAACGGGAAGCCGCTAGTGCGGTTTAAGCCGCGTCTTGGAGCATGTCGCAGTGTGTCCCCCCTCCCCACCTGTGCCCATGGTATTTTTAATGCGTAATTATGTACGCGTGGCACGAGTTTCACCGTTCGGCTGGTACTGGGGTGGGGGCCGCATTGCTACACGAGCTCAGATCGCGCCAAGCGGTCTGGTTGCTGATTGCTCCGAGCGCGCTTGAAGGTGTCAGGGTCTTGAAATGCCGAACTGGTGGATTGCCTTGAGAGGTTGCTTTGCGCTTCTGCTACAAGGGCCGCGGTGTGCTCCTCCGTTCGGAGAGAGCGCTCTGTGTTTCCATTGACTATAATAACCCTGCGAGGTCCTGGCATCTTGAGCTTGAGGTATGCATAATGCGGTACCACATTGAATCTCGCAAATGCGGTTCGCCCGAGCAGTGCATGATAACCACTGCGGAACGGGACTATATCGAAGATTAACTCTTGCTTCGGAAGTTGTTCGGGGATCCGAAGACCACTTCCAGTGTACTTGAGCCTACGCAATGGGCCTCTACGCCTGGAATGACGCCCTTAAAGGTCGTTTTTGTGGGTTTGAGCCTTGAGGGGTCTATACCCATTTTGTGCACTGTATCCTATAAAGCAGGTTCAGGCTGCTGCCGCCATCCATAAGGACTCGGGTGAGGTGAAATCCGTCAATGATTGGGTCCAGAACTAGTGCGGCGAATCCGCCATGACAGATACTAGTGGGATGGTCCCTGCGATCGAAAGTGATCGGATAGGAGGACCATGGGTTGAACTTTGGGGCGACTAGCTCCAACGCATATACGTCCCTGAGTGCACTCTTCCGCTCCCTCTTGGGGATGTGGGTTGCGTATATCATGTTCACCATTCGCACTTGTGGGGGAAACCTCTTCTGTCCTCTGGTGTGTGGCTGCCGGGGCTCCTCCTCGTCATCGTTATGTGGCCCCTTGTCCTTATTTTCGGCAATTAACTTGCCGGCCTGCTTGAAGACCCAACAATCCCTGTTGGTGTGATTGGCTGGCTTTTCTGGGGTGCTGTGTATTTGACACGAGCGATCGAGTATATGGTCCAAGCTGGACGGACCCGGCGTACCTTGTTTGAATGGCTTTTTCCGCTGACCGGGTTTAGAGCCTTTGAATCCGGCATTGACTGTCGTATCCTCGTTATTATCGTTGTTAATGCGGCGCTTATGTTTGTTGCGATGTGACCTGCTATTGCCGTCCTTGGTATCCGAAGTACCATGGTTCTTTGATATGTTATTACTGCGAGCCAGCCAGCTGTCTTATCCTGCACAAAAGCGGGTCATGAGTGTCGTGAGGGCCTCCATAGATTTTGGCTTTTCCTGACCGAGGTGCCGGGCTAGCCATTTGTCACGGATGTTGTGTTTGAAAGCTGCTAGGGCCTCTGCATCCGGACAGTCGACCATGGTACCTTGTTTCTTTGTTAGGAACCGAGTCCAGAATTGCCTGGCCGATTCTTCTGGCTGCTGAATTATGTGGCTCAAGTCATCGGCATCTGGTGGCCGCACATAAGTGCCCTGAAAGTTGTTGAGGAATGCGGCTTCCAGATCTTCCCAATAGCTGATGGACTCTGCTGGCAGGCTGTTAAGCCAATGCCGCGCTGGTCCCTTGAGCTTTAGTGGGAGGTATTTGATGGCGTATAAGTCATCACCGCAGGCCATGTGGATGTGGAGGAGGAAATCCTCGATCCATACCGCAGGATCTGTTCTGCCGTCGTATAATTCAATATTTATAGGTTTCAAACCTTCTGGGATTTGATGATCCATTACTTTGTCCGTGAAGCATAAGGGGTGTGCGGCGCCTCTATATTGGGCTATATCGCGATGCAGCTCGAATGGGTCTTGCCCGCTGTGTTTGGCCTGGCCGGATTTACTTTTACTATATCCGGCGTGACGTTTATCGTCTCGCATAGTGGCGTGCCCTTGTGATCCGTAGATCGATCTTGCATGCTTTGCTTTGTCCTCCAATATGTCTTGCAGGTCTGGTGTATCTCCCCATGCCTTTTTATTTGAATGGCGTCGGGGTGCAGGCTGATTTTTTGGCTGGAATTCCTCCCTATCACGGCCACGAGGTGGCCGATCAGCCGCGTCATACGCTTCTTCCTCCAGTCGGGGTAGCAACCTGCATTTTGGGCAACCCTTGGAGGGGCGCTCGAGTTTATATTCCTCGGCCGCGAGGACTTCGGTCCATCTGTCATCTAGCAGCTCTTGATCAGCTTGAAGCTGCTGCTGCTTTATCTTAAGGCTATTTGTTCGACGGGATCCTCTGGCATGGCGAATTCGTCGTCGCCGAGGCTTGCCTCGTCTTCGGAGGGGGGCATGTAATTATCATCCTCCGCCTCTCCATCTGCCGCTCTCTCAGGAGGGCTGGCTCTTCCATCCTCCTGCTCTAAATCTTGCTAGAGGGGATTGTTGTTGTCTTCGGCACTATGCAGAGTGTTATTATCTCCTATGCCGGTATCACCACTTTTGCTTTGGCGGGACTTAGAGCGGCGCCGTTGACGTCGGTGCTTGGGTTGCTTCTTGGAGGGGTCATCCTCCGCTATCTCGTCGCCATTGCATTCTTTGGGTGTATCCACCATGTATATATCGTATGATGAGGTGGTTGTCCAGCGCCCTGTGGGCAGTGGTTCCTCTTCGTCTCCCGCATCGTCGTCCATACCGTCGATGTCTTCGGAGTCGAAGTTGAGCATGTCGGTTAAGTCATCGATAGTGGCTACTAAGTGGGTGGTGGGTGGGCCGCGAATTTCTTTGTCGTCCGCATCCCAGTCCTGCCGGACATAGTTCGGCCAGGATCCCTCAATGAGTTCAGTATGTCGCCAAAGGGCGAGTGCTGAAAAATATCCGCAGAGGTGAACTCCATGATCGGCGCCCAATCGGATTCGATAGGAACGGGCGCAGGCGGCTCAGAGTCCGTGGTCGGAGAAGGATCCGGCAGTTTAACAACACGACTCTTGTGCAAGGTAAGGCCGATGTTTGGCTCGATCGCCGCTGAGGGTAGGGCCTCCGTGGCGGGGTCCATCCACCCGTCCATGACGGTGCAATTGGCTCCGAATTGAGGGTCGGAGCGGCTGCCTATGCGATCTCCTGAACACTGTCCGATGGTAGAGCTAAATCGTACTCATCGTGACCGCATGACACACAAGGCAAAGGCTCGAATCCGTCGAAGATCAAGTCTCCATGGATACCGGCCGTGTAGTTTAAGCTTCCAAACCTGACCTGGTGGCCAGGGGCGTAACTTTCAATCTGCTCCAGATGGCCAAGCGAATTGGCCCGCAGTGCAAAGCCGCCGAACACGAAGATCTGTCCGGGGAGAAAAGTCTCACAATGGACTGCATCGCTATCGATGATAGTAGGAGCAATCAAGCCTAACGGCGACGACACAGAGGAACTCTCAATGAAACACCAATGTCTGTGTCAAAACCACCGGATCTCGGGTAGGGGGTCCCGAACTGTGCGTCTAAGGCGGATGGTAACAGGAGGCAGGGGACACAATGTTTTACCCAGGTTCGGGCCCTCTTGATGGAGGTAAAACCCTATGTCCTGCTTGATTAATATTGATGATATGGGTAGGACAAGAGTAGATCTACCACGAGATCGGAGAGGCTAAACCCTAGAAGCTAGCCTATGGTATGATTGTATGTTGTCGTATGGACTAAAATCCTCCGGTTTATATAGACACCGGAGAGGTTAGGGTTACACAAGGTCGGTTACAAAGGAGGAGATACACATATCCTTATTGCCCAGCTTGCCTTCGACGCCAAGTAGAGTCCCATCCGGACACGAGACGAAGTCTTCAATCCTGTATCTTCATAGTCTAACAGTCCGGACAATGGAGATAGTACGGCTGTCTGGAGACCCCCTAATCCAGGACTCCCACAATGACCAAGGCACCCCAAGGTAATATTCAAGGAAGACTCAAGCGCCTAAGCTTGGGGATGCCCCAGAAGGCATCCCCTATTTCGTCTTCAAAACTATCGGTATACCTTACTCGGAGCTATATTTTTATTCGTTACATGATATGTGTTTTGCTTCCAGCGTATTTTCAATTTTACTAGCTGTTTGGATAAAATCATTAGATCTGAAATCTTAAATGAAAAAGAATCCTCCCATGGCTAGTTACTTATTTGACTACTCAGTGTCCTTCACTCATATCTTTTTGGAGTAGTTTGTCATTACTCACGTGCTTCACATATATCCTATGAGTAAATGGTTGACTGAATTGAATATCATAAATCTCAATTTATATATGTTTCATATGCATATACCATGGGGAGTAATGACTTCACATAGAATAAGTATAGTTAGTAAACTTATTGAAAGTTAGCAAACGTAGAATTGGTCACTTGAACAATTCATGAAAGAATATTGAAGGAAGAGAGATTTCACATATAAATATACTATCTTGGACATCTTTTGTAATTGTGAGCACTCATTAAAATATGACATGCTAAAAGGTTGATGTCGGACAAGGAAGACAACATAATGGGTTATGTTTTCTTATATCTGAAATAAAGTATATTTTCTTGGATCATCCAACATGTTGAGCTTGGTTTTCCCCCTCATGCTAGCCAAATTCTTTGCACCAAGTAGAGATACTATTTGTGCTTCCAAACATTCCTTAAACCAGTTTTGCCATGAGAGTCCACCATTCCTACCTAAGGATTGAGTAAGATCCTTCAAGTAAGTTGTCATCGGTGGATGCAATAAAAATTGCCCTCTAAATATGTATGATCTATTAATGTGGAGAAAATAAGCTTTATATGATCTTGTGATGTGGAAGAAATAAAAATGACGGACTGCATAATAAAGGTCCATATCACTAGTGGCAATATAAATTGACGTTCTTTTGCATTAAGATGTTGTGCATCCAACCATAAAAGCGCATGACAACCTCTGCTTCCCTCTGCGAAGGGCCTATCTTTTACTTTTATCTTCCACCTTATGCAAGAGTCATGGTGATCTTCACCTTTCCTTTTTACATTTTATCCTTTAGCAAGCACATTGTGTTGGATGTAAGTTATCATGAACTATTATTGTTGACATTACCCTTGAGGTAAAAGGTTGGGAGGTGAATCTATAAGCACCTATCTTTCTCTGTGTCCGATTAAAACTTTGAACCCATAAATATCACGTGAGTGTTAGCAATTGTGAAAGATTAAATGATAGTTGAGTATGTGGAGTTTGCTAAACCAAAGCTCTGACATAGAATCTTCCTGAAAATAAGATGAATTGCAATTGTTTGATGACTAAGAATATAGTTTGTTAGTTTCAAGAAAGTTTATGATCTATACTTTAACATGTGAATAGCTTGTTACTTGATCATGAAAAGTTTTATGAAGATGAGCTACTACTATGATATATAATGATGTTATAAAAAGTGATTGAAATTATCATTGATGAAACTTATGCACTTGCTAGCATTCACACTTCATAAATTATTTCTTTTATCATTTACCTACTCAAGGACGAGCAGGAATTAAGCTTGGGGATGCTGATACGTCTCCAACGTATCTATAATTTATGATGTATTCATGCTATTATATTATCAACCTTGGATGTTTTATATGCATTTATATGCTATTTTATATGATTTTTGGGACTAACCTATTAACCTAGTGCCGAGTGCCAGTTTCTGTTTTTTTCCTTGTTTTTGAGTTTTACAGAAAAGGAATATCAAATGGAGTCCAATTGACGTGCCCTTTTTTGACAATTTTTTATGGACCAAAAGAAGACCCCGGAGTAAAAGAGTTGGGCTAGGAGAGTCCCGGGGCGTCCATGAGGGTGGGGGGCGCGCCCACCCCCCAGGCGTGTGGTCCTGCCTCGTGGACGCCTCGGGCACCTCCTTGATGTGAGACCGACGCCAAAAATTCCTATAAATATAGAAACCTCGGAAAATTAACCTAGATCGGGAGTTCCGCTGCCAAGAGCCTCCGTAGCCACCGAAAACCAATCTAGGCCCTCTCTGGCACCCTGCCGGAGGGGGCCATCTTCACCGGAGGGCATGGAGGAGGATCCCGGATGAGCCATCATCACCATGAGGCCAAGGACCAAAGGGGGGATGCCATGGAGGAGGAAGCACAAGGGGGAGAACCTCTCCTCCTCTCTTTTGATGCCACCGGAGTGCCATCGAGAGGGGAATCATCGCCACGGTGATCGTCTTCATCAACATCACCATCCTCATCTCTTTTACGCGGTCCACTCTCCCGCACCCCGCTGTAATCCCTACTTGAACATGGTGCTTTATGCCACATATTATGATCCAATGATGTGTTGCCATCCTATGATGTTTTGAGTAGATATCTTTTGTCTTTAGGTTGATTGATGATCTATATTGGTATGAGTTGTATGTTTTACTTTGATGTTGTCCTATGGTGCCCTCCATGTCACGCAAGCGTGAGGGATTCCCGTTGTAGGGTGTTGCAATATGTTTATGTTTCGCTTATAGTGGGTTGCGTGAGTGACTGAAACACAAACCCGAGTAAGGTGGTTGTTGCGTATGGGAATAAAGAGGACTGGATGCTTTAATGCTATGGTTGGGTTTTACCTTAATGATCTTTAGTAGTTGCGGATGCTTGCTAGAGTTCCAATCATAAGTGCATATGATCCAAGTAGAGAAAGTATGTTAGCTTATGCCTCTCCCTCATATGAAACTGCAATAGTGATTACCGGTCTTGTTAACAATTTCCTAGGACAATTCCGCACACCGATCCACCATTATTCCACACTCGCTATTTATAATATATAGTAATATATTCTAAATTTATGATAACAGCACCTACTTTTATATTTTAGCTCTCCTATATCATACAAAGTTATCCACTTCATACCCACAATGTAGTTTTATTTATCGTTTCTAGTTGGAAGAAAACGTTCGGTGTACATAGAGTCGTATCAGTGGCAGATAGGGCTTGAGAGAATATTGATCTTACCTTTAGCTCCTTTTGGGTTCGACACTCCATACTTATCACTTCCACCTTTGGAAATTGCTATGATGATTCCTTGAACATGCAGATTATCACTCACCAACCTCAACAAGGCTTGCCCTCAGGACCCATTCCTCCTGCCGTGCATGGACCAGATTGTCGATTCCACCGCGGAGTGTGACCTGCTGTGTTTCCTGGATGCGTTCTCAGGCTACCACCAGATCAAGATGGCGGTGGAAGTTGTGGAGAAAACGGCTTTCTTGACCACATGTGGGGTGTACTGCTACACTTGCATGCCGTTCAGACTACGCAATGCGGCGGCAACCTTCCAGCGACTAATGCACATCGCCTTGGGGCGGTAGCTGTTAGGGAACGTGGTAATTTCAAAAAATTTCCTACGCACACACAAGATCATGGTGATGCATAGCAACGAGGGGAGAGTATGATCTACGTACCCTTGTAGATCGCAACGGAAGCGTTGACACAACGTAGAGGAAGTAGTCGTACGTCTTCTTCCCGATCCGACCGATCCAAGCACCGCTACTCCGGCACCTCCGAGTTCTTAGCACACGTTCAGTTCGATGACGATCCTCGGGCTCCGATCCAGCAAAGCGTCGAGGAAGAGTTCCGTCAGCACGACGGCGTGGTGACGATCTTGATGTACTACCGACGCAGGGCTTCGCCTAAGCACTGCAACAATATGATCGAGGTGGAATTTGGTGGCAGGGGGCACCGCACACGGCTAAGGAAAGATCTAAATGATCAATTGTGTGTCTAGAGGTGCCCCCTGCCCCCGTATATAAAGGAGCAAAGGGGGAGGGGTGCGGCAGCCATAGGAGGAGTCCTACTCCCGCTGGGAGTAGGACTCCCCTTCCAATCCTATTCCAAATAGGACTCCCCAAGTGGGGAAAGAGAGAGGGGTTGGCCGGCCACCTTCCCTAGTCCAAATAGGACTAGGGGAAGGGGGGAGGCGTGCAGCCCATGGGGCAGCCCTTTTACCTTTCCACCAAGGCCCATGTTGGCCCATTTGGCTCCCGGGGGGTTCCGGTAACCCTCCCGGTATTCCGGTAAAATCCCGATTTCACCCAGAACACTTCCGATGTCCAAACATAGGCTTCCAATATATCAATCTTTACGTCTCGACCATTTCGAGAATCCTCGTCATGTCCGTGATCACATCCGGGACTCCGAACAACCTTCGGTACATCAAAATGCATAAAATCATAATAACTGTCATCGTAACTTTAAGCGTGCGTACCCTACGGTTCGAGAACAATGTAGACATGACCGAGACACGTCTCCGGTCAATAACCAATAGCGGGACCTGGATGCCCATATTGGTTCCTACATATTCTACAAAGATCTTTATTGGTCAGACCGCATAACAACATACGTTGTTCCCTTTGTCATCGGTATGTTACTTGCCCGAGATTCGATCGTCAGTATCCAATACTTAGTTCAATCTCGTTGCCGGCAAGTCTCTTTACTCATTCCGTAATACATCATCCCGCAACTAACTCATTAGTTGCCATGCTTGCAAGGCTTAAGTGATGTGCATTACCGAGAAGGGCCCAGAGATACCTCTCCGACGATCGGAGTGACAAATCCTAATCTCGCAATACGCCAACCCAACATCTACCATTGGAGACACCTATAGTACTCCTTGATAATCACCCAGTTACGTTGTGACGTTTGGTAGTACCGAAAGTGTTCCTCCGGCAAACGGGAGTTGCATAATCTCATAGTCATAGGAACATGTATAAGTCATGGATAAAGCAATAGCAACATACTAAACGATCGGGTGCTAAGCTAATAGAATGGGTCATGTCAATCAGATCATTCAACTAATGATGTGACCTCGTTAATCAAATAACAACTCTTTGTTCATGGTTAGGAAACATAACCATCTTTGATTAACGAGCTAGTCTAGTAGAGGCATACTAGTGACACTCTGTTTGTCTATGTATTCACACATGTATTATGTTTCCGGTTAATACAATTCTAGCATGAATAATAAACCTTTATCATGATATAAGGAAATAAATAATAACTTTATTATTGCCTCTAGGGCATATTTCCTTCAGTCTCCCACTTGCACTAGAGTCAATAATCTAGATTACACTGTAATGATCCTAACACCCATGGAGTCTTGGTGCTGATCATGTTTTGCTTGTGGAAGAGGCTTAGTCAACGGGTCTGCAACATTCAGATCCGTATGTATCTTGCAAATCTCTATGTCTCCCACCTGGACTAGATCCCGGATGGAGTTGAAGCGTCTGTTGATGTGTTTGGTCCTTTTGTGAAATCTGGATTCCTTTGCCAAGGCAATTGCACCAGTATTGTCACAAAAGATTTTCATCGGACCCGATGCACTAGGTATGACACCTAGATCGGATATGAACTCCTTCATCCAGACTCCTTCGTTTGCTGCTTCCGAAGCAGCTATATACTCCGCTTCACATGTAGATCCCGCTACGACGCTTTGTTTAGAACTGCACCAACTGACAGCTCCACCGTTTAATGTAAATACGTATCCGGTTTGCGATTTAGAATCGTCCAGATCAGTGTCAAAGCTTGCATCAACGTAACCTCTTACGTTGAGCTCTTTGTCACCTCCATATACGAGAAACATGTCCTTAGTCCTTTTTAGGTATTTCAGGATGTTCTTGACCGCTGTCCAGTGATCCACTCCTGGATCACTTTGGTACCTCCCTGCTAAACTTATAGCAAGGCACACATCAGGTCTGGTACACAGCATTGCATACATGATAGAGCCTATGGCTGAAGCATAGGGAACATCTTTCATTTTCTCTCTATCTTCTGCAGTGGTCGGGCTTTGAGTCTTACTCAATCTCACACCTTGTAACACAGGCAAGAACCCTTTCCTTGCTTGATCCATTTTGAACTTCTTCAAAATCTTGTCAAGATATGTGCTTTGTGAAAGTCCAATTAAGCGTCTTGATCTATCTCTATAGATCTTTATGCCTAATATGTAAGCAGCTTCCCCGAGGTCTTTCATTGAAAAACTTTTATTCAAGTATCCCTTTATGCTATCCAGAAATTCTATATCATTTCCAATCAGTAATATGTCATCCACATATAATATTAGAAATGCTACAGAGCTCCCACTCACTTTCTTGTAAATACAGGCTTCTCCGAAAGTCTGTATAAAACCAAATGCTTTGATCACACTATCAAAGCGTTTATTCCAACTCTGGGAGGCTTGCACCAGTCCATAAATGGATCGCTGGAGCTTGCACACTTTGTTAGCTCCCTTTGGATCGACAAAACCTTCCGGTTGCATCATATACAACTCTTCTTCCAGAAATCCATTCAGGAATGCAGTTTTGACATCCATCTGCCAAATTTCATAATCATAAAATGCGGCAATTGCTAACATGATTTGGACAGACTTAAGCATCGCTACGGGTGAGAAAGTCTCATCGTAGTCAATCCCTTGAACTTGTCGAAAACCTTTTGCGACAAGTCGAGCTTTGTAGACAGTAACATTACCATCAGCGTCAGTCTTCTTCTTAAAGATCCATTTATTCTCAATTGCTTGCCGATCATCGGGAAAGTCAACCAAAGTCCATACTTTGTTCTCATACATGGATCCCATCTCAGATTTCATGGCTTCAAGCCACTTTGCGGAATCTGGTAGGTTCACCATCGCTTCTTCATAGTTCGTAGGTTCATCATGATCTAGTAGCATGACTTCCAGAACAGGATTTCCGTACCACTCTGGTGCGGATCTCACTCTGGTTGATCTACGAGGTTCAATCGTATGTTGATCTAAAGTTTCATGATCATCATCATTAGCTTCCTCACTTATTGGTGTAGGTGTCGCAGAAACAGTTTTCTGTGATGTTCTACTTTCTAATAAGGGAGTAGGTACAGTTACCTCGTCAAGTTCTACTTTCCTCCCACTCACTTCTTTCGAGAGAAACTCCTTCTCTAGAAAGTTTCCGAATTTAGCACAAAAATCTTGCCTTCGGATCTGTGATAGAAGGTGTATCCAATAGTTTCCTTTGGATATCCTATGAAGACGCATTTCTCCGATTTGGGTTTGAGCTTATCAGGTTGAAGCTTTTTCACATAAGCATCGCCGCCCCAAACTTTAAGAAACGACAACTTTGGTTTCTTGCCAAACCATAGTTCATGAGGCGTCGTCTCAACGGAGTTTGATGGTGCCCTATTTAACGTGAATGCGGCCATCTCTAAAGCATAACCCCAAAATGATAGCGGTAAATCAGTAAGAGACATCATAGATCGTACCATATCTAGTAAACTACGATTACGACGTTCGGACACACCATTACGCTGTGGTGTTCCGGGTGGCGTGAGTTGCGAAACTATTCCACAATTTTTCAAATGTACACCAAACTCGTAACTCAAATATTCTCCTCCATGATCAGATCGTAGAAATTTTATTTTCTTGTTACGATGATTTTCAACTTCACTCTGAAATTCTTTGAACTTTTCAAATGTTTCAGACTTGTGTTTCATTAAGTAGATATACCCATATCTGCTTAAGTCATCTGTGAAGGTGAGAAAATAACGATATCCGCCACGAGCCTCAATATTCATCGGTCCACATACATCGGTATGTATGATTTCCAACAAATCTGTTGCTCTCTCCATAGTACCGGAGAACGGTGTTTTAGTCATCTTGCCCATGAGGCACGGTTCGCAAGTACCAAGTGATTCATAATCAAGTGGTTCCAAAAGTCCATCAGCATGGAGTTTCTTCATGCGCTTTACACCGATATGACCTAAACGACAGTGCCACAAATAAGTTGCACTTTCATTATCAACTCTGTATCTTTTGGCTTCAACATTATGAATATCTGTGTCACTACTATCGAGATTCATCAAAAATAGACCACTCTTCAAAGGTGCATGACCATAAAAGATATTACTCATATAAATAGAACAACCATTATTCTCTGACTTAAATGAATAACCGTCTCGCATTAAACAAGATCCAGATATAATGTTCATGCTCAACGCTGGCACCAAATAACAATTATTTAGGTCTAATATTAATCCCGAAGGTAGATGTAGAGGTAGTGTGCCGACCGCGATCACATCGACTTTGGAGCCGTTTCCCACGCGCATCGTCACCTCGTCCTTTGCTAGTGTCCGCTTATTCTGTAGTCCCTGTTTCGAGTTGCAAATATTAGCAACAGAACCAGTATCAAATACCCAGGTGCTACTGCGAGCATTAGTAAGGTACACATCAATAACATGTATATCACATATACCTTTGTTCACCTTGCCATCCTTCTTATCCGCCAAATACTTGAGGCAGTTCCGCTTCCAGTGACCAGTCTGCTTGCAGTAGAAGCACTCAGTTTCAGGCTTAGGTCCAGACTTGGGTTTCTTCTCTTGAGCAGCAACTTGCTTGCTGTTCTTCTTGAAGTTCCCCTTCTTCTTCCCTTTGCCCTTTTTCTTGAAACTAGTGGTTTTGTTAACCATCAACACTTGATGCTCCTTCTTGATTTCTACCTCCGCAGCTTTCAGCATTGCGAAAGAGCTCGGGAATAGTCTTGTTCATCCCTTGCATATTATAGTTCATCACGAAGCTTTTGTAGCTTGGTGGCAGTGATTGGAGAATTCTGTCAATGACGCAATCATCCGGAAGAGTAACTCCCAATTGAATCAAGTGATTATTATACCCAGACATTTTGAGTATATGCTCACTGACAGAACTATTCTCCTCCATCTTATAGCTATAGAACTTATTGGAGATTTCATATCTCTCAATCCGGGCATTTGCTTGAAATTTTAACTTCAACTCCTGGAACATCTCATATGCTCCATGACGTTCAAAACGTCGTTGAAGTCCCGATTCTAAGCCGTAAAGCATGGCACACTGAACTATCGAGTAGTCATCAGCTTTGCTCTGCCAAATGTTCATAACTTCTGGTGTTGCTCTAGCAGCAGGCCTGGCACCTAGCGGTGCTTCCAGGACGTAATTCTTCTGTGCAGCAATGAGGATAATCCTCAAGTTACAGACCCAGTCCGTGTAATTGCTACCATCATCTTTCAACTTTGCTTTCTCAAGGAACGCATTAAAATTTAACGAAACAACAGCATGAGCCATCTATCTACAATCAACATAAACAAGCAAGATACTATCAGGTACTAAGTTCATGATAAGTTTAAGTTCAGTTAATCAAATTTACTTAAGAACTCCCACTTAGATAGACATCCCTCTAATCCTCTAAGTGATCACATGATCCAAATCAACTAAACCATAACCGATCATCACATGAGATGGAGTAGTTTTCAATGGTGAACATCGTTATGTTGATCATATCTACTATATGATTCACGCTCGACCTTTCGGTCTCCGTGTTCCGAGGCCATATTTGTATATGCTTGGCTCGTCAAGTATAACCTGAGTATTCCGCGTGTGCAACTGTTTTGCACCCGTTGTATTTGAACGTAGAGCCTATCACACCCGATCATCACGTGGTGTCTCAGCACGAAGAACTTTTGCAACGGTGCATACTCAGGGAGAACACTTCTTGATAATTTAGTGAGAGATCATCTTATAATGCTACCGTCAATCAAAGCAAGATAAGATGCATAAAAGGATAAACATCACATGCAATCAATATAAGTGATATGATATGGCCATCATCATCTTGTGCTTGTGATCTCCATCTCTGAAGCACCGTCATGATCACCATCGTCACCGGCATGACACCTTGATCTCCATCGTAGCATCGTTGTCGTCTCGCCAATCTTATGCTTCCACGACTATCACTACCGCTTAGTAATAAAGTAAAGCATTACATCGCGATTGCATTGCATACAATAAAGCGACAACCATATGGCTCCTGCCAGTTGCCGATAACTCGGTTACAAAACATGATCATCTCATACAATAAAATTTAGCATCATGCCTTGACCATATCACATCACAACATGCCCTGCAAAAACAAGTTAGACGTCCTCTACTTTGTTGTTGCAAGTTTTACGTGGCTGCTACGGGCTTAAGTAAGAACTCATCTCACCTACGCATCAAAACCACAATGATAGTTTGTCAAATAGACTCCGTCTTAACCTTCTCAAGGACCGGGTGTAGTCACACTTGGTTCAACTAAAGTTGGAGAGACAGTCTTCCGCAAGCCATCTATGTGCAAAGCACGTCGAGGGAACCGGTCTCGCATAAGAGTATGCGTAAGGTTGGTCCGGACCGTCTCATCCAACAATACCGCCGAACCAAAGTATGACATGCTGGTAGGCAGTATGACTTGTATCGCCCACAACTTACTTGTGTTCTACTCGTGCAAATAACATCAAACCATAAAACCTAGGCTCGGATGGCACTGTTAGGGAACGTGGTAATTTCAAAAAATTTCCTACGCACACACAAGATCATGGTGATGCATAGCAACGAGGGGAGAGTATGATCTACGTACCCTTGTAGATCGCAACGGAAGCGTTGACACAACGTAGAGGAAGTAGTCGTACGTCTTCTTCCCGATCCGACCGATCCAAGCACCGTTACTCCGGCACCTCCGAGTTCTTAGCACACGTTCAGTTCGATGACGATCCTCGGGCTCCGATCCAGCAAAGCGTCGAGGAAGAGTTCCGTCAGCACGACGGCATGGTGACGATCTTGATGTACTACCGACGCAGGGCTTCGCCTAAGCACGGCAACAATATGATCGAGGTGGAATTTGGTGGCAGGGGGCACCGCACACGGCTAAGGAAAGATCTCAATGATCAATTGTGTGTCTAGAGGTGCCCCCTGCCCCCGTATATAAAGGAGCAAAGGGGGAGGGGTGCGGCAGCCATAGGAGGAGTCCTACTCCCGCTGGGAGTAGGACTCCCCTTCCAATCCTATTCCAAATAGCACTCCCCAAGTGGGGAAAGAGAGAGGGGTTGGCCGGCCACCTTCCCTAGTCCAAATAGGACTAGGGGAAGGGGGGGAGGCGTGCAGCCCATGGGGCAGCCCTTTTACCTTTCCACCAAGGCCCATGTTGGCCCATTTGGCTCCTGGGGGGTTCCGGTAACCCTCCCGGTATTCCGGTAAAATCCCGATTTCACCCGGAACACTTCCGATGTCCAAACATAGGCTTCCAGTATATCAATCTTTACGTCTCGACCATTTGGAGAATCCTCGTCATGTCCGTGATCACATCCGGGACTCCGAACAACCTTCGGTACATCAAAATGCATAAACTCATAATAACTGTCATCGTAACTTTAAGCGTGCGGACCCTATGGTTCGAGAACAATGTAGACATGACCGAGACACATCTCCGGTCAATAACCAATAGCGGGACCTGGATGCCCATATTGGTTCCTACATATTCTACGAAGATCTTTATCGGTCAGACCGCATAACAACATACGTTGTTCCCTTTGTCATCGGTATGTTACTTGCCCGAGATTCGATCGTCAGTATCCAATACTTAGTTCAATCTCGTTGCCGGCAAGTCTCTTTACTCGTTCCGTAATACATCATCCCGCAACTAACTCATTAGTTGCCATGCTTGCAAGGCTTAAGTGATGTGCATTACCGAGAAGGGCCCAGAGATACCTCTCCGACGATCGGAGTGACAAATCCTAATCTCGAAATACGCCAACCCAATATCTACCATTGGAGACACCTGTAGTACTCCTTTATAATCACCCAGTTACGTTGTGACGTTTGGTAGTACCCAAAGTGTTCCTCCGGCAAACGGGAGTTGCATAATCTCATAGTCATAGGAACATGTATAAGTCATGGATAAAGCAATAGCAACATACTAAACGATCGGGTGCTAAGCTAATAGAATGGGTCATGTCAATCAGATCATTCAACTAATGATGTGACCTCGTTAATCAAATAACAACTCTTTGTTCATGGTTAGGAAACATAACCATCTTTGATTAACGAGCTAGTCTAGTAGAGGCATAATAGTGACACTCTGTTTGTCTATGTATTCACACATGTATTATGTTTCCGGTTAATACAATTCTAGCATGAATAATAAACCTTTATCATGATATAAGGAAATAAATAATAACTTTATTATTGCCTCTAGGGCATATTTCCTTTAGTATCCCACTTGCACTAGAGTCAATAATCTAGATTACACTGTAATGATCCTAACACCCATGGAGTCTTGGTGCTGATCATGTTTTGCTCGTGGAAGAGGCTTAGTCAATGGGTCTGCAACACTAAGGCCTACGTCGATGACATTGTGGTAAAGTCTCGGAAGGCGAGTACTTTGATTCAGAACCTGGACGAGACCCTCGCGAGCCTACGCCAGGTGGACTTGCGGCTCAATCCGGAGAAGTACATGTTCGGCGTCCCTTCCGGCAAGCTACTGGGCTTCCTCGTGTCTCACAGATGAATTGAGGCCAACCCAGAGAAGGTCAAGGCAATCGAAGACGTGAGCCCACCACAAAACCTAAAGGAGGTGCAGAAGCTTGCAGGCTGCGTGACTTTGCTGGGGCACTTCATCTCCAAGTTGGGGGAACGTTCCTTGTCGTTCTTCAAGCTGATGAAGAAGAAGGGTCCGTTCAAGTGGACCCCCGAGGCCGACCTGACATTTCAAGACCTCAAGAGATACTTGACCAGCCCACCAGTGATGGTGGCGGCTCGTCCTCGTGAGCCATTGGTACTCTACTTATCTACCACACCCCACACTGCTAGCACAGTGCTGGTGGCCCTCAGATAGGAGCCCCAGGTCAAGGGCTCACCAAATAAAGCCGCCGAGCAGGAAGAAGCTGCACAACACCAAGACGATGCTCCTTAGAGAGTGGCTGCTCCAGCTAGTCATCAGGCCCCAGGAGCTGGGGATCCACAGGAAACACCTCAGTCCCCGAGAACCAAAAACTCCATCAGCTCCCCCACCCTTATCGAGCACCCAGTGTACTTCGTCAGCACAGGGCTACGAGACGTGAGAGTGCGATACCCCATGCCTCAGAAGCTCTTGCTCGCGCTATTGGTGGCCTCGCGTAAGTTGCGCCAGTACTTCTAGGGCCACCCTATCAAGGTCGTCTCAGCTTACCCGTTGGAGAGAGTTCTCAGGAGCCCCAGTGCTGCGGGAAGAGCCGCTGAATGGAACATTGAGCTGCAAGCGTTTGACCTGGAGTTTAGCACAACCAGGGTCATCAAAGGGGCTGCGCTCCCTGACTTTGTGGCAGAATGGACCGATACCCCGGAGCTCGAAGCAGGCGAGAATCGATCCCTCTCGCCACGGAATGAAGCGCCAGACGGCTGGGTCATGTACTTCAATGGCATGTTCGCGCGCCAGGGCGCGCCAGGGCGCGGGGGCTGGAGCCCTGCTCATCTTGCCCACTTAGGACAAGCTTTACTACGTCATGCAGCTCTGCTTCCAGCGGGGCGAGAGGGTCTCCAACAGCATCGCAGAGTACGAGGGTCTCATCGCCGGCCTCAAGGCCGCGGTGGCCCTGGGGGTGAAATGCCTCACCAACAAGGGAGACTCGCATATCCTCGTCAACTTCTCCCACAAGGTATACGAGCCAAAGGATGAGCACATGGAGGCATACCTCGCATTGGTACGCAAGATGGAGATGCAGTTCCTGGGACTGGAGCTACAGCATGTGCCTCGTGGCACCAACAAAGAGGCCGACGACATCTCCAAAAGAGCATCCAAGCGGCTGCCCCAAGAGCCTGGCATCTTCGAGGAACGGCTCTTCAAGCCTTTGGCAGCACCTCAGCCTGCGGACTGGCACCACCTCAGGAGGAGCTCCCCCATCCACCAGCCTCGGGAGCCCCAGCCTGTGGCCCGACCTCAGGAGCGCGCCTCCTCTTTGTGCCCGAGCCTCAGGAGGGGTGCTGGATCGAAGAGTTCAAGGCATACCTGATGCGGGGCATGTTGCCGGAGAAGGAGGAAGATGCGGAGCGCGTGGCCCGATAGGCTATAGCATACTGCATTCAGGACGGTGAGCTATACAGGAAGCGGCCAAATGAAGTTTCTCTTCGATGCATTTCCAGGGAACAGGGGAATGAGTTGCTGGCCGACATACATGGCGGAGACTGCGGGCACCACTTGTCGTCGCGCACCCTAGTCGGTAAATCTTTCCGCAACGGGTTCTACTGGCCCACGACACTCAATGACGCAGCCGAGCTGGTGAAATCCTGCGAGGCCTGCCAATTCCACGCCAAGCAGATCCACCAGCCGGCTCAGGGCCTCCAGGCTATCCCGCTCTCATGGCCGTTCGCGACCTGGGGGCTGGATATCCTGGGCCCATTCCCTCGAGCGCCTAGAGGCTATCGCTACCTCTACGTCGCCATCTACAAATTCACCAAATGGGCGGAAGTGGAGGCTGTCCGCACCATCCCATCTGGGTCAGAATTTAAGTTCATCAAGGGCCTCGTAAGTTGCTTTGGGG
This sequence comes from Triticum urartu, assembly GCF_056163025.1. NCBI lineage: Eukaryota > Viridiplantae > Streptophyta > Magnoliopsida > Poales > Poaceae > Triticum > Triticum urartu. Next base: position 644,437,599 of record NC_141875.1, read on the forward strand.
TCCCTAATCGCATCATCACCGACAATGGCTGACAGTTCACCGACAATCTCTTCAGAACATATTGTGTTGACCATCGAACATAGATCTGCTACGCCTCCGTGGCGGACCCCAGGAGGAACGGCCAGGCTGAACGCGCCAATGCGGAAGTCCTGAGGGGTCTCAAGACCAGAATCTTCAAGAAGAAGCTCGAGTCCTGCGACAGGGGCTGGCACGACGAGCTCCAGTCCGTGCTGTGGTCCATCTGCACCACCGCCACCAGGCCCACAGGCGAGACCCCATTCTTCCTCTTCTACGGAGTAGAAGTGGTTCTCCCACACGATGTCAAGCATCGCTCTGTGTGGGTCCTAGCGTTTGATGAAACACAGCAGGATGCCATGCGGGGGATGGAGTTCGTGTAGGGGGAGGAACACCGCCATGAAGCTTCGCTCCGAGCCACGAGGTACCAGCAGGCGCTGCAGCAGTACCACTGCCGCAACGTCCGCTCCAGGACGCTCGAGGTGGGTGACCTTGTCCTGAGGCGAGTGGTCTCCAGGAAAGGGCTGCACAAGGTCTCCCCCATGTGGGAGGGACCGTTTTGGGTCACCCACGTCTCCAGGCCCGGCACCGCGTGCCTGGAGACGCAGGACAGAGTCCCCATCCAGAACACATGGAACATCCAGCACCTCTGGAGGTTCTACCCATGAAGCAACGCCCGGTGCCTGTGAAGCAAGGTCTCCGCTCGTGATACTCTCACGTAATTATGAGTGGGGCTGTACACGCCCCGGAGTCTCAGGAGTGCCGCCCTCGGGCCTCGGGGGCTCCCTCCCACGCTAGTGGCAGCACTTCGCTCCGCCCAAGTGAGAAGACAAGAAGACTAGACTAGGTGCCGGATGCGGCTTTTCATTTGCTTTCCACAGTTGGTTCGCCCCTCTTTAGTGAGAATTTGCTTTCTGGTGTTCCTTGCTGGCCTGGTTTTGTTGCCTTCCACCTCCTTTCTTCTCTCGTTCCTCGTTTTTGGCCCACACTCTCCCTCGTGCGCCTCGCGACACTACAAAAAAATACACTTCCGTGATGATATGTGTTTGTCACAGTAGGTCACGTTTTCTGTCATTCATGTACATCCATGAAAAATTTATGACAGAATCAAGATAGTCATACCTGTGTTGTCGTAGAAGTGTTCCATGACATTACCAAAATTATCATCATGGAAGTGTCCACTCCCATGATGATAAATCGCGCGTCACAGAAGTGCTTTCGTCAAGGGTGACGGACACGTGGCATCCACCATAACGGAACGCCGTTAAGCTTGTAACACCAACCGGTACTAAAGGTCCCCCATACCAGGGCGCAAGCTCACGCCACGTGGTGGCACTTTAGCGCCGGTTCGTGCCGAACCGGTACCAAAGGGGGGGCGGCTTTAGTGCCCACCCTTTAGTGCCGGTTATGGAACCGGCACTAAAGGCCCTTACGAACCAGTTTTAAAGCTCCATTTTCTACTAGTGACAGGAGGCAGGGGACACGATGTTTTACCCAGGTTCGGGCCCTCCTGATGGAGGTAAAACCCTACATCCTGCTTGATTAATATTGATTATGGGTAGTACAAGAGTAGATCTACCACGAGATCAGAGAGGCTAAACCCTAGAAGCTAGCCTATGGTATGATTGTATGTTGTGATTGTTGTCCTATGGACTAAAACTCTTCGGTTTATATAGACACCGGAGAGGGTTAGGGTTACACAAGGTCAGTTACAAAGGAGGAGATATCCATATCCGTATTGCCTAGCTTGCCTTCCACGCCAAGTAGAGTCCCATCCGGACACGAGACGAAGTCTTCAATCTTGTATCTTCATAGTCTAACAGTCCGGCCAATGGATATAGTCCGGCTATCCAAAGATCCCCTAATCCAGGAATCCCTCACCCTTCTTTCGCCGCAAGAAAGCTAATATTCAGATAGAGATCGTGTCAAAATTTCAGCCCAATCGGAGTTACGGATCTCTGGGAATATAAGAAACAGTGAAAGGGAAGAATCTGAGAACGCAGAAACAGAGAGAGACAGAGAGACAAATCCAATCTCGGAGGCTCTCTTGCCCCTCCCGTGCAAAGGAGGCCATGGACCAGAGGGCAAACCATTCTCCCATCTAGGCTCTCTCCCCCTCGCTTCCGGTGGCACCGGAGTGCCACCGGGGGCCATCATCATCACCGCGATCTACACCAACACCTCCGCCATCTTCACCAACATCTCCATCACCTTCCCCCCTCTATCTACAGCGGTCCACTCTCCCACAACCCGCTGTACCCTCTACTTGAACATGGTTCTTTATGCTTCATATTATTATCCAATGATGTGTTGCCTATGATGTCTCAGTAGATTTTCATTGTCCTATCGGTGGTTGATGAATTGCTATGATTGATTTAATTTACTTGTGGTTATGTTGCTGTCCTTTGGTGCCCATCATATGATTGCGCATGTGGATCACACCCTAGGGTTAGTTGTATGTTGATAGGACTATGTATTGGAGGGCAAGAGTGACAGAAGCTTCAACCTAGCATAGAAATTGATGCATACGGGATTGAAGGGGGACCAATATACCTTAATGCTATGGTTGGGTTTTACCTTAATGAACATTAGTAGTTGCGGATGCTTGCTAATAGTTCCAATCATAAGTTCATAGAATTCCAAGTCAGGGATGACATGCTAGCAGTGGCCTCTCCCACATAATACTTGCTATCGGTCTAGTAAAGTAGTCAATTGCTTAGGGGCAATTTCACAACTCCTACCACCACTTTTCCACACTCGCTATATTTACTTTATTGTTTAGTTATCTAAACAGCCCCTACTTTTTACTTACGTACTCTTTATTATCTTGCAAACCTATCCAACAACACCTACAAAGTACTTCTAGTTTCATACTTGTTCTAGGTAAAGCGAACGTCAAGCGTGCGTAGAGTTTTATCGGTGATCGATAGAACTTGAGGGAATATTTGTTCTACCTTTAGCTCCTCGTTGGGTTCGACATTCTTACTTATCGAAAACTGTTGCGATCCCATATACTTGTGGGTTATCAATAAGCGGTGTCACCACTCCGTTTTGAAATTGAGGATCGTGGACAGGAGGCCAGGGTCCTTGAGCCATGCTTATGTAAGGGTGTGCGATATTTTCATTTGCAAAAGATGGTGCAACCATATCGTCGTGGTGCGCAACTGCACCAGTGTTGTCTCATCTCACTGCTTATGTCATGGTGACATTCTAAATCAGAAACCAATGTCTATGCCCATCGCAATATAAGCCCGTCATGTCCTATTTTCTTCCCGTTGCAATGCACGGGCATTTGTGCTAGTGTATATATATAGGTCCAAAACCTAGACTAGGCAGTCCCATCCATCCAATCCCTCACCCGCCGCCGTCACTCTCAATCTTGGGATCCCCCCAGATCCCCTCCTCACCAACCCACGCACATCCAACCACCTTCCCAGATCCACCAATCATCCACCCATTTGGAGCCGTCAGATCAGCATCCAATGGCTCATGTGCCCCCAGTTCATCCGATCGAGTAGCCTCGATCCAGTATCCCAGCAGCCGCGCTCGAGCGCTCCCGAGACCGAGCTCCTCCAACCTCCAACGCCGCGCCGCCCCGGCGAGCCTGCCAGCCGGCGACCTCGACCTTAGGCCGGCCCGTCGCGCCACCTCTTCCTTCCCTTCCTCCTCTGGTTCCTTTCCCTCTCACTCACCCCACCTGTCTCTCTCTCGCATGTGGAGTCCATGGCGCCCCATCCGAACCTCCACCACCGTTGCCTCCTCTACCGACTTGAACCCCGCCGAATCAGGGCCTCGTCGTCCGCGCCGACGACCAAGCCACTGCCCCATTCCCGCTGTCCACTGCCCGCACCTCACCAAGTCCTCCGCATACGGCCACGCCGTTGGCAAGCCCCTGCTTCCTTTCTCGCCGGTGTACTCCTCATCCTAACGTAGATGCACGCCTCCCTCCGTTCCCTGCACCGCCCCTTCACCGGAGTAGAAGCTCCATCCGCCGCCTTGCCAAGTCCCTTTGCTCGATCCTGCCAAGTCTCGCTGCGTCGCGCCTCTGCTTCGTGCGAGCAGAGGAACACCACTGCTTCAGTGCCTCCCCTTTGTCCAGATCGAGCGAGAGGAGCTCGCCCGGTCCAGCCGCGCGTTGACCGCGCCCTCACCCTGGCCCAGCTCTAGAGACCGCGTGGTCCTCCCCAGCTGTAGCCCAGCCTCTCCACCAGCGAGCCAAGGCCCATGGTGACGCTTACCTGTTGGGCCAGCCAGTTTTGGCCCAAATCTGTTTTTTTCCTCTGCGATTTTAGCATTATTTAGAGACCACCAGTTTTATGGAAAACCCCTTCATGATCATGCATTTAACAATGCCACAACCGTGCATCAGATTAAAATGATTTATATATGAATATTGACTACAATTTCATCTAGTTTCACAATATCGAACATTCATGCATGTGTGACATGTTTAAATTGCTGTTTGATTTAATTTGCTCCAATGCCATGCTAAAATGATTTAATCCTTTACCTAATATTAAAGGGAGGAGGCTTTCATAGTTCTCCATACGTCATCCTTTTATATCCATTGATTTTACTTAGATTGACGGCTGAGATTTAATAAATAAATAATAGATGTAAAGGAGAGAGATTTAAGAGTTTGAGAGACATGCGTGAGAAAGAGGTATGTGTGAGAGATTGAGAAAAAAAGATGCATGAGAGAGATTGAGGCGTGAGACAGAATGAATTGAACCAAGAAAATATGGAGGCATGAATGAGATTGTCTAGGCTAATTGTGGCTTCAGCCCTGGCATGGCCGTGTAGCAGCCATGTCCTCGGCTGAGACGGCGCGACAGGAGGTTCCGCGACGATGGTGCTTTGGGCTCCGGCGTAGGGAGGCAGACGAGGTAGAAGGCCTTCGAGGCGGGGTGTGCTGCCAATGGCGTTGGGTAGCCTGCCACGGTGGTGGCGCTTGCTGCTGGCAACGCTGGGTAGCTTGCCATGACAGCAGCGTCTGCTGCCGACGGTGGAAGAACTGGAGCGTCCGCAGCTGGAAGGAGAGGAAGAAATGGCGGAAAGGGAGGTCGCCATGGCGGAGGATCTCACCGGAGGGACAGCATCGGGCGGCGGTGTTTCTGGCACGAGGCAAGCGTGCGAGAGACGGCGGCGGCCGAACCCCTATCTCTCTCTCATGTGCATGTCTCCGGTGGCTGGGGGACAAGGCAGATCGGGATCAAGCGGGGCTCTCTGGTGCGGCTGGGCCCTGGGCTGAAAAAACCAGCTGGCGCTGCTCTCTCTCTCTCTGTCTCTCTTCCTTGTGTTTTTGTCCTTTTCTATTTCTGAAAAAAAGCCAGATATCCCGAGAAGAAAAAATGGGCTAGGAAAAGAGTTTGGGCATGGGGTTATTTCCCCTGGATTAAAAGAATGAGCTTGATCCATAAAATATAAATGGGCTTGATTGAAATTTAAAATTCAAATGGGTTTGAACTAGGACTAGGTTTTAGAAGCATCCTAAAATATTGATCTTTTTTGTGAAACTTAGGAAAAATATATAAGAAATATCCGCAAAGTTTGAGAGACAGGGGTACGTGAGGAGAGAGAGAGAAGCGTGAGAGATTGAGGCTAAAGATGTGTGTGTGTGTGTGGGTGTGTGTGTGTGTGCGCGCGCGTGTGTGAGAGAGAGAGACGTACGTGAGAAGTTGGGGCATGAGATTTTAAACAAAAAAAGTATGGAGACTCGCGTTCGTATCCTTGGAAGAGGGACCATCATAACCAAGAAAAACAAAGCAAACATCCATGCTCGGTGTGCTTGAACAACCACCTGATCATATTGCAGGTCATGTGGGGTCAATGGGGTCGCCGACCCAGAACATAATGTGATGGGTTGGTTTCATTCTTTGCTCCGTCGTTGAATTTTACAAAGATTAAAAATTATATATTTTTCTCTTCATGAAACAAACATTCATTAATGTTGCATGAGTAGTATTCTTACGAAGGTTAAGATGGAGACAAATCCCATATAGAGAAAAGTAACCTGTTAGTGTGGTGTTGTTGGAAACATGAACAAAGATGTTGGTATTTGTCACAATAACATAGAAACATGAGATGGAGATATCTTTAGTTAAAAATTGAAGTAATTGTATTTTCTCGTTACGAAGCACGGGCTCATTTATACATTAGGAAGATGGATGAATCAGGTCAGTTTTTGCAGTTCAGCACGCAATCAAAGCATCACAACAGTTCAACAATACAATATTTGAAGGGATAAAGAATCCATTTTTAATTTCTTTGTAGAGGGATTAATGAGTCTGACTAAGTAACTTCGAACTAACTACTATATTTTTAAAATAGGTGTGATTTCGCAATGGATGATTTGAATATGTGAGGATCTTGACCCATGCATATTGGGTTAGAGTTCCTGATATCCTCCCGATGCATCGCACAAGCATTTTTGCTAGTCATAACTAAATAACCGTAGCTCCAAACTTAACAAACTTTATATGTAAATGGGGTAGAAAAATGCCTAGTTTAACATGGTGTACTTGCTTTGCATGTTTAACAACTCTAAAATATGGTTTAGGGCAGAACAGTACCAATTTTGAAATATGCATATGAGGATTTTTCCGGACTTGTTGCTTGTTGTTCCGGCCTCATTTAAACTTGCCTAGATAGGTAGTTTTGTCATGCTTTACCTCTTTCCATGTTAATCAACATTTAATATTGTTGGGTACTCAAATGAGATCGAACTAAATAAGTCATGTGGTGTTCCGTCAATATGCAACTCGTTGCATATTGAGCTCCACTTAATTTGTATTATTGTTTGTGCATTTTGCCATGCCATGCCTCATTAAACCGGACATGCATCATACTTGGTTGCTCATCATGCCATGTTTATGTGATGGTAGTTTACTATGTTGCTTGCTTGTTTCCGGGTTGCTTCTCTTGTTAGCTTCGGTTTTGTTCTGGAGATGTGAGGATCCGTTCGACTACGTCTGTTTGTCTACTTCATGGACTCGTTCTTCTTCCTTGTGGGATCTCAGGCAAGATGACTGTCGGTGTCAAAACCGGCGGATCTCGGGTAGGGGGTCCCGAACTGTGCGTCTAGGCCAGATGGTAACAGGAGGTAGGGGACACGAAGTTTTACCCAGGTTCGGGCCCTCTCGATGGAGGTAAAACCCTACGTCCTGCTTGATTAACATTGATGGTATAGGTATTACAAGAGTTGATCTACCACGAGATCAGAGAGGCTAAACCCTAGAAGCTAGACTATGGTATGATTGTTGATGTGTATGTTGTCCTACGGACTAAAACTCTCCGGTTTATATAGACAACGGATATGGTTAGGGTTACATAGAGTCGGTTACAATGGTAGGAGATCTGAACATCCGTATCGCCAAGCTTGCCTTCCACGCCAAGGAAAGTCCCTTCCGGACACGGGATGGAGTCTACAATCTTGTATCTTCATAGTCCAGGAGTCCGGCTTGAAGGTATAGTTCGGCTATCCGAACACCCCCTAATCCAGGACTCCCTTTGTAGCCCCTGAACCAGGCTTCAATGACGACGAGTCCGGCGCGCAAATTGTCTTCGGCATTGCAAGGCGGGTTCCTCCTCCAAATACTTCATAGAAGATCTTGAACACAAAGATAGTGTCCGGCTCTGCAAAATAAGTTTCCACATATTGCCATAGAGAGGATAATAATATTGACACAAATCTAATCTGCTGACGTATTCCGTGGTGCGACACGCCACGGCCAAGCCTTTATCCATTTAATTATCCCACCTCAGTGCGTTGTGCGAGGCGGTTCCCTTGGCACGTCTTGTTGAAGCAGAGATCGTGCTCCCTCATTTCGGGATTCTCATCAATACGGGTGTGGGTAACCCAGCCGCGCCTTTGATTACGGCACTTGGAGATAAGCAAGTTTTATCAGGCTGGTGGGGACACATAATCACGTACGCCCATATAAGGGGATAAGGATCCACCTTTTCACCCACGCCTTCTTCCTCCGCTGCCTATCCATTGTTGCGCACTCGAGCTCCAGCGCCCAAGTCCGCACTACCACCTCGACCTTCTCCAGTCATGTCCGGAGCGGGAGGCAAGTGGATGGTCTCCTGCATCACGGAGGGACACATAAAAAAGCTATGGAAGGTCAGATATCTGGCCAGCGACATCGTGCACCGACTCCCCAAAAAGGGGCAGCTTATCCCCACTCCTAGGCCCCATGAGAGGGTGGTATTTCTCCCCCATTTCCTCCGCGGACTGGGCTTCCCTCTACATCCATTTGTCCGGGGGCTCATGTTCTACTACAGCCTGGATTTCCACGATCTAGCCCCGAACTTCGTCCTCAACACCTCGGCGTTTATCCTCGTGTGCGAGGCTTTCCTCCGCATCCGGCCCCATTTCGGCTTATGGCTAAAGACCTTCAACGTCAAGCCAAAGATGGTGTGCGGCAGCCAGGCGGAGTGCGGCGGCGCCATGGTTGGCAAGATGGCCAACGTCCTGTGGCTCGAGGGTTCCTTTGTGGAGACTCTGAAGGGGTGGCAGTCGGGGTGGTTCTACATCACCGAGCCGTGCGACAGCGAATGGGTCGCAGCCCCCGAGTTTCGGTCCGGAGCCCCTACGCGGCTCACCTCCTGGAACGAGACTGGCCTGTCGTGGGGTAAAAAAGGAGAGCTGACCGGACTCCAAACATGCATCCAAACCCTGGTGGACAAGAAGCTGAAGCTTGTCAACGTAGTCCAGGTTATGCTCATCCGCCTGATCCTCCCGTGTCAACGATGGGCCTTCAACCTTTGGGAGTTCGACCCAGCGCAGCATCAAACTCTTAACAGGCTCTTCGACACGATGTACGAAGATGCTTGGAGGATGCTTTTCAAGGGCCCAAGGCTCCCGCATTCACTGCCGAGGATCACGGATTCAGTGCTCAGCACCGCGCTCTGGCAGTAAGCTGTTTTCGTCTTTTTACAAGGTATTAGTTTTTCACAGTTTGACTCTATGCGGGATCTAAGCTCCCTTATCTTTGATAGGATTGGGAGGTGACGTACGGATAGATCAACTGTCCGCTCCTTTGCCTGAAGGCCCAGCGAACGCTTGCTTGGGGAAGCTACTGGTTCCGGCGCCCTATGTGGTGTCGGAGAAGAAGGCCACGAAAAGGGCCACGGGGACTCGAAAGAGTGCCCGGCGCCAGGAGGTGTCGGACTCGTCATCCGACGGTCCCGAAGCGCCTTCCTCTCGTGAAGACGAGGAGGAAGAAGAAGATACCTCTCCCCCTCTAGCGGGAGGAGAGGAGAAAAGGAAGGCCGCCCTCTCTAAGGAGGCCGGAGGGTCCAAGAAGGGGAAAACCCTTCCTCCGGATTGCTCCACCGACGTCGACGACGACGAAGAGGAGTGGCAGCCCAAGGCCAAGCCCCTGTCGAAATCATAAGTATCCGGATACCGGAGCGACTCATAGTATTTGTTTATTGCACAGCTTTCCCTTACGTTGAATGTGTTTATGCAGCCCACCTAAAGACCGGCTCGACACATCGTCGAGCGGCTCACTGGATCCGTCGAAGGTAAACTCGCTTCCGACGGCTTCATCCCCCCGCCCTGTGGACGACACCGAAGTGTTGTCCCAACAGGTTCCAAGGGAGGAGGCGGTCCTGGAGGCACCGCAATGCGACCTCCCGGACTCCAGGAGTAAAGGGGATGAAACCCCCCAGGGCTCCAATTCCGGCTTAAGGCTGGACACACCTCCGGAATCTTCAAGAGTTCCAGAGTCTGGCGGGCGACCTCCTTCCAAGAGGAGCAAGCCTGCCGTGCCGGTGACCTCCGTCCAACCGGAGGCGCCGGAAAATATGTTGGAGGCGCTCCAAGGTGCCTCCATTGACGAGGGGCACCGCATTATTATGAGTGCAGTGATCCAGAAGGTTCAATCTGCCAAAAGCGGACTGGCTGAAGCTTGTACAAGCCTTTTAACAGGCTTTGAGGTAAGTGAAGAATGTTCAAATAATGTTACCACATAGACAGTAGCCCCTGATGCTCTGTTGGGCGTGCGGGAAGAAAAGCCAAATAGAGGATCAAAGAATTCGCAGGAGTCTAACAAAAGGAGCCAATATGCGTATGCAGGCTTCTCTGCTAGCATCCGCCACACTGACTGCGGAAGTTGACGTGCTAAAGCAGAGTCTCGAGAAGTTCGAGCAAGAGCTCGGGCGTGCCAAGAAGCAGCTCGAGGAGAAGGAAGGTAAGAAATACCCTGTTTGAATATGTATATAAAAAAAGGTGCAATTGCAAAAAATGACAGGATTGACATGGCTATTGTAGGGGCCACGTCTGAGGTGGCGACCCTTAAGAAAGCGCTGCTTGAGGCCGAGAAGAGTGCGGCCGTGGAGTGCACTGAGCGGGAGAGGTACGAGGCTGAGGTTGGCAAGGTGCGGCAAGAGCTCCAGGTTCTCATGAAGAAACATGAGAGTTTGGAGCTTGACTCGAAGACGCGAGCGTCCGAGCTCGCGGCAGCTATAGAGAATGCCAAGTCTGCCAAGGCCGAGTCCCAGAGGACCCTCCAGGAGTTGGATGAGGTGAAGAAGATTGCGGCGGGTAAGGCATTCTTTATGCAAAGCAAACACATAAACGTGAGTTACCTGTTACTTACCCGAATCTGGAGCTCTCTAGGAGCGTTCACAGATCTTCCCCGGAGTGTATCTGATGCCGCCACATTCTATCGAGTCGAGGAGGGCAGCTCGAAGGAGAAGGTGTTCTGGTCGCAGTACGCTGAGGCCGGACACCCCGTTCCCCTGAGCGACCAGCTGAAGCAACTGGTCGAGCTCCACAAGGCGGCCGAACAGGCTATGAAGGGCCTCCTAGTTCGGCTGTGGCCTGGAGAGGCCCTGCCTGGGAGCTATTTCGGGCTGGTGCAGCGGCTGGTGGAGGCCTGTCCGAGGCTTGAAGACATCAAGCGCTCCGTCTGCATCAAAGGTGCCCGTAGAGCCCTTGTCCGTGCTAAGGTGCACTGGGGCAAGCTGGATGCGGAGAAGCTTGTGAAGGATGGGCCACCGCCGGGGAAAGAGCATTGCAAGCCCGAGAATTATTATAAGGATGTTCTGAAGGGTGCCCGCCTTGTTGCGGATGAATGTACCAAGGATGTATTTTTTGAATAAAACCCGCTCGTGTTATCTTGTGCGCTGAAAACTTGTTCATATGCGCTAAGCAATGCTGCTTGAATTTAAAATATTACCTTCTGTGCGGCTGTTTATCAATACTGAGAGATGGCGAGTCGTCGGCTTCTGCCCCCTTGCCGCTAGTGCTGGGGTGTTCAGGGATAAACCTGGGCGCTCTTTTTCCCATTTTTGGGTCCTTCGAGGGAGGCGCTCAGCCCAACGAACGAGGCAATCGGACTATAATGCATGAACACTCTCACTTAGCCATAGAATTCTATAATTTTAAATTTTGGCGAAGCCCCTAGTATTCGGAAGACCGAGTTCGGGGCGCTATCCACGCCTTGGCCAGACAGAGCCGACTCCTCTCCTGAAGCAGCATAAGTCTTTAAGGACTCGAAAAGACCTCTCGAACAGCGACCAGCTCTCGCCTCATCATGACGGTCAGTTTTAGCTTTCTCCACTGAGGTGCTCGGCCCAGCTCAACTGGGGCACAATTGCAGTGGTTCTCCTAGTGCTACCTTAGCCGATATAGCAGAACGTAAGGCACCAAAACATAGGAGCCGGGCAAACCGAACTATTGACCCAAGACATGATTCGGAGCCGATGCATATAATGCTATAAGTTCGGGGTGCCGCACTTGTGAAAGTGTTCGGACTTCTTACACCATGTTGAGGGGTACTGAAGCCCCTGGCGTATTTTCGCCGTACCAAGGTGTACGGGTGCAACATGTCATTAAGGAAAAAAAGGTAATGCAAAAAATAGACAAAAGCTATGCATTGTTCATTAAAAGGCTGCGATCAAAGCAGAACGATACAAGTAATGTGATAAACGAAAAGTTGGACTATTTAACATGTCTGCTCCAAGGGAAAGCTGCGGAATAGTATGCGAAACAGGTATACTGCTCGTGATAGAGACCACCTGTTATTTCCGTAATGCGGCATGGCTTGTATGCTTCCTAGTTCTTGCATCGTTTGTGCGGTAGTTGAACTGCCGAACAGGCCTTCCGGAGAGTAGAGTCCTGAAAGTAAGAGAAAAGTAAAAAATCGGTAGCCCCTGGTGCGGTTTAAGCCGTGTTTTAGGAGTGCCGTGATGGTGACCCTCCCCCTATGCCCAGGGTATCTCCAAAGCATAGTTATGGACGCAAAGTACTGGCGTCGCCTTTTTGCGAGGGTTGGGGTCGGGGCCGAATTGCTACGCCTGATCGGAACGTGCCAGGAGGTCTTGTTGTAGGTTACTCCAGGCGCGCTTGCCGGTGTCCGGTCGTTGAATGGCCGGACTGGAGAACTGCCTGGAAAGGCTGCTTTATACTTCCGCTGCGAGGGCCGTCGTGTGCTCCTCCGTACGGAGGGAGCGTTCGGTGTTTCCATTGATCATAATTACTCCTCGAGGGCCTGGCATCTTGAGCTTAAGGTATGCGTAGTGCGGGACCGCATTGAACTTGGCAAATGCGGTTTGCCCGAGCAGTGCATGAGAACCACTGCGGAACGGGACTATGTCGAAGATTAACTCCTCGCTTCGGAAATTATCCGGAGATCTAAAGACCACTTCAAGTGTGACTGAGCCTGTGCAGCAGGCCTCTACACCTGGTATTACGCCTTTAAAGGTCGTTTTGGTGGGCTTAATCCTCGAGGGATCTATGCCCATTTTCCGCACTGTATCCTGGTAAAGCAGGTTCAGGCTACTGCCGCCGTCCATAAGGACTCTAGTGAGATGAAATCCGTCAATAATTGGGTCAAGAACCAATGCGGCGAATCCGCCATGACGGATGCTAGTGGGATGGTCTCTTCGATCAAAGGTGATCGGGCAGGAGGACCATGGGTTGAACTTTGGGGCGACTGGCTCTACCGCGTACACGTCCCTTAACGCGCGCTTCCGCTCCCTCTTGGGGACGTGGGTGGCGTATATCATGTTCACCGTCCGCACTTGTGGGGGAAAACCCTTCTATCCATTGTTTTTCGACGGCCGGGGCTCCTTGTCGTCATCGCTATGCAACCCCTTGTCTTCATTGTCGCCGCTTAATCTGCCTGCCTGCTTGAACACCCAACAGTCCCTGTTGGTGTGATTGGCCGGCTTTTCGGGGGTGCCATGTATTTGGCACAAGCGGTCGAGTATTCGGTCCGAGGTGGATGGGCCCCTAGGATTCCTTTTGAATGACTTTTTCCGTTGACCGGATTTAGAGCCTCTGAATCCGGCATTAACTGCCGTATCCTTAGCATTGTCGCCGTTAATGCGGCGCTTCTGCTGGTTGCGACGCGGCCTGCCACTAATGTCCCTGGTGTCCGAACGACCAGGGTTCTTGGTCATGTTGTTGCTACGAGCAAGCCAGCTGTCTTCTCCCGCGCAAAAGCGGGTCATGAGTGCAGTGAGTGCTGCCATAGATTTTGGCTCCTCCTGTCCTAGGTGCCGGGCAAGCCACTCGTCACGGATATTATGCTTGAAGGCTGCTAAGGCCTCTGCGTCTGGACAGTCGAGTATTTGATTTTTCTTTGTTAGGAACCATGTCCAGAATTGCCTGGCCGATTCGTCTGGCTGCTGAATTACGTGGCTTAGGTCATTAGCATCTGGGGGTCGCACATAAGTGCCCTGGAAATTGTCGTGGAATGCGGCTTCCAGGTCCTCCCAACAGCTGATTGACCCTGTTGGCAGGCTGTTAAGCCACTGCCGAGCTGGTCCTTTAAGCTTGAGTGGGAGGTATTTGATGGCATGGAAATCATCGCTGCGGGCCATGTGGATATGAAGGAGATAATCCTCGATCCATATCACGGGGTCTGTTGAGCCATCATATGATTCGATGTTTAGGGGTTTGAAACCCTCGGGGATTTGATGATCCATTCTTTCGTCTGTGAAGCACAATGGGTGTGCGGCGCCTCTGTATTGGGCGATATTATGACGTAGCTCCAATGAGCTTTCTCTACTGTGTTCGGCCCTACCGAATTTGTGGCCGGCGTGACGGTTGTCATCTCGAGCCATGGGGTGCCTACGCGATCCGTAGATCGATCTTGTTTGTCTTGTCTTGTCCTCCAACATGTCTCATAAGTCCGGCGCGTATTCCCGTGCCTTTGTACGGGGTGCGGCTTGGGTGGAGGGCCAGGAGGCCTCTCTGTAGCGGCCACGAGGTGGCGTGTCGGCCGTGTCGAGTGCTTCCTCCTCTAATCGGGGTAGTAACCTGCACTTCGGGTAGCACTTGGAGGGGCGTTCGGGTTTATGCTCTTCGGCCGCAAGGATTTCAGTCCATCTATCGACTAGCCGATCTTGATCAGCTTTAAGTTGTTGCTGTTTTTTCTTGAGGCTTCTTGCCCTGGCCATAAGACTGCGTTGAAAATGCTCTTGTTCGACGGGATCCTCTAGCACAGCGAATTCGTCGTCGTCGAGGCTTGCCTCGTCTTCGGAGGGAGGCATACAATTATCATCCTCGACCTCTTTGTCGGCCGCTCTTTCATGAGGGCTGGTTTCTCCATCCTCCTGTGCTAAATCTTGCTCGGGGGGATGTTCTTCGGCGCTTTCCGGGGTATTATTATCTCCCGTGCTGGAATTGCCGTTTTTGTGTTGGCGGGATTTTGAGCGGCGCCGCTGACGCCGGCGCTTTTGCTGTTTCTTGGAGGGGTCATCCTCCGCTGTTCCATCGCCCTCTCCCTCTTTTGGGGTGTCCACCATGTATAAGTCATATGACGAGGTGGCTTTCCAGGGCCTAGTAGGTGCTAGTTCTTCATCATCTCCTTCATCGGCGTCCATACCGTCGATGTCTTCGGAGTCAAAGTCGAGCATGTCGGTTAAGTTGTCGACAGTGGCTACAAAGTGGGTGGTGGGTGGGCTTTGAATTTCTTCATCGTCCGAATCCCAACCTTGCTGACCGTAGTCTAGCCAGGGCTCTCCTGATAAAGAGAGAGACTTCAGTGACTTCAGGATATCGCCGAAAGGCGAGTGCTGAAAGACGTCCGCGACCGTGAACTCCATGATCGGCGTCCAATTGGATTCGCTCGACAGGGGCACAGAGAGTTCGGAGTCCGGAGAAGAATCCGGCTCCATGGGGTCACGAGTCTTGCAGGGTATGGGGCTGGTGTTCGGCTCAACCACCGTTGGGATCTTAGCCCCCGAGGCGGCGTCCAACCGCCCGTCCTTGATCAGCGCGGCCGGCTTCGAACTAGGGGTCGGAGCCGACGCAGGTGCGGCCTCCAGGGCACTGCTCGGCGGCAAAGCTAGATCATGCTCGTCGTGACAGTGCGGCGCGCTCGGCAGTGGTTCGAATCCGTCGAAGATCAACTCCCCGCGGATGTCTCCCGTGTAGTTTAAACTTCCGAATCTGACCTGACGGCCATGGGCGTAGCTTTCGATCTGCTCTAGATGGCCAAGTGAATCGGCCCGCAGTGCGAAGCCGCCAAAGACGAAGATCTGTCCGAGAAGAAAGGTCTCGCCCTGGACTGCATCGCCATTGATGATCGTAGGAGCCATCGGTCCTGACGGCGACGACACAGAGGAACTCTCAATGAAAGCACCAATGTCGGTGTCAAAACCGGCGGATCTCGGGTAGGGGGTCCTGAACTGTGCATCTAGGCCGGATGGTAACAGGATGCAGGGGACACGAAGTTTTACCCAGGTTCGGGCCCTCTCGATGGAGGTAAAACCCTACGTCCTGCTTGATTAATATTGATTGTATTGGTATTACAAGAGTTGATCAACCACGAGATCAGAGAGGCTAAACCCTAGAAGCTAGCCTATGGTATGATTGTTGATGTGTATGTTGTCCTACGGACTAAAACCCTCTGGTTTATATAGACACCGGATAGGGTTAGGGTTACATAGAGGCGGTTACAATGGTAGGAGATCTGAACATCCGTATCGCCAAGCTTGCCTTCCACGCCAAGGAAAGTCCCTTCCGGACACGGGACGGAGTCTTCAATCTTGTATCTTCATAGTCCAGGAGTCCGGCTTGAAGGTATAGTTCGGCTATCCGAACACCCCCTAATCCAGGACTCCCTCAATGACCATACCCTCGAAATCACTTCTATCTTTGGTTGCTAGTTGTTCGCTCTATTGCCATGCCGCACTACCTACCACTTGCTATATCCTGCCTCCCATATTGCCATGTCAAGCCTCTAACCCACCTTTCCGAGCAAACCATTGTTTGGCTATGTTACCTCTTTCCTCATCCCCTCTTATAGCATTGTTGTTGCAGGTGAAGTTGAAGTTTGTTCCATGTTGGAACATGGTTATGTTGGGATATCACAATATATCTTATTTAATTAATGCATCTATATACTTGGTAACGGGTGGAAGGCTCGGCCTTATGCCTAGTATTCTGTTCCACTCTTGCTGCCCTAGTTTCCGTCATACCGGTGTTATGTTCTTTGAATTTGCATTCCTTACACGGTTGGGTGTTATGGGAACCCCTTGATAGTTTGCTTTGAATAAAAATCCTCTAGCAAGGCCCAACCTTGGTTTTACAATTGCCTAACAACCAATTACCCTTCCCTTGAGTCGGCCAACCCAAGGGTCATCTTTATTTTAACCCCCCAGGCCAGTGCTTCTCTAAGTGTTGGTCCGGACCAGGCAGCCTGCGGGGCCACCTCGAGGCAACTTGAGGTCTGGTTTTACTCGTAGCTTGACCTATCCGGTGTTGCCCTAAGAACGAGATATGTGCAGCTCCTATCGGGATTGTCGGCACATCGGGCGGCTTTGCTGGTCTTGTTTTACCATTGTCAAAATGTCTTGTAACCGGGATTCTGAGTCTCATTGGGTCTTCCTGGGAGAAGGAATATCCTTCGTTGACCGTGAGAGCTTGTGATGGGCTATGTTGGGACACCCCTGCAGGGTTTGAACTTTCGAAAGTCATGCCCACAGTTATGGGCAGATGGGAATTTGTTAATGTCCGGTTGTAGAAAACTTGACACTTAACTTAATTAAAATGAATCAACCGCGTGTGTAGCCGTGACGGTCTCTTTTCGGCAGAGTCCGGGAAGTGAACACGGTTCTTGTGTTATGCTTGAACGCAAGTAGTTTCAGGATCACTTCTTGATCAGTTCACGACCACTGCGTTGCTGCTATTCTCACTCTTATTTGCATATGTTAGCCACCATATGTGCTTAGTGCTTGCTGCAGCTCCACCTCACTACCCTTTTCCTACCCATAAGCTCAAATAGTCTTAATCTCGCGGGTGTGAGATTGCCGAGTCCTCGTGACTCACAGAGACTTCCAAACAGTTGCAGGTGCCAATGATACCAGTGCAGGCGATGCAAACCAGCTCAAGTGGGAGCTCGATGAAGATCTTGATCGTTGTTTTGTGTCTTTTTCAGTTGATCAGTAGTGGAGCCCAGTTGGGACGAACGGGGATCTAGCATTTGGGGTTGTCTTCTTTTATTTTGGTTCCGTAGTCGGACCTTGATTGTATTCTGGATGTTGTATGTTTAACTTGTATTGTGTGAAGTGGCAATTGTAAGCCAACTCTTTATCCCTTTCTTATTTAGTACATGGGATGTGTGAAGATTACCCCTCTTGCGACAAGCCTACCATGCGGCTATGCCTCTAAGTCGTGCCCCGACACGTGGGGGATATAGCCGCATTGTGGGTGTTACCAGTTGGTAATCAGAGCCTTCGCCGACATAGGAGCCCCCTGCTTGATCGAATCACTGATGTTGTTGAGTCTAGAACAAAATGTTTTGAGTCTTAGGATTATATATATCAGAGAGTAGGATTCTTTTTACTCCTCAGTCCCTTCGTCACTCTGGTGAGGCCTCCGTCACATGGGAGATATAACTTGTATAACGGATGCTTTTCGGAGGTTGAGGTACATGATTTTCGAAGGTTTCTTGGTTATGTGTTGAAGGATGGATACAACTAGATGTAGGAATTATTAGTTTGGGTGGGATATTATACTTCCCCTGTATCCCCAACACCAGATTGCATAAACAGAAAGTTTCGGGAGTTTATAAGTGGGAATTAAAGTATATCGTAGGATATCTTTCCAACAGACACATGATACGATATGGGATATATCATATGTTTGATTCCGGCTTATTTTGCAAGCCAATCCTTTGTTTTGTTTTGAGTTGTGGTATTCGAGTTGCTTCGATGTCAAGTGTTGAATCATACCTTTTCCTAAGTGGTGTTCTCACATTTCTATGTGAATACTAATCCTTCATGATAATCGAGATTGTCATGTCAATCCTTTTCAGCCGGCATGTTTCTCTTCAACTAGTTCCGATTATTTCAACATCCGCAAGATCACCTCTCGGTTTTTTCATCTGTCCCCAAGTTGCCTTTGTTTTCCTGCCCACCCACCCCTTTTTCTTCAAGGAATCATATGTATTCATCAAGTATCCATTTTATTCATGTGAAGTCTCTTCGTTCTTTTCAATCAATGTTCTTACCCAGTGGTTCTCATGAAGATGCTCTACAAGTTCATCATTCTTCATTCTTTTTCTTCTCTTGTGGATTCAATCCAAGCTTTCGGTGTGATCATGTCCCTTTCATCCTTTCATATGTTTTCTCGTACCGGTGCACCTCTTAATCATTCACTTCTCGCTTTCATTTGTTCTAGAGTGCTGAAGATATCTCAGAAGATTCACGTTTCCATTCTCGATCCATTCAAGTTATTTCAGGATGCTATCTCATTCAAGCCATTTAAATCATCTGGTGCAATCTCCCTTTCAATTAATCGTTTGAAGGTGTTTGTTTTTAGTGG
The DNA here is from genome assembly GCF_056163025.1 of Triticum urartu. Lineage (NCBI taxonomy): Eukaryota > Viridiplantae > Streptophyta > Magnoliopsida > Poales > Poaceae > Triticum > Triticum urartu. Next base: position 644,456,404 of record NC_141875.1, read on the forward strand.
GCCCTAACCCACAGGTCTTTTCCCAGGATCTTACCTAACTCTTCATATTTTCCTAGAGCTTCTCAAATTCATTTCAAAGTTTGATGTAAGAATGAATTATCATCAGTCAAATGCCTTCTCCAAGATCTTTCAAATTCTTTTCATCATTTGTTCAACCTTTCTATTTTTTTTCATTCCGGAGTGCCTCAACAAATCATGGTGGTGTTTCTCGTCGTCATTCTGGGATTTTGAAGACCGAAGAAGAGTTCCTCTTAAATTCTTATCCGTTCTATCAAAGATTCATGGTTCTAGCTTGATGCCATCCTCTCATAATTGTTTTCGATTGTGAGAATTTTTTTCACCCATTCGGAGCATTTTAGGAGTCTTTTTTTAGTTTGATTCTCCGGAGCCCATCATCTCAAAATTATTCATTTCAGATGTCAGCTCTTGTTCTCCAAATCATACCGGTGCATCATTCAAGTATGATCTAACCAGCTCTTGATCTCTTTGTTCACTTGTATCTAAATCCCCTCAAGTATCTTCATTCGTTCTCTAAATCTTCCCGGTGTTTCTTTATTTTTTCTTCGTTCTTTTTCAATTCTTATGGTGGTTTGTTCAAGATTTCTCTTCCTTCGTTATCATATCAATTCATTTGTTGTTGATACGTCTCCAACGTATCTATAATTTTTAATTGCTCCATGCTGTATTATCTACTGTTTTGGACATTATTGGGCTTTATTATACAATTTTATATTATTTTTGGGACTAACCAATTAACCGGAGGCCCAGCCCAGAATTGCTATTTTTTTTCCTATTTTAGGGTTTCGAAGAAAAGGAATATCAAACGGAGTCCAAACGGAATGAAACCTTCGGAAACGTGATTTTTGGAACGGACACGATCCAGGAGACTTGGACCCTACGTCAAGCATCCAACAGGGAGGCCACGAGGTTGGGAGCGTGCCTACCCCCCAGGCACGCCCTCCACCCTCGTGGGCCCCTGTTGCTCCACCGACGTACTTCTTCCTCCTATATATACCTACGTACCCCCAAACGATCAGAGACGGAGCCAAAACCCTAATTCCACCGCCGTAACTTTCTGTATCCACGAGATCCCATCTGGGGGCCTGTTCCGGAGCTCCGTTGGAGGGGGCATCGATCATGGAGGGCTTCTACATCAACACCATAGCCTCTCCAATGAAGTGTGAGTAGTTTACCTCAGACCTATGGGTCCATAGTTATTATCTAGATGGCTTCTTCTCTCTTTTTGGATCTCAATACAAAGTTCTCCCCCTCTCTTGTGGAGATCTATTCGATGTAATCTTCTTTTGCGATGTATTTGTTGAGACCGATGAATTGTGGGTTTATGATCAAGTTTATCTATGAACAATATTCGAATGTTCTCTGAATTCTTTTATGTATGATTGGTTATCTTTGCAAGTCTCTCCGAATTATCAAATTGGCTTGGCCTACTAGATTGATCTTTCTTGGAATGGGAGAAGTGCTTAGCTTTGGGTTCAATCTTGCGGTGTCCTTTCCCAGTGACAGTAGGGGCAGCAAGGCACGTATTGTACTGTTACCATCGAGGATAACAAGATGGGGTTTTTATCATATTGCATGAATTTATCCCTCTACATCATGTCATCTTGCTTAAGGCGTTACTCTGTCCTTATGAACTTAATACTCTAGATGCATGCTGGATAGCGGCCGATGTGTGGAGTAATAGTAGTAGATGCAGGTAGGAGTCGGTCTACTTGTCTCGAACATGATGCCTATATACATGATCATACCTAGATATTCTCATAACTATGCTCAATTCTGTCAATTGCTCAATAGTAATTTGTTCACCCACCTTAAAATACCTATGCTCTTGAGAGAAGCCACTAGTGAAACCTATGGCCCCTGGGTCTATCTTCATCATATTAATCTTCCAATACTTCGTTATTTTGATTGCCTTTTATTTTACTTTGCATCTTTATCATAAAAATACCAAAAATATTATCTTATCATATCTATCAGATCTCACTCTCGTAAGTGACCGTGTAGGGATTGACAACCCCTTATCGCATTGGTTGCGAGGATTTATTTGTTTTGTGCAGGTGCGAGGGACTCGCGCGTAGCCTCCTACTCGATTGATACCTTGTTTCTCAAAAACTCAGGAAAATACTTACGCTACTTTGCTGCATCACCCTTTCCTCTTCAAGGGAAAACCAACACAGTGCTCAAGAGGTAGCAAGAAGGATTTCTGGCGCCGTTTGCCGGGGAGGTCTACGCAAAAGTCAAACATACCAAGTACCCAACACAAACCCTTATCTCCTGTATTACATTATTTGCCACTTGCCTCTCATTTTCCTCTCCCTCACTTCACCCTTGCTGTTTTATTCGCCCTCTCTCTCTCTATCCTCCCTCTCTTTCTCTATTTGCCTCTTTTTTCCCGTTTCTTGATTGCTTGTGTGTTGGATTGCTTGCTTGTCACGATGGCTATTCCCTGATTTGGTGATCTTCACCTTAAAAGGTTAGAAGATATCGAAAGCAACGTTAGGAGTTTTATGGTCTTGCAATTTGAGCATAATAGTTTCTTTAGAAACGAGCTTACGGAACAAAAAAAGCTTTATGAGTTATATGAATAAAGAGCTCGATGATATGTCTAAGGAATTTGATGGTTTGAGATCCCAAATTGCTTGTCTTGAGAAGTTAATAGCCGAACTTTCGGATAAGCAGGCTACCTTAGTTAATAAGATGGCCGCTAAGCTGGAAGACCATGATAATAAAGATGAAGATCTAAAGTTATTGATGTGTCCCCTATTAAATCTTTGTTTTGCAATATGAATCTTGATAATGACGGGACTGAATATGATCCACCTTTACCTAGAAGGCGTTCCAAAAATTTGGAGTTTCTAGATCTTGATGCTAAATTTGATAAAAGTGGGATCGAAGAGATCAAAACTCTAGATGTTAATGAACCAACTATTTTGCATTTCAAGGGATTTAATTATGATAATTGCTCTTTGACAGATTGTATTCCCTTGTTGCAATTCGTGCTAAATTCTCCTCATGCTTATAGCCAAAATAAAGCTTTTACCAAATATATCGTTGATGCTTTGATGCAATCTTATGAAGAAAAACTTGAGTTGGAAGTTTCTATCCCTAGAAAACTTTATGATGAGTGGGAACCTACTATTAAAATTAAAAATAAAGATCATGAATGCTATGCTTTGTGTGATTTGGGTGCTAGTGTTTCCACGATTCCAAATGCTTTGTGTGATTTGTTAAGTTTCCATGATTTTGATGATTGCTCTCTAAACTTGGATCTTGCGGATTCCACTATTAAGAAACCTATGGGAAGAATTAGTGATGTTATTATTGTTGCAAATAGGAATTATGTGCCCGTAGATTTTATCGTTCTTGACATAGATTGCAATCCTTCATGTCCTATTATTCTTGGTAGACCTTTCCTTAGAACAATTGGTGCAATTATTGATATGAAGGAAGGAAATATTAGATTCCAATTTCCGTTAAGGAAAGGCATGGAACACTTTACTAGAGAGAAAAATAACTTACCTTATGTATCTATTATGAGAGCCACTTATGGATTGCCTACCAAAGATGGCAATACCTAGATCTATTCTTGCTTTTTATGCCTAGCTAGGGGCATTAAACGATAGCGCTTGTTGGGAGGCAACCCAATTTTATTTTTATTCCTTGATTTCTGCACCTGTTTAGTAAAAAATAATTTATCTAGCCTCTGTTTTGGTTGTGTTTTTTGTGTTTAATCAGTGTTTGTGCCAAGTAGAACCGTTGGGAAGACTTGGGGAAAGTCTTGTTAAGCTTGCTGTAAAAAACAGAAACTTTAGCGCTCACGAGAACTGCTTCCATTTTTATTTGGAAAGTGCTATTTAGTTATTTATTTTTGAAGATGATTAATAGATAAATTTCTCACGTCCAGAAATTTATTTTAGAATTTTTGGGGTTCCAGATCTTGCGCTAGCTACAGATTACTACAGACTGTTCTGTTTTTTACAGATTCTGTTTTTTCGTGGGTTGTTTGCTTATTTTGATGAATCTATGGCTAGTAAAATAGTTTATAAACCATATAGAAGTTTTAATACAGTAGGTTTAACACCAATGTATATATAAATAATGAGTTAATTACAGTACCTTGAAGTGGTCGTTTGTTTTCTTTCGCTAACGGAGCTCACCAGATTTTCTACTTTAAGTTTTGTGTTGTGAAGTTTTCAAGTTTTGGGTAAAGATTTGATGGATTATGGAACAAGGAGTGGCAAGAGCCTAATCTTGGGGATGCCCATGGCACCCCCAATATAATCTAAGTACACTTAAAAGCCAAAGCTTGGGGATGCCCCGGAAGGCATCCCCTCTTTCGTCTACTTCTATCGGTTAATTTACTTGGAGCTATATTTTTATTCACCACATGAAATGTGTTTTGCTTGGAGCGTCTTGTATTATTTGAGTCTTTGATTTCTAGTTTACCACAATCATATTTGATGTACACACCTTTTGAGAGAAACACACATGATTCGGAAATTATTAGAATACTCTATGTGCTTCACTTATGTCTATTGAGTTATATAATTTTGCTCTAGTACTTCACTTATATCTCTTAGAGCACAGTGGCAGATTTGTTTTATAGAAACTATTGATCTCTCATGATTCACTTAGATTATTTTGAGAGTGTTAAATATCATGGTAGTTTGCTTAAATAATCCTAATATGCTAGCTATACAAGATTATAATAAAATTCTCTTATGAGTGTGTTGAATACTAAGAAAAGTTTGATGCTTGATGATTGTCTTGAGATATGGAGGTAGTGATATTAAAGTTGTGCTGCTTGAGTAGTTGTGAAATTGAGAAATACTTGTGTTGAAGTTTGCAAGTCCCGTAGCATGCACGTATGGTAAACATTATGTAACAAATTTGAAACATGAGGTGTTCTTTGATTGTCCTCCTTATGAGTGGCGGTCGGGGACGAGCGATGGTCTTTTCCTACCAATATATCCCCCTAGGAGCATGCGCGTAGTGCTTGGTTTTTGATGACTTGTAGATTTTTGCAATAAGTATGTGAGTTCTTTATGACTAATGTTGAGTCCATGGATTATACGCACTCTCACCCTTCCATCATCGCTAACCTCTTCGGTACCGTGCATTGCCCTTTCTCACATTGAGAGTTGGTGCAAACTTCACCGGTGCATCCAAACCCCGTGATATGATACGCTCTTTCACGCATAAACCTCCTTATATCTTCCTCAAAACAGCCACCATACTTACCTATTATAGCATTTCCATAGCCATTCTGAGATATATTGCCATGCAACTTTCCACCATTTCGTTTATCATGACACGTTCATCATTGTCATATTGCTTTGCATGATCATGTAGTTGACATCGTATTTGTGGCAAAGCCACCATTCATAATTTTTCATACATGTCACACTTGATTCATTGCATATCCCGGTACACCGCCTGAGACATTCATATAGAGTCATACCTTGTTCTAGTATCGAGTTGTAATCATTGAGTTGTAAATAAATAGAAGTGTGATGATCATCATTTAATACAACATTGTCCCAAAAAAAGAGAAAGGCCAAATAAAAAAATGAAGTCCCAAAAAAAAGAGAAATAAAAAGGGACAATGCTACTATCGTTTTTCCACGCTTGTGCTTCAAAGTAGCACCATGATCTTCATGATAGAGAGTCCCTTCTTTCTCACTTTCATATACTAGTCGGAATTTTTCATTATAGAACTTGGCTTGTATATTCCAACAATGGTCCTACTCAAGTGCCCTAGGTCTTCGTGAGCAAGCAAGTTGGATGCACACCCACTAGTTTCTTTTGTTGAGCTTTCATACTTTTATAGCTCTAGTGCATCAGTTGCATGGCAATCCCTACTCCTTGCATTAACATCAATCGATGAGCATCTCCATAGCTCAATAATTAGCCTCGTTGATGTGAGACTTTCTCCTTTTTGTCTTCTCCACATAACCCCCATCAGTATACTCTATTCCACCCATAGTGCTTTATCCATGGCTCACACTCATGTATTGCATGAAGGTTTATAAAGTTTGAGATTACTAATGTATGACACAATTTCTTGGCTTGTCATCGGGGTTGTGCATGATGAGAGCATTCTTGTGTGACGAAAATGGAGCATGACTAAACTATATGATTTTGTAGGGATGAACTTTCTTTGGCCATGTTATTTTGAGAAGACATAATTGCTTAGTTAGTATGCTTGAAGTATTATTATTTCTATGTCAATATTAAACTTTTATCTTGAATCTTTCGGATATGAATATTCATGCCACAATTAAGAAGAATTACATTGAAATTATGCCTAGTAGCATTCAACATCAAAAATTCTGTTTTTATCATTTACCTACTCGAAGATGAGCAGGAATTAAGCTTGGGTATGCATGATACGTATCCAACGTATCTATAATTTTTTATTGCTCCATGCTATATTATCTACTGTTTTGGACATTATTGGGATTTATTATACACTTTTATATTATTTTTGGGACTAACCTATTAACCGGAGGCCCAGCCCAGAATTGCTGTTTTTTGCCTATTTCAGGGTTTCGAAGAAAAGGAATATCAAACGGAGTACAAACGGAATGAAACCTTTGGGAACGTGATTTTTGGAACGAACAAGATCCAGGATACTTGGAACCTACGTCAAGCAACCAACAGGGAGGCCACGAGGTACGGGGCGCGCCTACCCCCCCCCCCCCCCCAGGTGTGCCCTCCAACCTCGTGGGCCCCCTGTTGCTCCACCGACGTACTTCTTCCTCCTATATATACCTCCGTACCCCCAAACGATCAGAGATGGAGCCAAAACCCTAATTCCATCGCCGTAACTTTATGTATCCACGAGATCCCATCTTGGGGCCTGTTCCGGAGCTCCGCCGGAGGGGGCATCGATCACAGAGGGCTTCTATATCAACACCATAGCCTCTCCAATGAAGTGTGAGTAGTTTACATCAGAACTACGGGTCCATAGTTATTAGCTAGATGGCTTCTTCTCTCTTTTTGGATCTCAATACAAAGTTCTCCCCCTCTCTTGTGGAGATCTATTCGATGTAATCTTCTTTTGCAGTGTGTTTGTTTAGACCGATGAATCGTGGGTTTATGATCAAGTTTATCTATGAACAATATTTGAATCTTCTCTGAATTATTTTATGTATGATTGGTTATCTTTGCAAGTCTCTTCGAATTATCAGTTTGGTTTGGCCTACTAGATTGATCTTTCTTGCAATGGGAGAAGTGCTTAGGTTTGGGTTCAATCTTGCGGTGTCCTTTCCCAATGACAGTAGGGGCAGCAAGGCAAGTATTGTATTGTTTCCATCGAGGATAACAAGATGGTTTTTTTATCATATTGCATGAATTTATCCCTCTACATCATGTCATCTTGCTTAAGGCGTTACTCTGTTCTTATGAACTTAATACTCTAGATGCATGCTGGATAGCGGTCGATGTGTGGAGTAATAGTAGTAGATGCAGGCAGGAGTCGGTCGACTTGTCTCGGACGTGATGCCTATATACACGATCATTGATACGTCTCCAACATATCTATAATTTTTGATTGCTCCATGCTATATTAGCCACTGTTTTGGACATTATTGGGCTTTATTATCCACTTTTATATTATTTTTGGGACTAACCTATTAACCGTAGGCGCAGCCCAGAATTGTTGTTTTTTGCCCGTTTTAGGGTTTCAAAGAAAAGGAATATCAAACTGAGTCCAAACGGAATGAAACCTTCGGGAACGTGATTTTCTCAACAAATAAGACTAGAGAGACTTGGACACCAAGTCAAGAAATAAAACAGGAGGCCACGAGGTAGGGGGGCGCGCCCACCCCCACCAGGCGTGCCCTCCACCCTCGTGGGCCCCGTGTTGCTCCACCGACGTACACCTTCCTCCTATATATATCCACGTACCCCCAAACGATCAGATACGGAGCCAAAACCCTAATTCCACCGCTGTAACTTTCTGTATCCACGAGATCCCATCTTGGGGCCTGTTCCGGAGCTCCGTCGGAGGGGGCATCGATCACGGATGGCTTCTACATGAACACCATAGCCCCTCCGATGAAGTGTGAGTAGTTCACCTCAGACCTACGGGTCCATAGTAAGTTGCTAGATGGCTTCTTCTCTCTTTTTGGATTTCAATACAATGTTCTCCCCCTCTCTTGTGGAGATCTATTCGATGTAATCTTCTTTTGCGGTGTGTTTGTTGAGACCGATGAATTGTGGGTTTATGACCAAGTCTATATATGAATAATATTTTAATCTTCTCTGAATTCTTTTATGTATGATTGGTTATCTTTGCAAGTCTCTTCGAATTATCAGCTTGGTTTAGCCTACTAGATTGATCTTTCTTGCAATGGGAGAAGTGTTAGCTTTAGGTTCAATATTGCGGTGTCCTTTCCCGGTGACAGTAAGGGCAGCAAGGCACGTATTGTATTGTTGCCATCGAGGATAACAAGATGGGGTTTTCTTCATATTGCATGAGTCTATCCCTCTGCATCATGTCATGTTGCTTAAGGCGTTACTCTGTTTTTAACTTAATACTCTAGATGCATGCTGGATAGCGGTTGATGAGTGGAGTAATAGTAGTAGATGCAGGCAGGAGTCGGTGTACTTGTCTCGGACGTGATGCCTATATACATGATCATACCTAGATATTCTCATAACTATGCTCAATTCTGTCGATTGCTCAACATTAATTTGTTCACCCACCGTAGAAAACTTATGCTCTCGAGAGAATCCACTAGTGAAACCTATGGCCCCCGGGTCTATCTTTATCATATTAATCTCCTACTACTTAGTTATTTCCTTTGTTATTTACTTTGCCTTTATTTTACTTTGCATCTTTATCACAAAAATACCAAAAATATTATCTTATCATGTCTATCAGATCTCACTCTTGTTAGTGGCCTTATAGGGATTGACAACCCCTATTTGCGTTGGATGCAAGGATTTATTTGTTTTGTGCAGGTGCGAGGGACTCGCGCGTAGCCTCCTACTGGATTGATACCTTGGTTCTCAAAAACTGAGGGAAATACTTATGCTACTTTGCTGCATCATCCCTTCCTCTTTGGGGAAAACCAACGCAGTGCTCAAGAGGTAGCAAGAAGGATTTTCTGGCGCCGTTGCCGGGGAGGTCTACGCAAAAGTCAACATACCAAGTAGCCATCACATACCCTTATCTCCCGCATTACATTATTTGCCATTTGCCTCTTGTTTTCGTCTCCCCCACTTCACCCTTGCTGTTTTATTTGCCCTCTCTCTCTATCCTCCCTCTCTTTTCGCTCGCCTTTCTTCCGCCATGTCTGAATCAAAAAGGGTTGGGGTTCTCTCCAGAGTTTTAGTACTTTGGATAACCCTTCTATTCTCGCTATGCTTATAAATAAGAATACTATGGAAAAACCTACCGGAGTTATCAATGAGAGTCTTAATAATTTTGATGAAGATGATTCTAGAATTTTTCATTATTTACTTGATGAATCTTTCAATGATGCTTGGTATAGACTATTAAGGATCAGGGCCAGTTATGTTCCTCAATATCAAATTGAAGTTTACTTAAAAAGCTTTTATATTGCCCTTCCGTCTTCTCTTAAGCATGTATTAGATTCTATATTTGAAGAAGGTTTTCTTGAAGGGGATGTCATAGTCACATATGAAAAAATGAAAACTATATTTGGGCACCCCATGAATGAGAAAGTTGAATCTACATCTCTTTTGCTCTCTTACCAAAACGAATCTATTAAAGAGATAAAGGCTAGCCTAGATACAAATTTCTGTAACATACTTAATCTTTCTTCTACCAGTAATAGCCATGTGCTTTATCAAAATAGAAGGATTAATTCTATAGATATCAAGTTTTCTCTCTTCTTTCCTAATACCAAAGATGGCAATACCTAGATCTATTCTTGCTTGTTATGCCGAGCTAGGGGCGTTAAATGATAGCGCTTGTTGGGAGGCAACACAATTTTATTTTTATTCCTTGCTTTTTGCTCCTGTTTAGTAATAAATAATTTATCTAGCCTCTGTTTTGGTTGTGTTTTTTGTGTTTAATTAGTGTTTGTGCCAAGTAGAACCGTTGGGAAGACTTGGGGAAAGTCTTGTTGAACTTGCTGTAAAAAACAGAAACTTTAGCGCTCACGAGAACTGCTGTCATTTTTATTTGGAAAGTGCTATTTAGTTAATTATTTTTGAAGATGATTAATATATAAATTCGTCACGTCCAGAAATTTATTTTAGAATTTTTGGGGTTCCAGATCTTGCGCTGGCTACAGATTACTACAGACTGTTCTGTTTTTGACAGATTCTGTTTTTCGTGTGTTGTTTGCTTATTTTGATGAATCTATAACTAGTAAAATAGTTTATAAACCATACAGAAGTTGGAATACAGTAGGTATAACACCAATATAAATAAATAATGAGTTCATTACAGTACCTAGAAGTGGTCTTTTGTTTTCTTTCGCTAACGGAGCTCACGAGATTTTCTACTTTAAGTTTTGTGTTGTGAAGTTTTCAAGTTTTGGGTAAAGATTTGATGGATTATGGAACAAGGAGCGGCAAGAGCCTAAGCTTGGGGATGCCCATGGCACCCCCAAGATAACATAAGTACACCTAAAATCCAAAGCTTGGGGATGCCCTGGAAGGCATCCCCTCTTTCGTCTACTTCTATCAGTAACTTTACTTGGAGCTATATTTTTATTCGCCACATGATATGTGTTTTGCTTGGAGCGTCTTGTGTTATTTGAGTCTTTTCTTTTTAGTTTACCACAATCATCCTTGCTGTAGACACCTTTTGAGAGAGCCATACATGATTTGGAATTTGTTAGAATACTCTATGTGCTTCGCTTATATCTTTTGACTTATATAGTTTTGCCCTAGTACTTCACTTATATCTTTTAGAGCACAGTGGATTTGTCTTAATAGCATGGTAATTTGCTTAAAATCCTAATGTGCTTGGTACACAAGATTAATAATAAAACTTTCTTATGAGTGTGTTGAATACTATGATAAGTTTGATACTTGATAATTGTTTTGAGATATGGAGCTGGTGATCTTAAAGTTGTGCTAGTTGAGTAGTTGTGAATTTGAGAAATACTTGTGTTGAAGCTTGTGATTCCCGTAGCACGCACGTATGGTGAACCTTTATGTGATGAAGTCAGAGCATGATTTATTTATTGATTTTCTTCCTTATGAGTGGCGGTCGGGGACGAGCGATGGTCTTTTCCTACCAATCTATCCCCCTAGGAGCATGCGCGTAATACTTTGCTTTGATAACTTCTAGATTTTTGCAATAAGTATATGAGTTATTTATGACTAATGTTGAGTCCATGGATTATACGCACTCTCATCCTTCCACCTTTGCTAGCCTCTCTAATACCGCACACCTTTCGCCGGTATCATACACCCACCATATACCTTCCTCAAATCAGCCACCATACCTACCTATTATGGCATTTCCATAGCCATTCGGAGATATATTGCCGTGCAACTTTCCACCGTTCCGTTTATTATGACACACTCCATCATTGCCATATTTCTTAGCATGATCTTGTAGTCGACATCGTATTTGTGGCAAAGCCACCACTCATAATTCTTTCATACATGTCACTCATGAGTCATTGCATATCCCGGTACACAGCCGGAGGCATTCATATAGAGTCATATTTTGTTCTAAGTATTGAGTTGTAATTGTTGAGTTGTATGAAAAATAAAAAGTGTGATGATCATCATTATTAGAGCATTGTCCCAGTGAGGAAAGGATGATGGAGACTATGATTCCCCCACAAGTCGGGATGAGGACTCCAGACGAAAAAAAAGGATTGAAAGAAAAGAGGCCATAAAAAAGAGAAAAGGCCCAAATAAAAAAATGAGAGAAAAAGAGAGAAGGGACAATGTTACTATCCTTTTACCACGCTTGTGCTTCAAAGTAGCACCATGATCTTAATAGTAGAGAGTCTCTCATGTTATCACTTTCATATACTAGTGGGAATATTTCATTATAGAACTTGCCTTGTATATTCCAATGATGGGCTTCCTCAAAATGCCCTAGGTCTTCATGAGCAAGCAAGTTGGATGCACACCCACTTAGTTTCTTTTGGAGCTTTCATATACTTATAGCTCTAGTGCATCTGTTGCATGGCAATCTCAACTCACTCACATTGATATCTATTGATGGGCATCTCCATAGCCCGTTGATACGCCTAGTTGATGTGAGACTATCTTCCCCTCGTTGTCTTCTCCACAACCACCACTCTATTCCACATATAGTGATATGTCCATGGCTCACGCTCATGTGTTGCGTGAAGATTGAAAAAGTTTTGAGAATGTCAAAAGTATGAAACAATTGCTTGGCTTGTCATCGGGGTTGTGCATGATTTAAATATTTTGTGTGGTGAAGATAGAGCATAGCCAGACTATATGATTTTGTTGGGATAACTTTCTTTAGCCACGTTATTTTGAGAAGACATAATTGCTTTGTTAGTATGCTTGAAGTATTATTATTTTTATGTCAATATTAAACTTTTGTCTTGAATCTTTCGGATCTGAATATTCATACCACAATTAAGAAGAATTACATTAAAATTATGCCAAGTAGCACTCCGCATCAAAAATTCTGTTTTTATCATTTACCAACTCGAGGACGAGCAGGAATTAAGTTTGGGGATGCTTGATACGTCTCCAACGTATCTATAATTTTTTATTGCTCCATGCTATATTATCTACTATTTTGGACATTATTGGGATTTATTATCCACTTTTATATTATTTTTGGAACTAACCTATTAACCAGAGGCCCAGCCCAGAATTGCTGTTTTTTTGCCTGTTTTAGGGTTTCGAAGAAAAGGAATATCAAACGGAGTCCAAACGGAATGAAACCTTCGGGAATGTGATTTTCTCAACGAATAAGACCAGAGAGACTTGGACCCTACGTCAAGAAAGGAAACAGGAGGCCAAGAGGTAGGGGGCGCGCCCACCCCCACCAGGCGCGCCCTCCACCCTCGTGGGCCCCCTGTTGCTCCACCGATGTACTCCTTCCTCCTATATATACCCACGTACCCCCAAAGGATCAGATATGGAGCCAAAACCCTAATTCCACCGCCGTAACTTTCTGTATCCATGAGATCCCATCTTGGGGCCTGTTCCGGAGCTCCACCGGAGGGGGCATCGATCACGGAGGGCTTCTACATCAACACCATAGCCTCTCCGATGAAGTGTGAGTAGTTTAACTCAGACCTACAGGTCCATAGTTATTAGCTAGAAGGCTTCTTCTCTCTTTTTGGATCTCAATACAATGTTCTCCCCCTCTCTTGTGGAGATCTATACGATGTAATCTTGTTTTTGCGGTGTGTTTGTTGAGACTGATGAATTGTGGGTTTATGATCAAGTCTATCTATGAATAATATTTGAATCTTCTCTGAATTATTTTATGTATGATTGGTTATCTTTGCAAGTCTCTTCGAATTATCAGTTTGGTTTGGCCTACTAGATTGGTCTTTCTTGCAATGGGAGAAGTGCTTAGCTTTGGGTTGAATGTTGCGGTGTCCTTTCCCGGTGACAGTAAGGGCAGCAAGGCACGTATTGTATTGTTGCTATCGAGGATAACAAGATGGGGTTTTCCTTATATTGCATGAGTCTATCCCTCTACATCATGTCATCTTGCGTAAGGCGTTACTTTGTTTTTAACTTGATACTCTAGATGCATGCTGGATAGCGGTCGATGAGTGGAGTAATAGTAGTAGATGCAGGCAGGAGTCGGTCTACTTGTCTCGGACGTGATGCCTATATACATGATCATACCTAGATATTCTCATAACTATGCTCAATTCTGTCAATTGCTCAACAGTAATTTGTTCACCCACCTTAAAATACTTATGCTCTCGAGAGAAGCCACTAGTGAAACCTATGGCCCCCGGGTGTATCTTTATCATATTAATCTCCTATTACTTAGTTATTTCCTTTGCTATTTACTTTGCCTTTATTTTACTCTGCATCTTTTATCATAAAATACCAAAAATATTATCTTATCATATCTATCAGATCTCACTCTCGTAAGTCGCCCTATAGGGATTGACAACCCCTATTTGCGTTGGTTGCGAGGATTTGTTTGTTTTGTGCAGGTGCGAGGGACTCGCGCGTAGCCTCCTACTGGATTGATACCTGTTGGGGAACGTTGCAGAAAACAAAAAATTTCCTATGGTTTCACCAAGATCCATCTATGAGTTCATCTAGCAACGAGTGATCGGATTGCATCTACATACCTTTGTAGATCACGCGCGGAAGCGTTCAAAGAACGGGGATGAGGGAGTCGTACTCGACGTGATCCAAATCACCGGAGATCCTAGCGCCGAACAGACGGCACCTCCGCGTTCAACACACGTACGGTCAGCGTGACGCCTCCTCCTTCTTGATCCAGCAAGGGGGAAGGAGAGGTTGATGAAGATCCAGCAGCACGACGGCATGGTGATGGATGCAGCAGTACTCCGGCAGGGCTTCGCCAAGCTCTATGGAGGAGGAGGAGGTGTTGGAGAGGGAGGGGGAGGCACCAAAGGCATGGGTGTGGCTGCCCTCCCTTCCCCCCTCTATATATAGGGTCCCGAGGGGGGGCACCAGCCCTGCAGATGCAATCTCCCAAGGGGCGGCGGCCAAGGGGGGTGGAGTGCCCCCCAAGGCAAGTGGGGCGCCCCCCACCCTAGGGTTCCCAACCCTAGGCGCAGGGGGAAGGCCCAAGGGGGGCGCACCAGCCCACTAGGGGCTGGTTCCCGTCCCACTTCAGCCCATGGGGCCCTCCGGGATAGGTGGCCCCACCCGGTGGACCCCCGGGACCCTTCCGGTGGTCCCGGTACAATACCGGTGACCCCGAAACTTGTCCCGATGGCCGAAATAGCACTTCCTATATATAATTCTTTACCTCCGGACCATTCCGGAACTCCTCGTGACGTCCGGGATCTCATCCGGGACTCCGAACAACTTTCGGGTTACTGCATATTATATCTCTACAACCCTAGTGTCACCGAACCTTAAGTGTGTAGACCCTACGGGTTCGGGAGACATGTAGACATGACCGAGATGGCTCTCCGGTCAGTAACCAACAGCGGGATCTGGATACCCATGTTGGCTCCCACATGCTCCTCGATGATCTCATCGGATGAACCACGGTGTCGAGGATTCAAGCAACCCCGTATACAATTCCCTTTGTTAATCGGTACGTTACTTGGCCGAGATTCGATCGTCGGTATCCCAATACCTCGTTCAATCTCGTTACCGGCAAGTCACTTTACTCGTACTGTAATGCATGATCCCGTGACCAGACACTTGGTCACTTTGAGCTCATTATGATGATGCATTACCGAGTGGGCCCAGAGATACCTCTCCGTCATACGGAGTGACAAATCCCAGTCTTGATCCGTGTATACCTTTATAGTCACCCAGTTAAGTTGTGACGTTTGGTACACCCAAAGCACTCATACGGTATCCGGGAGTTACACGATCTCATGGTCTAAGGAAAAGATACTTGACATTGGAAAAACTCTAGCAAACGAACTATACGATCTTGTGCTATGTTTAGGATTGGGTCTTGTCCATCACATCATTCTCCTAATGATGTGATCTCGTTATCAATGACATCCAATGTCCATAGTCAGGAAACCATGACTATCTGTTGATCAACGAGCTAGTCAACTAGGGGCTTACTAGGGACATGTTGGTGTCTATGTATTCACACATGTATTACGATTTTCGGATAACACAATTATAGCATGAATAAAAGACAATTATCATGAACAAGGAAATATAATAATAATCCTTTTATTATTGCCTCTAGGGCATATTTCCAACAGTCTCCCACTTGCACTAGAGTCAATAATCTAGTTACATTGTGATGAGTCAAACACCCATGGAATTCTGGTGTTGATCATGTTTTGCTCTAGGGAGAGGTTTAGTCAACGGATCTGCTACATTCAGGTCTGTATGTACTTTACAAATATCTATGTCTCCATCTTGAACATTTTCACGAATGGAGTTGAAGCGACGCTTGATGTGCCTGGTCTTCTTGTGAAACCTGGGCTCCTTGGCAAGTGCAATAGCTCTAGTGTTTTCACAGAAGAGTTTGATCGGCCCCAACGCATTGCGTATGACTCCTAGGTCGGTGATGAACTCCTTCACCCAAATTGCTTCATGCGCTACCTCCGAGGCTGCCATGTACTCCGCTTCACATGTAGATCCCACCACGACGCTCTGCTTATAACTGCACCAGCTTACTGCCCCACCATTCAAAATATACACGTATCCGGTTTGTGACTTAGAGTCATCCAGATCTGTGTCGAAGCTAGCGTCGACGTAACCCTTTACGACGAGCTCTTCGTCACCTCCATAAACGAGAAACATTTCCTTAGTCCTTTTCAGGTACTTCAGGATATTCTTGACCGCTGTCCAGTGTTCCTTGCCGGGATTACTTTGTTACCTACCTACCAAACTTACGGCAAGGTTTACATCAGGTCTGGTACACAGCATGGCATACATAATAGAACCTAGGCTGAGGCATAGGGGATGACACTCATCTCTTCTATATCTTCTGCCGTGGTCGGACATTGAGCTGAGCTCAATTTCACACCTTGCAACACAGGCAAGAACCCCTTCTTAGACTGATCCATATTGAACTTCTTCAATATCTTATCAAGGTATGTGCTTTGTGAAAGACCTATGAGGCGTCTTGATCTATCTCTATAGATCTTGATGCCTAATATATAAGCAGCTTCTCCAAGGTCCTTCATTGAAAAACTCTTATTCAAGTAGGCCTTAATGCTGTCCAAAAGCTCTATATCATTTCCCATCAAAAGTATGTCGTCTACATATAATATGAGAAATGCTACAGAGCTCCCACTCACTTTCTTGTAAACGCAGGCTTCTCCATAAGTCTGCATAAACCCAAACGCTTTGATCATCTCATCAAAGCGAATGTTCCAACTCCGAGATGCTTGCACCAGCCCATAAATCGAGCGTTGGAGCTTGCACACCTTGTCAGCATTCTTAGGATCGACAAAACCTTCCGGCTGCATCATATACAATTCTTCCTTAAGGAAACCATTAAGGAATGCTGTTTTGACGTCCATTTGCCATATCTCATAATCATAGAATGCGGCAATTGCTAACATGATTCGGACAGACTTCAGCTTCGCTACCGGTGAGAAAGTCTCATCGTAGTCAACCCCTTGAACTTGTCGATAACCCTTAGCGACAAGCCGAGCTTTATAGATGGTCACATTACCATCTACGTCTGTCTTCTTCTTAAAGATCCATTTATTTTCTATGGCTTGCCGCTCAACGGGCAAGTCAGTCAAAGTCCATACTTCGTTTTTATACATGGATCCTATCTCGGATTTCATGGCTTCCAGGCATTTGTCGGAATCCGGGCCCGCCATCGCTTCTTCATAGTTCGAAGGTTCACCGTTGTCTAACAACATGATTTCCAAGACAGGGTTGCCGTACCACTCTGGTGCGGAACGTGTCCTTGTGGACCTGCGAATTTCAGTAGCAACTTGATCTGAAGTTTCATGATCATCATCATTAACTTCCTCTCTAGTCGGTGCAGGCACCTCAGGAACATTTCCTTGAGTTGCGCCATTTTCCGGTTCAAGAGGTAATACTTCATCAAGTTCTACTTTCCTCCCACTTACTTCTTTCGAGAGAAACTCCTTCTCTAGAAAGGATCCATTCTTGGCAACAAAGATCTTGCCTTCGGATCTGAGGTAGAAGGTATACCCAACAGTTTCTTTAGGGTATCCTATGAAGACGCATTTTTCCGACTTGGGTTCGAGCTTTTTAGGTTGAAGTTTCTTGACATACGCATCGCATCCCCAAACTTTTAGAAATGACAGCTTAGGTTTCTTCCCAAACCATAACTCATACGGTGTCGTCTCAACGGATTTTGACGGAGCCCTATTTAAAGTGAATGCGACAGTCTCTAAAGCATAGCCCCAAAAAGATAGCGGTAAATCGGTAAGAGACATCATAGATCGCACCATATCTAATAGAGTGCGATTACGACGTTCGGACACACCATTACGCTGAGGTGTTCCAGGCGGCGTGAGTTGTGAAACTATTCCACATTTTCTTAAGTGTGTGCCAAATTCGTGACTCAAGTATTCTCCTCCACGATCTGATCGCAGGAACTTGATTTTCCTGTCACGTTGATTCTCAACCTCACTCTGAAATTCCTTGAACCTTTCAAAGGTCTCAGACTTGTGTTTCATTAAGTAGACATACCCATATCTACTCAAGTCATCAGTGAGGGTGAGAACATAACAATAACCACCGCGGGCCTCAACACTCATTGGACCGCACACATTAGTATGTATGATTTCCAATAAGTTGGTTGCTCGCTCCATTGTTCCTGAGAACGGAGTCTTGGTCATTTTACCCATGAGGCATGGTTCGCATGTGTCAAATGATTCGTAATCAAGAGACTCTAAAAGTCCATCTGCATGGAGCTTCTTCATGCGTTTGACACCTATGTGACCAAGGCGGCAGTGCCACAAGTATGTGGGACTATCATTATCAACCTTACATCTTTTGGTACTCACACTATGAATATGTGTAGCATTACGCTCGAGATTCATTAAGAATAAAACATTCATCATCGGAGCATGACCATAAAACATATCTCTCATATAAATAGAACAACCATTATTCTCAGATTTAAATGAGTAGCCATCTCGTATTAAACGAGATCCTGATACAATGTTCATGCTCAAACTTGGCACTAAATAACAATTATTGAGGTTCAAAACTAATCCCGTAGGTAAATGTAGAGGTAGCGTGCCGACGGCGATCACATCGACCTTGGAACCATTCCCGACGCGCATCGTCACCTCGTCCTTCGCCAGTCTCCGCTTATTCCGCAGCTCCTGCTTTGAGTTACAAATGTGAGCAACTGCACCGGTATCAAATACCCAGGAGCTACTACGAGTACTAGTAAGGTACACATCAATTACATGTATATCACATATACCTTTCGTGATGCCAGCCTTCTTGTCCGCTAAGTATTTAGGGCAATTCCGCTTCCAGTGACCACTTCCCTTGCAATAAAAGCACTCAGTCTCGGGCTTGGGTCCATTCTTTGGCTTCTTCCTGGCAGCTTGCTTACCGGGCGCGGCAACTCCCTTGCCGTCCTTCTTGAAGTCCTTCTTACCCTTGCCCTTTTTGAACTTAGTGGTTTTATTCACCATCAACACTTGATGTTCCTTTTTGACTTCTACCTCTGCTGATTTCAGCATTGCAAATACTTCAGGAATGGTCTTTTCCATCCCCTGCATATTGAAGTTCATCACAAAGCTCTTGTAGCTCAGTGGAAGCGACTAAAGGATTCTGTCAATGACCGCGTCATCCGGGAGATTAACTCCCACCTGAGTCAAGCGGTTATGTAACCCAGACATAGTGAGTATGTGCTCACTGACAGAACTGTTTTCCTCCATCTTACAGTTGAAGAACTTGTCGAAGACTTCATATCTCTCGACCCGGGCATGAGCTTGAAAAACCATTTTCAGCTCTTCGAACATCTCATATGCTCCGTGTCTCTCAAAATGCTTTTGGAGCCCCGGCTCTAAGCTGTAAAGCATGCCGCACTGAACGAGGGAGTAATCATCGGTACGTGTCTGCCAAGCGTTCATAACGTCTTGTTCTGCAAGGAGAACAGGTGCTTCACCTAGCGGTGCTTGTAGGACATAATCTTTCTTGGCAGCTATGAGGATGATCCTCAGGTTCCGGACCCAGTCCGTATAGTTGCTGCCATCATCTTTCAGCTTGGTTTTCTCTAGGAACGCGTTGAAGTTGAGGACAACGTTGGCCATTTGATCTACAATACATGCTGTAAAGATTTTAGACTAAGTTCATGATAATTAAGTTCATCAAATTATTCAATGAACTCCCACTCAGATAGACATCCCTCCAGTCATCTAAGTATAACATGATCCGAGTTAACTAGGCCGTGTCCGATCATCACGTGAGACGAACTAGCCAACATCGGTGAACATCTTCATGTTGATCGTATCTTCTATACGACTCATGCTCAACCTTTCGGTCTTCTGTGTTCCGAGGCCATGTATGTACATGCTAGGCTCGTCAAGTCAACCTAAGTGTTTGCATGTGTAAATCTGTCTTACACCCGTTGTATGTGAACGTTGGAATCTATCACACCCGATCATCACGTGGTGCTTCGAAACAACGAACTGTTGCAACGGTGCACAGTTAGGGGGAACACTTTCTTGAAATTATTATTAGGGATCATCTTATTTACTACCGTCGTTCTAAGTAAACAAGATGCAAAAACATGATAAACATCACATGCAATCAAATAATAATAGTGACATGATATGGCCAATATCACATAGCTCCTTTGATCTCCATCTTGGGGCTCCATGATCATCTTGTCACCAGCATGACACCATGATCTCCATCATCATGATCTCCATCATCATGATCTCCATCATCGTGTCTCCATGAAGTTTCTCGCCAACTATTACTTCTACTACTATAGCTAACACGTTTAGCAATAAAGTAAAGTAATTTACATGGCGTTTCTCAATGACACGCAGGTCATACAAAAAAAATAAAGACAACTCCTATGGCTCCTGCCGGTTGTCATACTCATTGACATGCAAGTCGTGATTCCTATTACAATAGCATGAACATCTCATACATCACATATATATCATTCATCATTCATCACAACTTTGGCCATATCACATCACAAAACACTTGCTGCAAAAACAAGTTAGACGTCCTCTAATTGTTGTTGCAAGTTTTACGTGGCCGCAATAGGGTTCTAGCAAGAACGTTTTCTTACCTACGTGAAAGCCACAACGTGATTTGTCAACTTCTGTTTACCCTTCATGAGGACCATTTTCACCGAATCCGCTCCAACTAAAGTGGGAGAGAGAGACACCCGCCAGCCACCTTCTGCAACTAGTGCATGTCAGTCGGTGGAACCGGTCTCACGTAAGCGTACGTGTAAGGTTGGTCCGGGCCGCTTCATCCCACAATACTGCTGAAGAAAAATAAGACTAGTAGCGGCAAGAAAGTTGACAACATCTACGCCCACAACAAATTGTGTTCTACTCGTGCAAAGAGAACTACGCATAGACCTAGCTCATGATGCCACTGTTGGGGAACGTTGCAGAAAACAAAAATTTTCCTATGGTTTCACCAAGATCCATCTATGAGTTCATCTAGCAACGCGTGATCGGATTGCATCTACATACCTTTGTAGATCACGCGCGGAAGCGTTCAAAGAACGGGGATGAGGGAGTCGTACTCGACGTGATCCAAATCACCGGAGATCCTAGCGCCAGACGGACGGCACCTCCGCGTTCAACACACGTACGGTCAGCGTGACGTCTCCTCCTTCTTGATCCAGCAAGGGGGAAGGAGAGGTTGATGAAGATCCAGCAGCTCGACGGTGTGGTGGTGGATGCAGCAGTACTCCGGCAGGGCTTCGCCAAGCTCTATGGAGGAGGAGGAGGTGTTGGAGAGGGAGAGGGAGGCACCAAAGGCATGGGTGTGGCTGCCCTCCTTTCCCCCCTCTATATATAGGGTCCCCAGGGGGGGCGCCGGACCTAGAGATCCAATCTCCCAAGGGGCGGCGGCCAAGGGGGGTGGAGTGCCCCCCAAGGCAAGTGGGGCGCCCCCACCCTAGGGTTCCCAACCCTAGGCGCAGGGGAAGGCCCAAGGGGGGCGCACCAGCCCACTAGGGGCTGGTTCTCCTCCCACTTCAGCCCATGGGGCCCTCCGGGATAGGTGGCCCCACCCGGTGGACCCCCGGGACCCTTCCGGTGGTCCCGGTACAATACCGGTGACCCCGAAACTTGTCCCGATGGCCGAAATAGCACTTCCTATATATAATTCTTTACCTCCGGACCATTCTGGAACTCCTCGTGACGTCCGGGATCTCATCCGGGACTCCGAACGACTTTCGGGTTACTGCATATTATATCTCTACAACCCTAGCATCACCGAACCTTAAGTGTGTAGACCCTACGGGTTCGGGAGACATGTAGACATGACCGAGATGGCTCTCTGGTCAATCACCAACAGCGGGATCTGGATACCCATGTTGGCTCCCACATGCTCCTCAATGATCTCATCGGATGAACCATGATGTCGAGGATTCAAGCAACCCCGTATACAATTCCCTTTGTCAATCGGTACGTTACTTGCCCGCGATTCGATCGTCGGTATCCCAATACCTCGTTCAATCTCGTTACCGACAAGTCACTTTACTCGTACCGTAATGCATGATCCCGTGACCAGACACTTGGTCACTTTGAGCTCATTATGATGATGCATTACCGAGTGGGCCCAGAGATACCTCTCCGTCATACGGAGTGACAAATCCCAGTCTTGATCCGTGTCAACCCAATAGACACTTTCGGAGATACCCGTAGTATACCTTTATAGTCACCCAATTACGTTGTGACGTTTGGTAAACCCAAACCACTCCTACAGTATCCGGGAGCTATGTTTAGGATTGGGTCTTGTCCATCGCATCATTCTCCTAATGATGTGATCTCGTTATCAATGACATCTAATGTCCATATTCAGGAAACCATGACTATCTGTTGATCAACGAGCTAGTCAACTAGAGGCTTACTAGGGACATGTTGGTGTCTATGTATTCACACATGTATTACAATTTCCGGATAACACAATTATAGCATGAATAAAAGACAATTATTATGAACAAGGAAATATAATAATAATCCTTTTATTATTGCCTCTAGGGCATATTTCCAACAATACCTTGGTTCTCAAAAACTGAGGGAAATACTTACGCTACTTTGCTGCATCATCCCTTCCTCTTCGGGGAAAACCAACGCAGTGCTCAAGAGGTAGCAATCATACCTAGATATTCTCATAACTATGCTCAATTCTGTCAATTGCTCAACAGTAATTTGTTCACCCACCGTAAAATACCTATGCTCTTGAGAGAAGCCACTAGTGAAACCAATGGCCTCTGGGTCTATCTTCATCATATTAATCTTCCAATACTTAGTTATTTTCATTCCATTTTATTTTACTTTGCATCTTTATCATAAAAATACCAAAAATATTATCTTATCATATTTATCAGTTCTCACTCTCGTAAGTGATCGCGTAGGGATTGAAAACCCCTTATCGCGTTGGTTGCGAGGATTTATTTGTTTTGTGCAGGTGCGAGGGACTCACGCGTAGCCTCCTACTGGATTGATACCTTGGTTCTCAAAAACTGAGGGAAATACTTACGCTACTTTGCTGCATCACCCTTTCCTCTTCAAGGGAAAACCAACGCAGTGCTCAAGAGGTAGCAGTTGTTTCCAAATCCTACCGGTGGTTCGTTGAAGGCCTCTTCAAGTTGACGCTACATCTATCTTAATCCTTTCTACGAGAATAAGTAGTATGCAAAAAATCTGTTGCTTATCATCAATTTAAATTGGTGAAGGATAAGCATAATGTAGTTCTTATTCTTGTTTCATCGAGTAAATTCAATTCCTTATTCCGGAGGCTCATCAAGTTCTTGGTTTTCAATTGTTTCATCTTTTCTTTCCCGGAGTTCCAAGCTCTCGCAATTATATCACCACGGAGATCCATCTAAATCATTATAAGGCTTCACCTTGTGCTGTCAACTTCTCTTTCTTTTTATCATCATTTTGTTACCGGAGTTCTTCATGGAGGCTCTACATGGTGGTTCATAAAGGATTCCTTTCATTCTTCAGTTGTTCATCAAAATTTCCATTGAAGTTTTGATCTTCCAAGATATACTCTAAAATAAACATGGTGTTCAACACATGTCTTGTTTTGAGGAGTTCAAGCTCTCCTCATCTTGCATTCCGAAGTGCAATTCATTCTACCTTATCTTTTGAGGTGGTGTTATGTCAGTCTTGACAATTTTCCCTTCATGTTTCATGATTCATAAGTTTTCTAGAGTGACATATCTAAATCCCTCATTTTGTCTTCGCTCAAGACATCTTTTCAATCCATCAATCTCTTCATTGGAGACATATTGGGTTATATTTCACCTAAAGCTTTCGCTAAGGATTGTTGCTATTTATGGTGCTTATAAATGAACCAAGTTCTTCATTTATCCTCCGGTGAAATAAGTTTCTAGCCTCCTTTTTGAAATCAATCCAATCTTTTGTTTCTGTAGTGGCAGAATTTCAAATCATAGTTTTGAGATGTTCTCCATAAGTCCACTACAAGCTTGTTCTTTTCGTTGGTGTTTTTCCAACAACTCCGTTATAACCTTCTTGGAAGGGTGTTTTCCAAGCTCATTTGTGGAAGAAGTTGTCATTTTCTTCTCAATTCTTTCCTTTCCAACGATCCAACTTATATTCTTTCGTTCCGGAGGCATTGTGATGTTGCTCTCTTCACCCATCATCCCATTTTTGTCAAAGATCATGTTCTTTCCTTTTGCTTATCCATTCAAACGGAGTGTCGTGTCCTTCATTCAAGTTCTTTGATCTTATCAAGTTTTGCCTCCCTTCTCAACCGGAGTGCAGTATGAAATACTTCTTACCCCTTGTGCCATTCTTTCAATAGTTCCAGAGGAAGTGTGTTGTGATTTCATCAAGTATCCTCTCATCTTGTCAAGTTCAGGTTCAATTCCATCCATTTACAGTCGGAGTGTTGTCCAAATTATATCATTCTTATTCATTCTCTATCTTGTTTCAACCGGAGTGTTGTCGTAATTGACCTTTATCGTTCCTTGTACATCTCGTTTCAACCGGAGTGCTTGCATGTACTTCTTGTCCATTGCAACCCTTTTCTTATGTCTTTCAACCTACAAGGTGACCGTAATGTTCCTTGTTCCTCTTTTCTAACGGAGTGTTCTCAACTTTGTTTATCTTCGTTGTATTCTTTCTTTCAGTTTGTTCAACCTCGCAAGGTTCTTTGATTTCACTTATTTGTCGAAGAAGCAACTTAGTTTTACGTCTTCTCTTTCTCTTCCGTTTCTCTCCGGTGCCATCCTAGATCTCGGGACGAGATCCTCTTGTAGTGGTGGAGTGTTGTGACGCCCCGAGACCATTGCGCCAGGTGTCTTCCAGTTATTCGATGTTGTTGCCTTGTTATTCGCTTGTGTGTTGCATCTTGCCATGTCATCATCCACATTGCATCATCATGTTTTCAAACTTGCATCCGTCCCGGTCTCCTTATTCTCTTTGTTGTCCGTTCTGAGCTCAACCATACTTGCACGCGCCCGCGGCCCCTCTGAAATAGTATTTTATAAGTGTCCGTAAAATGTTCTCGGAATGGGATGAAAGTTGGCGTGCAGTGTTGTTTTGTTGTCAGTAGGCCGTCTGCCAAGTTTCATCGCATTCGGAGCTCGTTTGATAGCCCAACCGTTAAACTAGAGCGGCAATATAGTCGGTCTAACGTCGGACGTTTTCGGTCTCCGGAAACGATTGCCTTCTTTACTCTCCTCTCAGCTCAAGCCCCTCTACATAGTCCACTACCTATCGCCAGGCCCAACCTAAGCTCTCTCGTCAGCCCGCGGACCTCCTCGCGCGCGCGTCCAGAAGCTGTCTCGGACCCGACCAGGGCAGTCATCGCCGTTGGATTCGGATCATACCCAAACATCTATAAAACATCACCGTTTTATTATTTGGACTCCCTAGCCTTTTTTCCCTGACCGTCCGATTTTGATCGGAGGGACTAGATCGCCCCTAATCTAACCCGAATGTTATGTATATATATAGGTCCAAAACCTAGACTGGGCAGTCCCATCCATCCAATCCCTCACCCGCCGCCGTCACTCTCAATCTTGGTATCCTCCCAGATCCCCCCTCACCATCCCACGCACATCCAGCCACCTCCCCAGATCCACCAATCATCCACCCATCTGGAGCCGTCAGATCAGCATCCAATGGCTCATGTGCTCCCAGTTCATCCGATCGAGCAGCCTCGATCTAGCCTCCCAGCAACCGCGCTCGAGCGCTCCCGAGACCGAGCTCCTCCAACCTCCAACGCCGCGCCGCCTCGGCGAGCCTGCCAGCCGGCGACATCGACCTCAGGCCGGCCCATCGCGCCACCTCTTCCTTCCCTTCCTCCTCTTGTTCTTTTCCCTCTCACTCACCCCGCCTGTCTCTCTCTCGTAGGTGGAGTCCATGGCGCCCCGTCTGAACCTCCACCACCGCTACCTGCTCTGCCGACTTGAACCCCGCCGAATAAGGACCTCGTCGTCCGCGCCGATGACCAAGCTGCCGCCCCATTCCTGCTGTCCACTGCCCGCTCCTCGCCAAGTCCTCCGCATCCGGCCACGCTGCTAGCAAGCCCCTGCTTCCTTTCTCGCTGGCGTCCTCCTCATCCCAACGGAGATCCGTGCCTCCCTCCGTTCCCTGAACCGCCTCGTCAACGGAGTAGAAGCTTCATCCGCCGCCTTGGCAAGTCCCTCTGCTCGATCCTGCCAAGTGTCGTTGAGCCGCGCCTCTGCTTCGTGCAAGCAGAGGAACGCCACCGCTTCAGTGCCTCCCCTTTGTCCAGATCGAGCGAGAGGAGCTCGCCCGGTCCAGTGGTGCGTTGACTGCGCCCTCACCCTAGCCCAGCTCCAGCGACCGCGTGGGCCTCCCTAGCTGCAGCCCAGCCTCTCCACCAGCGGGCCAAGGACCATGGTGAGGCCACACCCCAACGCCCCCTCTTGTTTTTTTACCTGTTGGGCCAGCCAATTTTGGCCCAGATTTGTTTTTTTCCTCTGCGATTTTAGCATTATTTAGAGACCACCAGTTTTACAGAAAACCCCTTCATGATCATGCATTTAACAACGCCACAACCGTGCATCGGATTAAAATGATTTATATGAAACTTGACTAGAATTTCATCTAGTTTCACAATATCCAACTTTCATGCATGTGTGACATGTTTAAATTGCTGTTTGCTTTAATTTGCTCCAATGCCATGCTAAAATGATTTAATTCATAACTAAATAACCGTAGCTCCAAACTTAACAAACTTTATA
Source organism: Triticum urartu (assembly GCF_056163025.1). Lineage (NCBI taxonomy): Eukaryota > Viridiplantae > Streptophyta > Magnoliopsida > Poales > Poaceae > Triticum > Triticum urartu. The sequence goes on from NC_141875.1 coordinate 644,483,399, forward strand.
TGTAAATGGGGTAGAAAAATGCCTAGTTTAACATGGTGTACTTGATTTGCATGTTAACAACTCTAAAATATGGTTTAGGGAAGAACAGTGCCAATTTTGAAATATGCATATGAGGATTTTTCCGGACTTGTTGCTTGTTGTTCCGGCCTCATTTAAACTTGCCTAGATAGGTAGTTTTGTCATGCTTCACCTCTTGTCATGTTAATACACATTTAATATTGTTGGGTACTCAAACGAGATCGAACTAAATAAGTCATGTGGTGTTCCGTCAATATGCAACTAGTATTGTTTGTGCATTTTTCCATGCCATGCCTCATTAAACCAGACATGCATCATACTTGGTTGCGCATCATGCCATGTTTATGTGATGGTTGTTTACTATGTTGCTTGCTTCTTTCCGGGTTGCTTCTCTCGTTAGCTTCGGTTTCGTTCTGCAGATATGAGGATCCGTTCGACTACGTCCGTTTGTCTCCTTCATGGACTCGTTATTCTTCCTTGCGGGTCTCAGGCAAGATGACCATACCCTCATAATCACTTCTATCTTTGCTTGCTGGTTTTTCGCTCTATTGCCATGCCGCACTACCTACCACTTGCTATATCATGCCTCCCATATTGCCATGTCAAGCCTCTAACCCACCTTTCCTAGCAAACCGTTGTTTGGCTATGTTACCGCTTTGCTCAGCCCCTCTTATAGCGTTGCCAGTTGCAGGTGAAGTTGAAGTCTGTTTCATGTTGGAACATGGTTATGTTGGGATATCACAATATATCTTATTTAATTAATGCATCTATATACTTGGTAAAGGGTGGAAGGCTCGGCCTTATGCTGGAGTCTTGTCCCAACCTTGGTTTTACATTTACCTAACAACATATTAACCTTCCCTTGGGTCGGCCAACCCAAGGGTCATATTTATTTTACCCCTCCGGGCCAGTGCTTCTCTAAGTGTTGGTCCGAACCAGGCAGCCTGCAGGACCACCTCGAGGCAACTTGAGGTCTGGTTTTACTCGTAGCTTGACCTATCCGGTGTTGCCCTAAGAACGAGATATGTGCAGCTCCTATCGGGATTGTCGGCACATCGGGCGGCTTTGCTGGTCTTGTTTTACCATTTTCAAAATGTCTTGTAACCGGGATTCCGAGTCTAATCGGGTCTTCCTATGAGAAGGAATATCCTTCGTTGACCATGAGAGCTTGTGATGGGCTAAGTTGGGACACCCCTGCAGGGTCTGAACTTTCAAAGTTGTGCCCGCGGTTATGGGAAGATGGGAATTTGTTAATGTCCGGTTGTAGAAAACTTGACACTTAACTTAATTAAAATGAATCAACCGTGTGTGTAGCCGTGATGGTCTCTTTCCTGCGGAGTCCGGGAAGTGAACACGGTTCTTGTGTTATGCTTGAACGTAAGTAGTTTCAGGATCACTTCTAGTTCACGACCGCTGCGTTGCTTCTCTTCTTGTTCTCTTCTTGCTGCAGCTCCACCTCACTACCCTTTTCCTACCCGTAAGCTCAAATAGTCTTGATCTCGCGGGTGTGAGATTGCTTTGTCCTCTTGACTCACAGATACTTCCAAACACTTGCAGGTGCCTATGATACCAGTGCAGGCGATGCAAACCAGCTTAAGTGGGAGCTCGATGAAGATCTTGATCGTTGTTTTGTGTCTTTTCCGGTTGATCAGTAGTGGAGCCCAGTTGGGACGATCGGGGATCTAGCATTTTGGGTTGTCTTCTTTTATTTTGGTTCCATAGTCGGACCTTGATTGTATTCTGGATGTTGTATGTTTAACTTGTATTGTGTGAAAGGGCGATTGTAAGCCAACTCTTTATCCCTTTCTTATTTAGTACATGGGATGTGTGAAGATTACCCCTCTTGTGACAAGCCTACCATGCGGCTATGCCTCTAAGTCGTGCCCCGACACGAGGGAGATATAGCCGCATAGTGGGTGTTACAGCATCATACTTTAATGGGTACGGTGGTTGAGAGGATTTCATCCGCCAAAAGTGGGTTGCATGAAGCTTTTACGAGCCTGCTAATAGGCTTTGAGGTATGCAAAGTAATATATAAAATTTTTGACGGTACCGCACACGCTAGGTGTGCTCTATATAGATAGTAGCCCCTGAGATTCTGGTTGCTGCTTTCATGTGCTGGCCGCTGAGGGTCCGGTGGCTGGCCGGACTGCTGAGTTTGCCGGACTGAGGCGGCATCTTGACGCGGCAGATGCTGACATTGCGCTTGTGAACAAGCAGCTTCACGAGGCAGAGGATATGTATTTTCAGGTGGTCAACAAATATTAAGAGGAGCATGATGCTAGTATCTATAATATGCTATGACTGCAGATGGAGCTGCCACCGTGGAGACCCTTCAGGCGGAACTTGCCGGACCCAAGGAACAAGCCAGGAGAAGTGATGCGGCCGCCCTAAAGGCGACCACAGAGTTGAGAGCCGAATAGGCTGCTCGTCGCCAGAGCAAAGATAAAATAGCCAAGATGGCTATTGAGCTGAAAGATGCCGCTGGCCGATATGAGCTTCTTGAAAAGGAAAGCCAAGCGAAACCAGCTGACCTGAAGAAAGCCGTGGAAGCAGCCAAGGAAACCCACTCTAAAATTAGAGCGACGAAGGAGGAGCTCCGTCAAACCAGAGATATCACGGTAGGGAAGCCCTTTCTGTTGCGGACGAAGTTTTGAGATCTGAAGAATGCCCCTGTCGATCAATTATGGAGTGCTGCAGACGCGTACTTGGACTTGGCATTGAGTGCTGCTAATGCGACTGAGTTTTTCAATGATTAGAAAGATCATGAAGTGGAAAGGTTGTTCTCGTCGCAGTTCAGTGCTCCAACGTGTCCACTGCTATTAAATGAACAAATGGCCGAGTGGGCTGAGCTCCATAGGTTGTCCGGACATGCCATGAGGTCTGTCGTGGATCATCTTTGGCCGAAAGGACCAAAGCCGAATAGTTATTTTGGAATAGTGCAACGATTCCTTGGTGATGTGCCGCATATCGACGCTGTAAAGAGGTCGGCATGCGTAGAGGGTGCGCGGATTGCTCTTGCCCGTGTTCAGACATACCGGGCAGAGATGGAGGCCACCGCTATTTCTACCCGAGATCCGGCCGTAGGCCAGGTCTTGGCTGGGCACTATTTTGAAGAAGTCCTAGGAGGTGCTTGTTTAATAGAGGCTTAGTTCTCGAAGAGTATCATGTTCGAGTGACATGTAACCCAATTGTAAAAACAATGCTATTTGGATTATAAAGGTTGTGTTTATACTTTTGCTTGAAAGTATTATGATGCCTCTTGTGCGGCCGTTTATGTATGTATATAACCTGAAAGTCTGCAGTCGTCGGCTTCAGCCCCCACGCATATAATGGGGAGGTGTTCAAAAAAGTGTGTATTCACACTTTACCCAACGTCTTGGTCCATTAAGGAGGTGATAGCACGGCGAACAAGGCAATCGGACTATATAGCTTTAACACTTTCACTTAGCCATAGGAGTTTGACGGTGGGGCTACTATATAGCCCCTGGTACTTCCGCGCTCATCCGAATACGATGCACGTACATACATGATCGAGAAACCGGTCCCTCATTAACGTGGAAGAATCGCGAAGATTCCGCTGAGTCATCGAGTGGTTGACCGGTCTCACGCTTTATCATGACAGTTAGTTTTTAGCTTTCTCTACTGAGGTGCTCATCCAGATGAACTAGGGCACAATCGCAGTAGTTCACCCGGTGCCACCTTAGCCGATTCGGAGCCAGGAAAACCCAACTATTGACCAAACACATGATTTGGAGCTGATGCATATAAGGCCAAACTCGCGACGCCGAACACGCCCTAAGGTATTCGGACTTTACAACATATACTGGGCTGAGTAACACCCTCGATAATGAGCCTTGAATTTCCAGGTACATGCATTAGTCTGACGTGACGAAATGCCAATAATGCCAGCATCACTTTCGGTTGTGTTGAGTATCCGGAGGGAGTGAAGCAACAAGAGACCGTAAAAAAATGTTTACACAGGGTCTTAATCTAAAAAGAAGCCTTTGAGCGGGGCCCTCCTGCACGTCTACGCCCGTGTCTCCGTTGTGCCATATCCTAGAAGGGTGTAGCACGATGATCATCTATAAAAGAGAAAAACCCAGGTGAAAGTCTTTGTGCGAAAAATTGGTTATGCTTAATGAACCATTAAAATGCAATCTAAATAGGGTCAAGCCGAACTGTAGCCCTTTTTACATGTGGGAAGCCCCTAGCACCACCTATGGGGGTATATCCATCGACCCAATCTTAGGTTTATCTGAGCTATTATAGCTAGTGGTGCGCCGGACTCGTCTAAGCGTGTCCGCGGTCTTGATGACCGATCGTTTATTCTGGTTGGAGAGGCTGTTCAGTGATTGGCTGCTAGAGCCGCCACATATTCCTCCGTACGTAAGGAACGCTCTGTGTTTCTGCTAACTATGATGATGCCACGTGGACCAGGCATCTTAAGCTTAAGATAAGCGTAATGCGGTACTGCAGTAAAACGAGCGAAGGCCGTTCTTCCGAGTAGTGAGTGATGGCCGCTTCGGAATGGAGCGATGTCGAAGCTTAATTCTTCGCATCGGAAGTTGTCGGAAGAACCAAATACAACCTATAGTATTAGAGAGCCCGTGCAGCGGGCCTCTGGGCCTGGTATTACTCCTTTAAAGGTAGTATTGCTTTGGCTGATTCTTGTCGGGTCTATCCCCATTTTGGGGACGGCGTCCTAGTATATGAGATTAAGACTACTGCCGCCGTCCATAAGGACTCGGGTGAGATGGTATCCGTCAATTATTGGGTCTAAAACCAAGGTAGCTGATCCTCCGTGCCGGATACTAGTCGGGTGATCCCTGCGATCAAAAGTGATCGGGCAGGCCGACCAAGGGTTGAACTTGGGGGTGACGGGCTCCACGGCATATACATCTCGGGGTGTGTGCTGGAACCTCCTCTTCAGTATGCGAGTTGCGTAGATCATGTTCACTGTTTTGACCTCTGGCGGGAATTTTTTCTGTTCCCAGTGTTCGGGTGGCGAGGCTCATCCTCGTCTTCGCTTGGAATCTCCCTCCCCTTGTGTTCGGCGTTTAGCTTGTCGGCCTGCTTGAAGACCCAGCATTCTCTATTGGTGTGATTTGTAGGTTTGTCGGAGGTGCCATGAATCTGACATAATCTGTCTAGAATCTTGTTTAGGCTGGATGGTCCATCTCTGGTTCCTTTAAATGGATTTTTTCGTTGACCGGGTCGAGAGCCCCTGAATCCGGCGTTTACCGCCATGTTGTTTGGGCTGTCTTCCTTGCTTTGACGCTTGCTTTTATTGCATCGCGGTTTCCTGTTGCCATCCCTGACTTCGGATGTGCCTCGGTTGCTGGTGCCGCTACAGGCCAGCCAACTGTCTTCGCCCGCACAAAAGCGGGTCATAAGGCTTGTGAGGGCTGTCATTGTCCTCGACTTTTCCTGGATGAGGTGTCTGGCGAGCCATTCGTCCCGGACACTGTGCTTGAAAGCCGCTAAGGTTTCGGCATCGGGGCAGTAGACGATTTGATTCTTCTTTGTGAGAAATCTGTTCCAAAGCTTTCGAGCTGACTCTCCGGGCTGTTGAATTATGTGACTTAAATCGTCTGTGTCTGGAGGACAGACATAGGTCCCTTGAAAATTGGCCCTAAAAGCATCCTCAAGATCTTCCCAGCTTCCAATTGAGTTTTCGAGGAGGCTTTTTAGCCAGTGCGGAGCTGGTCCTTTCAACTTGAGGGGCGGTATTTGATGGCGTGGAGATCATCTCCCCGAGCCATGTGGATGTGAAGGATAAAGTCCTCAATCCAGACCCCAGGGTTTGTCGTTCCGTCGTATGACTCTATGTTCACGGGTTTGAATCCCTCTGTAAATTCATGATCCAGGACCTCATCGGTGAAGCATAGGGGGTGCACGGCACCCCTGTATTTGGATGTGTCATGGCATTCTTCGAACGGTTGTAGCATTTGGTTTTGATACCGAGCTGTTATTCGGTCAGTATAGTCATTTGGGCGGCCATGATTCTGTGCCGAAGAGCGCTTCTTGGATACGTAGATGGACCTAGCCATACCAGCTTTTTTGTGCAGGTCTTCGCGTAAATCGTGCGCTGACTTGTATGCGATGTCGTTAGCCGCCCTGTCGCGGCCACGGGGTCGTTGATCCGGCTGATCGGCCGTTTTATTGTTTGGTCGAATGGGCTCTAAAGCCTCGTCGTCGAATTCAGGTAGCAGCTTGCGCTTTGGATAGCTCTTTGTGTGGCGACTGCCGCCGTACTTTTCTTCAGTGTCAAGCACTTTATTCCATCTACTGTTGAGCGTATTCTGCGCGGCCTTAAGCCTTTGCTTCTGCTTCTTCAGGCTTCTCGCGGTGGAAATAAGCCTTCTATGGAGATTTTCTTATTCCAAGTGCCTTTCCAGGATGATGTTTGCATTGTCATCCGAACAGTTCTCCTCTCTGGAGACAGGTTGATGAGCTTTACCCTCGGTGTCGCCGTGATCGGACAGCGGCTCCGTACTATGTTCACCTTCCGCTGGCTCATCCTGCTCCATCGCTGGGTCCATGTGGTCGTCGTTTCCTTTGGAGTCGACCGGGGTGTTATTCTTTCTTGCGCTGTTATCACTGTTTTTGCTGAGGCGGGATTCGGAGCGGCTCCTACGTTGTCGCTTTGGTTGCTTCTCGAGGGGACTATCCTTCGCTGCACCCTCCCGTTCCTCGTCGTTGTTTTCTTTGGGTGTATCCACCACGTATATATCGTGTGATGTAGTGGCTGTCCAGCGCCCTGTGGGCGGTGGTTCCTGTTACTCTTCTGCATCATCGTCCATACCGTCGATGTCTTCGGAGTCGAAATCAAACATGTCGATTAAGTCATAGACAGTGGCTATTAAGTGGGTGGTGGGTGGGGAACAAATTCCTTCGTCGTCCGCTTCCCACTCGAGCCGGACATAGTTCGGTTGAGGGTCTCCTGACAAGGAGAGAGACCTCAATGAATCTAGCACGTCGCCCAAGGGCGAGTGCTAAAAAATATCCGCGGAGGTAAACTCCATGATCGGTGCCCAATCAGATTGGATAGGCATGGACACATGCAGTTTGGAGCTTGTGGACGGGGACGAATCCAAGGGTCCAGTAACACAGGTCTCATAGGAGGTGAAGTCAGTATTCGGATCTATCGCCGCTGAGTGTGCGGCCTCCGTGGCGGGGCCCATCCACCCGTCCTCGGATGACACGGTTTGCTCCGGATTGAGGGCCGGAGTAGCCGCAGGTGCAATCTGCCGAACACCATCCGATGGCAGAGCTAAGTCATGCTCGTCGTGATTGTGCGGCGCGCCTGACATGAGCTCGAATCCGTCGAAGATCAAGTCTCCGCGGATGTCGGTAGTGTAGTTCAAGCTTCCAAGTCTGACCTGATGGCCAGGGGCGTAGCTATCGATCTGCTCTAGATGGCCAAGCGAGTTGACCCGAATACGAAGCTGCCGAATACGAGGATCTGTCCGGGGAGAAAAACCTCACCCTGGATCGCATCGTTGCCGATGATCGAAGGAGCCATCAAGCCTTTATCGTGACGACACAGTGGAACTCTCAATGAAAGCACCAATGTCGGTGTCAAAACCGGCGGATCTCGGGTAGGGGCTCCCGAACTGTGCATCTAAGGCTGATAGTAACAGGAGGCGGGGGACACAATGTTTACCCCGGTTCGGGCGCTCTCGATGGAGGTAATACCATACTTCCTGCTTGATTGGTATTGATGATATGAGTATTACAAGAGTTGATCTACCATGAGATCGTAGAGGCTAAACCCTAGAAGCTAGCCTATGATTATGATTGTTGTTGTCCTACGGACTAAACCCTCCGGTTTATATAGACACCGGAGGGGGCTAGGGTTACATAGATTCGGTTACAGAGAAGGAGATCTACATATCCGAATTTCCAAGCGTGCCTTCCATGCAAAGGAGAGTCCCACCCGGACACGGGACGAAGTCTTCAATCTTGTATCTTCATAGTCCAATAGTCCGGCCAAAGTATATAGTCCGTCTGTCCGAGGACCCCCTAATCCAGGACTCCCTCACTTGTGCTTCATGAATAGGAATTTGAAAAGGAGGACAAGTGGAAATTAAAATTCCTACGTTTTTCTTTCAAGGAGACACTAAAGGAACAAATCCTACAGTTTTCCTTTGCTCCATTCCTTTGCACCAAATTCATGAAAAGTAGTACCATACGGAACTTTCTAATTCATATGTTTTTCATTCACTTTTGCTTTCAAGCATTGGCAATTCCAGTAGGCAGGCTTGAGCAAGGAAAATCCTACACTAAAAATGTTTTTCGCTACTTCTATTACTTTGGACCCAGGCCCCTGCCCTACTAGCTCAACTCCCAGGGCCATCGACAAATGCATAGCTCAAACGCGTAGAGATAAATAATGATGGCGTTCAAGAGAGTCCATCACGGATAGCTAAGTTATCTGGTACCTCACTGCTTGTCATATAGTAGGATAAAATGATCGTATTTCCCGTTACTCCGTGTGCTAAGTGGAGAATATATATAACATGTAGAGTAAAAAAGATATGCAACCAGTGTACAACCTCTTTTGGCGAAGCCAGGTCGATCTCAGCATGATTGGGTTGGCCAGTGAGGATGCTCCGGCTGACTTGGCTGTCGGAGGAGGGGAAGAAGATCATAGGCGTCTAGAGAAAGAGCTCGAGGTACTGCTCCACTGTGATGGAGGGTTTCGTCGTTGGAGCAGCTCCGGTGAGTTGTACGACGCTGAGGCTGAAGCAGGACAAGAGAGACAACATTAACCTGAGTGGAATTCTAATAGCATCTCCAATAGATGACATAAAATACATAACCACAAAGTGCTAGATGTATACATCAGCCGCTCATCTCCGAACTTAACTGTCGAAACTGAACGCACTAGAGGTGCGGCTACACATCAGTCGACTGACTTTTTCATCTCTGGTCAGTCGATTTTGCAGCCGTTGGATATGAAATCAAGGGCCTACAGTTCATCTTCAACCTCCACCCCCTGAGCTGCCAGCCACCACCAGCCAAACAGCTGCCTCTCGCCGCCCGCGGCCGGCGGTGCGCCGCCCCGCCCGCCCCGAAAACACTCCCCACCACCAGTCCGCCGCCGCCCCGGCCATCCCTGTAGGCCCCCCCGTGCCGAGCTTTTTCTCCGCGATCCCCACGCCACCACCCACCACCGCCGGCGACCACCGCCCCACCCTGAACCCTAAGATAGATAGTGGGGTACCTCTCCAGTGAGCCACCCTCCCCGCTGCGGCTGGTTCTTCCTTAACTCCGGCGAGCCCCCGCACCCCCTGAAAATCGACTGACCTAAAAGTCGATTCAGTCGACTGAAGTGTAGCTAAATCGGAGCAGCACCGCAAGCAAGAGCAAGAGCGAGAGCAGCTGCGCGAGTAAGAGCAAGAGCAGACCAGGCAGGGGACCGAGAGCAAGAGCGGAGCAGCAGCGCGAGCGAGAGCTAAAGCAGCAGCAACTCCTACTGTTTGTGCACACCGCAGCCGAGGGAGCGACGCCATGGAGGAACTGGCTGGCGACGCCGCCATGGATGGAGCCACACCGTGTCAGCTCGGGACCAAGCGCCGGCAGCACCGTGAGATCGAATCAAGAAGAAAATGTGGCAATTAGTGTACAACCTCTTTGGTGGCGCCGATTAGGCCGCAGCTTCATCTGAGGAAACGGTGATGATGATGCTCTTCCGGTGGTGCAGGTGAAGACGGCAGTGTGGGAATGGAGGTGGCGCGAAAGACGAGGGGAACATCGGGGCAGCTCCTTGGAGGTGGATGACGGGGTGGCTGAACCGGCGGGACGACCAGATCGACGACGGATCCTCATCTGGTACGATTGATGAGGGACGCCGAGGTGTTGCTGTGGATGACATCGTCGGGGAAGAGGCTCCGGCTGGGTGTCAGACGAAGGAGGGTGTGGGCTTCACGGGTTTTCCCAGCCTTGGTGTACGAATGGGTGGGCGGATGGGATGGGAGTGGGGAACCATGGCTTAGGGACGCACTTGTCCGAAATGTGGGGTAAGTTACGAAAGTACCCCCACCGATTTGAGGCGGTTCTTTCGGTTCAGGGGTATCACGAGCATTTCACATGTCGGGATATCACAGGAGGTGGGAGTTTTCACGCACGTTGTAATTTTGGAATAGCAAGGCGCGGGTTGAGATGGAGGGAGTTGTTGGAGCACAACGAGACAAAGATATATCTTAAATATTTCGGGCTAACAAGGCGCGGGTTGAAATTTCCGGACAAGCCTAACGTGTATTGTACCAAATCAATTCGCACTACAAATGTCATTCAAAAATTTGAATTCATGTTACGTTCAATTAAAATATTTCTCTACGTGTATAATGCATGCAACCTAGTACTTTAATGAACGTTTTAGTGCATTCCAAACGTATATACTACCGCTTCAAGATGAACTAAATTTGAATTTGTTTCTCTATTTGAATAAGATCTACAATAATGATTGTTGTGAAGTCAAAGCATTTGAATTCGTTTCTCTGTTTTAATAAGATCTACAATCATCATTTTTTTTTGAATATGTACTGCAAGGCAACAGCCTCACAGCTCTTTATTGAAAACAACAAAGTAACAAAGTCCTGTTACAAGTCCATACAAGTAAATAAAAGAAGAAGACAGAAATACTTACAAACTTACAACCCTAGCAGGGTAAAAGAAAACACTAACTAAGGGAGGTTAGAGATCCAAGTTAGCAGGCTATCCTTGCATTTACATTTTATCCTATGAGAAAGAAGGGTTATGTCATGGATAAAGTTGTGCCTCCAGACTCTGAAAGAAGGTGTCTCATTCCTGAAAACCTTGCCATTCCTCAAGATCCAAATGTTCCAAGCTGCTGTAAAGACCACTTCAGTGAAGAAAGAATGCCCAAAATCCTTCCTAGCCTTTACTGCCATGTTGTATGTTGTCATCCCAGGCTGTGGGTCCTAGAGAATCTGCAAGTAGTTCCAGACTCTAACGCTAAAATTACAAGAGAAGAACAAATGTGCACAATCTTGATGGATCAGATATGGACATAGGACACAAGTATGATCTTCCACATGCCAATGCCTCCTGAGTAGCATGTCTCTTGTGTTTAAACGATCCCTCAGCAGTAACCATCCAAACATTTTGATTTTCAATGTACATGAAGATTTCCAAATCCATTGGAAGATTGGATCTACAACAATATGTTGATGCTCATACACATAAAAGGATTTGGGTCTGAAACAACCCTTATGAAAAGGCCAAATCCATGTGTCATGAGTTGCAGAGCAAGAATAAGCATTTGTCAGCTGTTGAAGACATTCAAGCTCAGCAAAGGCTTGTGTAGAGAGATGCAAATGCAAATTTGACAAAAACTCCTGGGAAAGCACATCAGACACTGAAAGATGCAAGAACCCTTAAGCTCAAGAGCCTGGGAAATTTTTCACTGAGGCAAGAACCCTTAAGCTCAACCACCCATCTGTCAGACCAAAAGAGAATGGACCTGCCATCACCCAACATTGGAGTAGCTAGCTGACAATATTTGTTAGCCAATTTAAACACATCATGCCACCAAAAGGATCCACAGAGTGTGGTAGTATGAGGGACAGAGTTGGCATAGTATGCATTCCAAATAAGGCCAACCCAGGGGATGTCATGATGATTATAAAACTTGTGCAAGAACTTCATAAGCAAGGCCTCATTCTGGACCTTAAGGTTGAGCACACCAAGACCCCCTTTGTTTTTTGGTAAGCCTACCAAGTCCCAAGCAGCCAGGGATTGTCTTGGGGTATCAGAGTTCCCTCTCCATAGGCATTGTCTCTGAATCCTTTCAATTTGTTTCAGAATTCCAGGTGGGATGACAAGTGTGCACAGGAAATATATGGGCATTGATGTTAAAACAGACTGGAGCAACTGCAACCTGCTACCTTGATTCAGAAAGCATGAAGTGGCAGACAGTCTTCTTTCAATCCTATGCACAAGAGGCATGAGGTCTTGGATTGTGGGCCTTGTAGTCCCCATGGGCAGACCCAAGTAGGTAAAATGCATGCATGGCTCCTACACTGCATCCAAGAACTGAGGCCAACCTGTTAGCTTCATCAGATGACATGTTCATAGGAACCATAAGGGATTTTGCAAAATTCACAGATAATCCTATTGTGGCAGCAAAAACATCAAGCATGTCTTTAAGAGCAAGTAGTTGATGATCAATAGCAGGCAACACAATTAGTGTATCATCAGCATACTGAACTATGGGATAATCCTTGCTGTTAGAAGGGATTGGCAAAGTCAGAATTCCTTTACTGCACATGTCATTCACAACAGACTGAAGCAGGTCAGCAGCAAGGACAAAAAGAAGAGGTGACATTGGGTCTCCTTGCCTAACTCCCCTCTTACATTTAAAATGGTTGCCAGGGACACCATTAAGAAGCACAGAAGAAGAACCAGAAGATAAAATAGTTTGCATCCAGGAAATCCATTTGTCATTAAAACCCTTGTATCTTAAGATTCTAAGAATGGCATCATGCTCAATAGTGTCAAAGGCTTTAGTAAAATCCAATTTCAGCAAGACTATTGGTCTCTTTGAAGCATTACACTGGTGTATGTACTCAAAGCACCAAGCTAGACAATCCTGAATAGACCTGGATTTAATAAATCCATATTGGTTTTTATGAATACAGGAAAGAATAACTTTCTGCAACCTGTTGGCCAGAAGTTTAGTGAGGAATTTCAAACAGGTATTTGTCAAAGATATTGGTCTGTAATCATTCAAACCCTCAGGTGAAAGCTTTTTTGGAATCAAGGTTATGAAGGAACTGTTGATACACTCGAAATCAAGGTGCCCCTTTGAAAACTCTTTGACCAGTTGATGAAAGTCATCTTTAATTATGTGCCAACACTTCTTAAGAAAAAGGCCAGTGAAACCATCTGGCCCAGGTGCTCCTTAATAACACAATCAATTTCTTGCTCAGAAAAGGGCTTGGTCAATTCATCAAGTCCCTGAACCTTCTTGATAATATTTGGCATATCAAAACCCATTTGTGTATTATTTGTGCATCCCATCCTCTACTTAAACTCCTGCAAAAATAGTCCAGCAATTGATGAATGATCAGAGGTCACTTGCCCATCATCAGAAGTTATACTAGAAATAGAGTTATTCCTGTATCTCTATGTGGCCATGGCATGGAAAAATTTGGTGTTTTCCTCTCCCACTTTAATGTTTCTAATAGTACATCTCTACTTCCAGTAGATAAATTGCAACCTTAGAGTTTCCTCCAAAGGCAACTTTACAATTTTCCTGAAATTTTCCTCAGGCCCAGACAAAGGCCTTAACTCCTCAAGACCATCCAGACAAAGAATTACTTTATTACAGTTGGAGATTAGAGCCTTGACTGTAGAAAGACTAATGTGCCATTGTTTGAGTGGCTGCCTGAGAGCTTTGAACTTTGCAGATATTATAGCAGCAGAAGATCTCTTATGAACTGGCCTACTCCAAGATTCACTGACACAATCAAGTAAACCAGGCAAATTAGTCCAGTAATTTTCAAATCTAAAAACTTTTGCCTTGGGAATAGAGGTTTTGATTTGCACCACATATGGCACATGATCTGAAGCGGTTCTAGCCAGAGGTAGGACCATAGTGTTAGGATAAGAACATGTCCATGAAGGAGTTGTAAAAAACCAATCAATCTGTTCAAGCAAAGGAGCAGTTTGCATATTTTTCCATGTATACTTTATTCCCTTGAGAGGTAATTCAATTAAGCTGAGGTGCCCAATAACCTCATTAAAGATAAACATGTCATTAATATCACCACCTGGTTTATTCCTATTTTCCATCGAGCGCATGAAATTGAAATCACCCAGTAACAGCCAGTTAGCATCATCAGGGATAATTATATCATGCAACCAATTAATAAAATTATCTCTAGCTGAGTTTTGACAGGGTCCATAGACTGAAACTAGAGTGCAGGTTTGGGAGTTATGAACAGACGTGAACTCCACCACAATACCAAAGCTATTGGACTCAATTAGTTTTCTAGTGAACAAAGCAGTATTCCATACGACTAACAACCCACCCGAGGCTCCACACGAAGGCACATGGATAAACTGATCAAAACGTCGTGGACAACACTTACGAATGAAACGCTGATCAACGATCTCACATTTTGTTTCTTGGAGGCAAGCAATGGAACAGGCAGTTTCATCGATTTTCTGACGAACTGCATGCTTTCTGTCATCTGAATTCAGACCTCGCACATTCCAGCAAAGAACTTTCCAATCTCTAACATCATACTGATTCATTACAGACCATAATAAAGTAACAGCAAAAGACTGCCACATAATGACAGTACCAGTTCAGCCAAGGGATAGCATAAAAGTTCAGATGAAGCCTAAAAAATAAGAGCAGATAAATGGTTTTCACAAGGGTTAACCATAAACCCCACCATTTGAAACGATCAGCTATCATTGGAACTACAAGAAGCAGAAGGCTTGCAAGAAGAAGCCTCAAGCTTCTCCTTGGTGAGCTTCTCAGGTCCAATGCCGAGACGAAGGCCAACCTGCTGCAGCACATTGATTGGCATGGGCGGCGGCACAGCAAGTTGATCTGCATCTCGAGGAGGAGCCCGCGGTAGCTGACCATCCAAAGTAACCTTGCGCTTCTTCTGAGGCTTTGTTGCAGGTTTCTTCAGAGGGGACTTGGCTGGAGTAGCATGCCTGAAGCCATCATGTAGGGTCGAGAGCCTGGCACTGCGCCTGAACTCAGACTCAACAATCACAGTCTTTGGTTTACGAGCACGAGTTGGACGCTGACTTGGAGCAGCAGAGAAGTTGAAAGCAGACATCTCGACAGCAGACAAAGCTGGATCATCCATGGCACAATCCTCAGCAACAGTGTCAAAACAAAGAGCACGAGCAACAGGAGGCTTCCTTGGAACATTCACCGTCCGACGAACAGGTGAAGGATGAAAAACCAGCTTGTTCTTCATAGCAGAGTAAGAGAAAGATACTTCCCAAGAGCGTTTAGACAGTAAAACTGGTTTAAAAGGACTGAAGAACTTCAACCCTCGAGGAATGTGTATTATATCAAAGACTGGCATCATACGCTGAAAAGATCTTGTCCATTGCATTACCGGAGGAAGCTCAGGTCTGAAAACTGTTAGTACTTGACCAATAACAACAGGAGGCTGGATCAAAGGAGGCACATAGGCTGCCACAACACCTTGCTGATCATTGACGGATCCCTCAGCAGAATCAACAGGCCCCGAGTTCTCCAAGGCCACTGACTCTTGAGAAGCAGGTTGTGCTTCATCCTCATGAATCTCCCCAATAATGACATTGTCATGCTGGTTATGAGGCTGCGGATCATCATTGTGAGCATGAGGGGCCTCATTCCAACCCAGCTCTAGAAACTCAGGCATGACAAAGTTAAGATCATCAAAAGGCATGTTCCCGGGCAGCGGATGAGGGTTTCCATTGAAAGGCATCGGGTCCTCATCAGCTGGCATAATGTCAGCAAATTCTGCAGAGAGGACATAGATAGGTGCTGTCCAAGAAAGACGTGTAGCTCCAAAGTCTGCATACTCACGATAGACTACATCTCTAGGCACTTGCTGAGGGCTTGGGAAAGAAACATAATCCAGAGTCCTGACCAGCCGCGGATCATCTTGATGCCAGATATGAAAGCGACCAAAAGTGCTAACTGCCTCAGAAATATGTTGTGTGGTGCGCTAATCCAAAGGAACACCTAACATCATAGTCCAGCCCCTACGAAAACCCTGAATAGCTCTGTGATTGATGCCTTGATCATGAGGAACGAACTGAACAAAGTGACCGTTGCCAAGATCATACGGAGGATGATTTATAATGGCATGCCTAGATGCAGGAGATCGGAACTCAAACAAACCAACACCCTCAATCCATTGCTGATCACTAAGAACGTCACGGTGAAGCTGAGTCATCACAAAATCCATAACCAGTTGCCGGAAGTGATGAATCTGTCGACGTGGTGGCGGAGGCTCAACAAAGCCAATGGCGAACTGCTCATGGCGACACTCCGGCGCAATGGCTGGAGAGTAGAACGTCCGAGTCACGCGGGTTGGTCCTCCATCGATGAACTCGAACCCTGGCGGAAGGAACTCGAGGGGATCCAGGGGAAAATTTGCCATGTCTTGCTCTGGTGGAGGTGGAGCAGGCTGGTGGTGCACGGGAAGAGGTGAAGACGTGATGGGACTCGTCTGCACCGGCGCGTGGGTCGTCTCTATACCCGAGGAGTCCCTAGGCGAGGGAGTAGGAGGCTGACTCGTGGCGGGCATGGGAATCAACAGTGGAGATTTTTCTGGATTTTGTTTTGTTTGTTTAACTCTCCAAACGTAACCATTATCCTCTGCCCAATTAATGCAATCCCGACGACGATGTCCATAACATGAGCAAGCCAGGCAGACAGGGCAAGAGACCGACAAGTGGCCCTGCTAGTGACATTTGGAGCAAGTTAGAACACGGTCCACCATGTCATTGACCATCTCATCAAACAAATCAGCAGCTTCCTAAGTAGATGGGATATCCATTGGCTGGGTGGTGGGCTGTAGCCCGTCATGGAGGACTGGCCCAACATGGGAAGCAGGAGAATCGAGGGCGGACGTAACCAAACTAACAGCCTCAGGTGGATCGCAAGGCAAGTGAGAAATCTCAGCCGGAAAATCAGACCGTTGGATACGTGACGAGCCAACAGAACCAAAAACAATCGGCGGAGAAGCAACAGTCCACTGGAGATTCGCCGGCGGCGAGGGTCGAATGATCAGACGCTCATTTGCCGAGACTACATATCCAGCATCAGAAACTGTATCAATACAAGCTTGAGTGGCCGGATATCTATAACCCTTGCATGCATCATAATTGTGGAATGTTGCAAAATAAAGTTTCTTTTGCACAGAACCAGAAGATCTAAAAGAGGACTTAGACGGTGGTTTATGCATAGCGAGCATCCCAAGCGCCGCCCGTCTCTTAGATGGACTAACTAAGATCCATTCTGCATCGCTTTGTAACTTCCATAGTTTAAACTCACGAACCCAATTTGGTCCTCCACGGCCCCAAAGATTAAAATAACATTTGAATTGCGGGCAAGCAAAAGATTGAAGATCAACAATATAGAAACCAACTTGCTTGGAGGAAACGTTGAAGGAATAAACCTTGTCACGTAAGCATGAGACACCCAACTCGATCGCAGATCCGCCAACAGCAGCCTCTAGAGCCGCCGCCACAGAATGATCATCAAGCCTGAAAACATGACGGCTAAAGGACACCTCCAACGTGAAGTGGCCTGTGTCCTCCGTAGGGTGGACCGAAAAACCAGTAGATCTGAAAACTTTATCCGCAAACTCCAAACCCTTGGAGAAGTCCAAGCCAAGGGTTGATCCCGATGAGAAAACCATGACCCCTGGGTGAGGGGGAGACGCCGGAGAGTTTGGTAGGGAAGGATTAGGGTTTTAGTGGTGGTGGGAGGAGATCGCCGGAGGTGGGGTCGGAGGTGGGAGGTGGGAGACGCCATGATGGATGAACTGAGCGCCTGGCATCTACAATCATCATTATTGTCAAGTTAAACCATCGTTTGTGTATTATCTTCACAGCACACCACATGATTAGTCTCGAGTTATATATGAACTATGTGTACTATATGAACTCGAACTCGATTTTTTTAATCCACTTTATGTTGATTTCAAATCATAGTACATTTTAAGCTCTAACTAGATCTTCACAAACTAAACCATGTCTCATATGTATAATGTGTTTATCACATTACGTATGGTGCCCCGCCCCCTACGCCTGCAAGTATTTAGATGTGAGTTGTAAACACCACACACTACCACAAATTCAAATAAAATGTCAGAATGTTCGATATATAGTATTGTTTAGATTGTTCGATATTTAGTTGTAAGCTGCAAAGCCACACATTATCACAAATTCAAATAAAATGTGAGATCGTTCGATGTATAGTATGGTTTAGATTGTTCGACATTTAGTTGTGAGTTGCAAACGCCATGCATTATCACATTATGGTATAACATGTGCAAAACCACAACACGCGTATCACTGCTATATTCATGCATGAATATGTTTAAAACACTATGATCACCTATTCAAATATATGAATCCACTTTCATATCATATGATCTTTGTTAGTCTTTTACAACCACACAATCCTCTAACCTTTGTACTTACCACTAACTTTCTCTCGTGCATGCACATGCCCTCCTCGCCCTCCCCCTCCCTCAGCATTCTATCCATCGCGCACATTCATTTTTTTTCCTTTAGATCGTTCTCCCACAGTCTCCACAACTCCTTTCCGACACACACCGATCGATAAACCTATCCAGCGATGTCTGCCTACAACATACACACGCACCTGCAATCTCCTCCTTTATGTGTCCTTGCCTCGTGTCTCTCATATGATCCCACACACGTGTAAACTCTCGCCACTCTTTTCATCGATCTCACAACCGCACACTCCTCCCCCTATCTAGCTAGTAGCTGGGCATCTCGCACCATCTCCTAGCTCCATTCTCTCTGTCTACCCGTCTCGCCGGGCCTTATTTGCCTCTAATAAATGGACGTACACCGACCGATCTCCCACTATACATATAGCTAGCTAGGCCCCTATAACTCGTTTTTGCCCACGCGTCGATCGATCTACTTCATTAGTTGTGTCTCTCCCTTCCTCCGACAAATAACAATTGATCGACCGATCTAGTTAGGTTTTCTTACCAAACACATGGTTCCCCTTCATCATCCATGGATGTGTCCCGACAGATCTATCACGCACAGGCACACACAGAAACACATCCCCACTCTTATTGATAATATTGCAGTTCCACCCTCAGTTTGTCTAGTAGGCCTCTCCCACCATCTTCGAGAAGCAACTCCATCACCCATCCAGCACTCTACCCCTCTCCCTCCCTCTCTCCCCTCTCTCTCTCTGTCCCATCCTATTTCCCGTCCTTCAGTTATGTATGGACGTCGACTGATCTCCCTCAAGACATAGCTGGGTCTCTCCTTCTCAACACATATATGAGTCGTTCTACCTCTATAGTTAGGCCTCTGCCTACCCCTCCCCCACCCCCTCACACACACACACCGATACAGCGAGCGCTCTAGTCATGTCTCCCTGCCACACATAAACTTGACCTGTGCCATCTGACATTCCGGTAGCTAGGTCAGTCGCCCTATATCTTGGACTTGCACACACACACAATTTCGATGGCTCTCTTCATCGATCTTGCACCCACCCACTTGATCCTCTCTTAGACTCTATTGATATCTATGACCCCTCCCTCTCTTCTCATGGATCACCCGACCCTCTATATATGATATGGATAGGCCTCCTTTTCACACACATTGCATGCAAAATTTTGTTTGAGATGTCATCGACAAATATTCCCACAAATACATTCACGAAATCAACCTCCCCCCCAAACAAAAAACACTCATGAAAGCACAAGCCATTTTTCTAGGTTTGTATCTCTCACACACACCCACATAGGTGGGGGACGTGAACGAAGAGAAGAGGTGCACGCACGGCGCACGTACACCTGTCTCTTTCCAAACCACACCCGCGCGGGTACACGGTGGAGCTCATTTCTCTACGAAAAGACAGCCCACGTGGTAACTTGACACATGTACTGGTTGTCCACTAGATGGAGGGAGGATCGTCTACCACGGGTGAACAAACAAATTGTGACTTGACGCGCTATGTTAAAAAAGAGGCAAACCATGTGGGGCCTACTGATACATCTCCAACGTATCTATAATTTTTTATTGCTCCATGATATATTATCTATTGTTTTGAAAATTATTGGGCTTTATTATCCACTTATATATTATTTTTGGGATTAACCTATTAACCGGAGGCCCAGCCCAGAATTGTTGTTTTTTGTCCTATTTTAGGGTTTCGAAGAAAAGGAATATTAAACGGAGTCCAAATGGAATGAAACCTTCGGGAACGTGATTTTCTCAATGAACATGATCCAGGAGACTTGGAACCTACCTCAAGAAACAAAGGAGGAGACCACGAGGTAGGGGGCGCGCCTACCCCCCCAGGCGTACTCCTTCCTCCTATATATACCTACGTACCCCCAAACGATCAGATACGGAGCCAAAACCCTAATTCCACTGCCATAACTTTCTATATCCACGAGATCCCATCTTGGGGCCTGTTCCGGAGCTCCGCCGGAGGGGGCATCCATCATAGAGGGCTTCTACATCAACACCATAGCCCCTCCGATGAAGTGTGAGCTGTTTACCTCAGACCTACAGGTCCATTATTATTAGCTAGATGGCTTCTTCTCTCTTTTTGGATCTCAATACAATGTTCTCCCCCTCTCTTGTGGAGATCTATTCGATGTAATCTTCTTTTTGTGGTGTGTTTGTTGAGACCGATAAATTGTGGGTTTATGATCAAGTCTATCTATGAAAAATATTTGAATCTTCTCTGAATTCTTTTATGTATGATTGGTTATCTTTGCAAGTCCCTTCGAATTATCAATTTGGTTTGGCCTACTAGATTGATCTTTCTTGCAATGGGAGAAGTGCTTAGCTTTGGGTTCAATCTTGCGGTTTCCTTTCCCAGTGACAGTAGGGGCAGCAAGGCACGTATTGTATTGTTGCCATCAAGGGTAACAAGATGGGGTTTTCATCATATTGCATGAGTTTATCCCTCTACATCATGTCATCTTGCTTAAGGCGTTACTCTGTTTTCATGAACTTAATACTCTAGATGCATGCTGGATAGCGGTCGATGAGTGGAGTAATAGTAGTAGATGCAGGCAGGAGTCGGTCTACTTTTCTCGGACATGATTCCTATATACATGATCATACCTAGATATTGTCATTACTATGCTCAATTCTGTCAATTGCTCAACAGTAATTCGTTCACCCACCGTAAAATACATATTCTCTTGAGAGAAGCCACTAGTGAAACTATGCCCCCCGAGTCTATCTTCATCGTATTAATCTTCCAATACTTAGTTATTTCCATTGTTATTTATTTTGCTTTTATTTTACTTTGCATCTTTATCATAAAAATACCAAAAATATTATCTTATCATATCTATCAGATCTCACTCTCGTAAGTGGCCGTGTAGGGATTGACAACCCCTTATCACGTTGGTTGCGAGGATTTATTTGTTTTGTGCAGGTGCGAGGGACTCGCGCGTAGCCTCCTACTGGATTGATACCTTGGTTCTCAAAAACTAAGGGAAATACTTACGCTACTTTTCTGCATCATCCCTTCCTCTTCGGGGAAAACCAACGCAGTGCTCAAGAGGTAGCAAGAAGGATTTCTTGCGCTGTTGCCAGGGAGTCTACGCAAAAGTCAATATACCAAGTACCCATCACAATCCTTATCTCCCGCATTACATTATTTGCCATTTGCCTCTCGTTTTCCTCTCCCCATTTCACCCTTGTCTTTTTGTTCGCCCTCTCTCTCTCTATCCTCCCTCTCTTTTTCCGTTTGCCTCTTCTTGCCCTTCGGACTTTCTGCCGTCATGTCTGAAATTGGGGAAATTATTGTTGATATGGACAATAATAATATCATGAAAAATTCGGACGCTCCTGCTGAAGAACCCCCTATCTTACATACAAAAAAAATTCGTATTGGTAGTGGCAATATTATTGGAAAGGGGGTTATTAAATATTTCTTTACTTGTTCCGGTGCTTTGCCTTCTATGGGTAGTTCTATCCTTCATAGAACTAGTAGTCTTGCGGACGCTATTGCCATGCTTGTAGTCGAACTTGAAAGACAATTCATGCACATGCATCCTTGCATACAAAGGATTTTCCTAGAATTTTCTAATGTTGAGCATTCTTCTGTTAAGCGTGCCGCTACTATCTTTTTGGCTCATGAGTTTAGATTCATAATAAAAGAGGCCAAAGAAATCTTTGCGCATTAGAGGGTGCATGCTTGCCATCCTCCCATAGAGGCTATCCTTTTTGATCAAGAAGAAATAATGCGTTTTTAATCTCTAGACTATGTTGCTTTCAATGAAAATCTTAGAAAAAGGGTTCCCACCAATGTTTTAGTTGATAGAATTTCTGAGCTTAATGATGATTTGGCTATTCGAAATAATGAACTAGGATATTCTCTAGAATATAGGCTCACAAAGTTCTGTCTAAAGAATGCTTATAATGATGAATTGGTTGTGCAATACGAAGGACCAAAGGAGGAACCTATACCTCCCAAGGTTGATCTTGGGGACTTTGCCCCATTAAATTTAGCCCTTTTGATTACGTTTGCTTGCCTCAGAGAAAACTTGCTGCCGAACATAGAGAATATGAAATGAGTTTTAATGATCTATCTTACTATTATGGCAATACCTAGATCTATCCTTGCTTTTTATGCCTAGCTAGGGCGTTAAATGATAGCGCTTGTTGGGAGGAAACCCAATTGCATTTCTATTACTTTCTTTTTGCTCCTGTTTAGTAATAAATAATTTATCTAGCCTCTATTTAGGTTGTGTTTTTTGTGTTTAATTAGTGTTTGTGCCAAGTAGAACCGTTGGGAAGACTTGGGGAAAGTCTTGATATCTTGCTGTAAAAAAACAGAAACTTTAGCGCTCACGAGAAGTGCTGTCATTTTTATTTGGAAAGTGATATTTAGTTAATTCTTTTTGCAGATGATTGAGAAATTCCTCACGTCCAGCAATTTATTTTAGAATTTTTGGGGTTCCAGATCTTGCGCTAGCTACAGATTACTACAAACTGTTATGTTTTTGTCAGATTCTGTTTTTCGTGTGTTGTTTGCTTATTTTGATGAATCTATGGCTAGTAAAATTGTTTATAAACCATAGAGAAGTTGGAATACAGTAGGTTTAACACCAATATAAATAAAGAATAAGTTCATTACAGTACCTTGATGTCGGGGGTTGGGTGCGACATATGCCAATTGATGGCTTATCATGGTGGGGGCGAGCAGAACGTCACCGGTGCCTGGAAACGGGATGAGGCGTAGACACGAACGCCGGCGTACTTTACCTAGGTTCGGGGCTCTCTTAGGAGATAACACCCCTAGTCCTGCTCTGCGGGGTCTCTGCATGATCACTAAGGCAAAGTGAGTGCAAAGGTGCTCCTCGAGCTGTATCTATGGACAGGAGGAGGCTAGGCTAACTCTCCCCCTTCTCTAAGGTCTGGTCTAGTTCTAATGGATTGGAACCATTTGCATGGGTGCCCTGGGGGTTTATATAAGCCTACCCCCCAGGGGTACAACGGTAAGCTGTAGGTATACAAGGTCCAATTGTCAGTCTCTTCGCCTGCGGGCCCTCCTGCCGATCGCTGGGGCCCGCCGATTGGTGGGCCCAGCCGACTGGCCGGGTACGGAGCCGACAGGCTGCACCCGCCGCTGGCGGGTCCTGCCGGCTGCTGATTACTGTAGCCGTGCCTCTAATGATGCAGGCTTGGTCATGGGGTCGTGGCTACAGTCCTGCCGCCTAGCAGATGTTTACTGTAGCCACTCCCCGTCTCGTCTGGTTAATGGCGCGGGAAACCAGTAGGAGGGGCAGGCCGACTCCCAGGGGCCAGCTCCCTACTGGTCCGACTTGTGGCGCTTTTGCCGTCTTCTGGACTCTCACTGACTGGTGGGGCCCGTCTTCCGTGGATCGTACTGTCTGACCGTCGTAGGTACAGGACTCCGCCCACTATTGCTGGCGTCAGGGATGGCATGGCAACAATGCCATGCTAGACGGAGATCTCCGCTGGTACGGCGCACTGTGCCCTGGCCATTCCCCGAAAAAGGGGAGAGAGTGGGCTGCACTGTCGCCACTCCCTGTCCCATCCCCCCTGATGAGGGCATGGGCTTTGCTGGTTTCGGGGGCTGACTTCCCGTGGTCGGTGACTCCGGAAGCCACCAGTCGGAGTCGGCCGGTCTCGATCTCATCTGTAGGACTCGGACGCTTATGGGCAGCCGGCCGTTCCTTCAGCCGCCCTCCTGAAGTCGGCTCTCCGTCTGTGTCTTGAGGGGCACAGTCAGCCCCGATGTATTGAAAGGCTATGGGCCTCGGGTTAGCCTACCCGTGGCCCATTACTCCGATAGTAGTCCTCGAAGCTGATGAGGCGCCGCGGATAATCAGCCGAGGAGCCTCAGTAGCTTCATTCCCCGAGTATTTGGGGTGGAGACTCTGCTTGACTCTGCCGACCCGGCTGGTAGGAGTCGGAGTCGCCTGACTTTGACTCGTCCAAAAATGCTTTCGAATCCCCTGGCGGGAACTCAGTAGCGTATGAGCTAAGCTTCCTGATCGCCACCCACTCCGTGCCCACCACGTGGCAACCAGTGGCTGGGCTAGCCTGCCTACCCATCCGCGAGATGGGACATGTCGGCAGGCGGGGCCCGCCACTACCACGCCTCGGCACATGAGCGGATCCGCTGCGGCCGTGGGGGGCGGTTGAGGTTCCCACAGAGTTACCGCACGTCGTAACTTTGCGCAATAAACGTGGGGGCGTGGGGTAGTGGGCGCAGTAAATCCCACAACCGCCCCCTCGGCTTCGCAGCCCACTAGGCTATAAGTAGGGGGAGGAGGCGAAATGGCAGAGCACGCACGTCCCACCTCCCCACTTCTTCTTCTCCTTCTTCTCCCTCTCCGCTCCTCGAGCCTTGTCGAACGTTGCGGCGGTCCGCTCATGATGATCTCTTCCTCCGCCGTCACGCCCCCGACGGCGCATTCCGACACCTGGAATGGTTCGGAGGTCCATGAGGATCACATCGACTTCCTCCGCAAGACGCGTTGACTGCCTGGCGAGGACCTCGTGAGGGTCCGCCTCGCGCGGAGGGGGGAGATCTCGCCGGTGCCGCAGGAGGGCGAGCGGGTCATCTTCTGCTCGCACTGCCTGCGTGGCCTGGGCCTGCCGATGAGCAACTTCTTCCGCTCCTTCCTTGAGTTCTAGGAACTCCAGCCGCACCACCTCACCCCCAACACGGTGGTGCTGCTGTCCGCCTTCGTCACCGTATGCGAGGGCTTCATCGGCGTTCTCCCCACCATGGAGCTCTGGGGGGAGTTCTTCTTCTCCAAGCTCGGAACCCAGGCCGCGGGCGTGCCGGCCCAGTGCGGCGCGTTCATCACCGTGCAGAGGTCGGGGGCCGACAACCCGTTTCCCTCCATTAGGCTGATCAAATCGGTGAAGATGTGGTAGCGGTCGTACTTCTACGTGAAGAACGTCTCCGCGGAGGGCGACACGATCAACCTGCCGGCCTACGTAGCCGGCCCGCCGGCTGGGAGGCAGCCCAACTGGTCGCACTGGGCCCGGACGTTGACGCCTGTGGGAGCCGGCGCCGTTGCGCGGCTTTGAGTACTGGCGCAGTCGGAGGGCCTGACCGGGCCGGACATGATGGCCGCCTTCGTGGCTCGCCGAATGCTGCCCCTCCAAAGTCGCCCCCACATGATCTGCCAGATGAGCGGGCACCGAGACCAGAGGCGAATGTGCACCAAGGGGATGCCTCACGAGGAGGTAGCCTACATGGTGAACTACCTTGCGAGCTGCGACCTCAACAAAGACTGGCAGTTCGGCAAGGAGCCGTATTCGCGTGCTGCACCTCCGCCTCTGGTGAGTTGTTTCCCTTCTCTCTTTTTCTTCGATTCTCCTGACTTCTTTGCTGTCGAGTCCGTTTTGCTTGTTCTGACCAGTCGGCTTTGGTCAGAACCCCCCCTCCAGCCAGCAGCCGGCACCATGGTGCCGGACCGCGAGTTCCTCCCCGATCGAGCGGAGAGCGATGTGGACGACCCCGACTTGGGGGCGGCGGCCCTGGAGTATGATGCCGAGGGGGGAGGCGGCGTGTCAGGCAGCCCGAGACTTAGGGCCAGTCTTGAGGACTGGCCTGATGATGACGAGGAGGTTGTCCCACGCCACCAGCCAGGAGCCGGCCAACCGGGCGCGGGCTCGTCATCCCCGCCGGAAGCTCAAGGCGGCGGCAGGAAGCGCATGGCCGGGACGAGCCTGTTTGGCAGCCGGCCGAAGAAGCCCAAGGGCTCAGCCGCGGCGACCAAGCGGGACGAGGCGGCCGCAAAGGCCAACCGCTTCCGCAAGGTGGTGAAGACGCCGTAGCTTATTTCAGCGTAAATACCACCTCCCTTCGTACCTTCACATTTCTTTATTGAGTCTGTCTGAAATTTCTTTACTTTGTTTCCTGGCTTTAGGGCCCCTCTCTCTCTTGAGAAGTCGGCCGCCAGCTCCGTCGTGAAGTCGGCGGAGACCTCCTCCACCACCCGGCGGATTGATCCCGCCGCCAACCTCCGGAAGGCGACGGAGTGGAACGCGCGGGAGGCGCGTGAGGAGCGGGAAGCCGCCCGCCTGAAGAAGGCGAAAGCCGACAAGGCGGAGGCCGCCGCTCTGAAGAACCTGGCGGAAGCCGAGGCCGCCGATGCAGAGAAGAAGCGCGTAGAGGAAGCCGCACGCCGCCAGTCGGCGGTGTTTGTTGTCCCCTTGAACTCCGCACCGCCGCGACCAAAGTTCTCGGCACAGACTGGGGAAGCCGGTGACGAGAACCCGGTCATGGAGAGGGACGCCGACGTCACCACCACGCCGAAAGTCATTGTGCCACCACCGCCACCCTCCGGAGGTGCGCCAGGTGGAAAATCGGCGGACCTACCAGTGCCGCCAACTGGAAGCGCGGCGGTGACGGGCCTGGCCCTCGAGGTCAGTATGCCGACGCGTCGCCGTCTTGCGAAGGCGGCCTCAGCGCCGCGTCCTCTGGAGACCGGCGCTGCGACTCCTCGATCCCGGGTGGGTGCGGGGAGGCGGGACGGGCCCGTTGAACTGGGCGCTCTTGGACATCCAAGCCAAGCTCCGGGCTGAGGGCGACGCCATCAAGGAGTGCACCAAGGCATACGTGGCGTCATGAACGGCTATCCGGGTATGCATCCTTCCTTTTGCTTTGCTTCCTTGTTTTTTCTTTGTGGGGGCGCGCCAGTGCACCCACTGGGTGTAGTCCCCGAGTTTCGGGCTGGCTGCTGAGCAGGCGACTCGGAACTCTGATCGGTGAGTTCCATGTACCAACACTTTTTCTGAAACTTGATGCAGGATTAGCACAATCTTCGCGTGACCTCCTTCAATGCCAACGTCGAGGAGCTGGCCAAGCGGACCGCCGACTTGTCGGACAGCCAGGGTAAGTCTTCTTCTTTCGCTGCGGGGGCGCGCTGGCGCACCCGCAGGTTGTAGTCCCCGAGATTCGGGCCGACTGCTGAGCAGTCGGGCCGGATCTCCCCGGCGACCTTTCTTATTTGCTGACGACTGACATCCCTCCCCCTCCTTTTTCAGAGGCCAACGCCGCCCTTCAGCAGCAGCTGGGCGAAGTCAAAACCGCGCTGCGTGTCAGGGAGGAGGAGTGCGGCCGGCTGACGGAGGAGCGCGACCGGCTGGCTACACAGCTGGCGGAGCAGGAGCTGCTCCAGAGGGCCCAGAAGGAGGCGGAGGACTAGGAGACCGCCCTTCTCGCCGAATTTGCGTCCGAGCGCTCCTCCTGGACCGACAAGGAGGTGACGCTGGTCTCCGGCTTCCAAGCAATCGAAGATCTTGTCGATGGTGAGCTTCCACTTGTTTCCTTTTCTGGGCTGCCGACTGCTATTCGAGTCGGCCTTAAATTTTTAACTTTGTTTCCTCGTTCTTCTTCCTTAGTAGACTTCTTCCCCGGCCATTCTGATGCCGCCAATCAAGCCATCGAGGCTGACCGTGAAGCACAGAGGGCGGACGGCGCACAGGTCGCCGCCAACACCCCCCGAACTCTTAACGAGAAGATTCTAAGCATCGAGGCCCGTCTTCGGCCTGCCCACCGGATGCTGCGCCTGCTTCAACGTGTCAGAGCCCAGGCAATTGCCGTCGTGTGGCCGGACATGCAGGCACCACGCACGCCTAGTCGGACTGCCGACTGGTTGGAGGTGGCAGCCGGCCGTCTTGAGGCCTGGAACGGTTCTTTAGCCCGGGCTGGAGCCTGCCGGGCTTTAGAATTTGCCAAGGCGTGGTATCCTGGGCTGAGTTTAGCCCAGTTAGCCATGTTCCGGCTGGAAGCTCAGGCGGAGCTGGCAACGGTGGAGGACGATCTTGTCAAGCGCGCCGCGTCGATCGCTTAGTACACTGATACCAGCATCTTCGTCCCAGAACGGGCTGAGAACAGCCAGGAGGCGCCGCCGGAGTGGTTCGGGCTGAACCCGGACGGCGGCGAGGACTCGGCGGAGGTGATCGACTCCAGTGGCGAAGAGGAAGGCGAGGAGGAGGAAGGAGATGAGGAGGTGGCACCAGAGGTCGTGGCAGACGGCCAGCCCCAGCCCGACCGCTCCTCTAGCAACGAGCCGCGCCCAACTGAGCCAGCTGTCGCCAGAGGTGATCAGGCGGAGACCAACCAGCCGACTGCCCCGGCAACTGGCACCACCGACCCCTCCGGTCCTCTGAGTCCGTCTGCGGTTTCCTAGGCTGCCACTTTATCTTTGTTTTACCTGCTTAGTAGTCTCGATGAACTTGTTATTTTTCACAATTCCACCCACTGAGTGTATCTTGAACGCCTATTTGATGATTCGGCCAAGGGCCTTTTTATGTAAATATTTATCCGTATTCTATCTCTTCTTGCTTTTTGCTCTTTGACTTTTTCCTTTGCCGCCTTCCCTTAGTTGCCGTTTTGCTAGTCGGACGGGCGCTCTGCGGACTGCTGCTAGATCAAATACTTGGCTTCTTTGGGAAGGAAAGTACTTAGCCTTTTAGAGTTTTTAGCAAGTTAATTTAGGAAACGGCAAGCCGGCTGCTAAAGAGTCAGTTGTAAAGGATTGAAAATCGTCCTTAAGCTATGAGCGAGCTTTAAGTCCTTAGCCATTTTTCATATGGGCACCCATTCTACCTTACTCCTGTTCGTCGTACAGTCGCTCTGTGATCTGCGGCTTCTAATAGGAGACTTCTTAAGTGCCACACATTACTTGTCCGGCTGCAGGAAGTTGTTTCATAGCTCAAGTCGGCGAGTCCCCGGGACGACTAGTCAAACCCGGTGCCAAGTGGCATAATGAAGAATAACATATTCATAGGCATAACTCTTTATCATATAGATAAAAGAAGGCAGTCCCCGAGATCTTCTTGAGGGGCCCGAAGTATTCGTACTTTAGTACAAAAGGTAGCATGATACACACTGCATTAACTGTAAAATCTTTGGAGGAGATTTGCATTCCATAGCCGCTCCGTCTCTTTGCCGGAGTCGTCCCTTTTGCGCGCTCGGGGCTTCTGAGCGTCGATCAGGTAGTAGGAGTCGTTGCCCAACACCTTACTGATGATGAAGGGGCCTTCCCAAGGTGCTGAGAGCTTGTGCTGGCCAGCTGTTCGCTGAATCAGCCGAAGCACGAGGTCTCCTTCTTGGAAAGATCGCGGCTTGACCTCCCGATTGTAGTATCGGTGTAGGCTCTGCTGGTAGATGCTGGACCGGCTGAGTGCCAACAGCCGGCCCTCTTCCAGCAAATCAACACCGTCTTGACATGCTTCCTTAGCTTCCTCCTTGGTGTACATGGTGACTCGAGGGGAGTTGAACTCTATGTCCGTTGGGATGACGGCTTCAGCATCGTAGACGAGGAAGAAGGGCGTGAAGCCGGTTGACTTGTTTGGAGTCGTGCGCAGGCTCCAGAGGACGGCTGGCAACTCATCGAGCCAGCAGCCTGCCGAGCACTCTAGAGGCTCGACCAGCCGGGTCTTGATGCCGGACAGGATTAGGCCATTTGCTTGCTCTACCTGGCCATTGGACTGCGGATGGGCAACGAACGCTAAGTCCAGTCGGATGCCCTGCGTCACGCAAAAACGGGCCAAGGCACCTTTGGCAAAATTTGTGCCATTGTTGGTGATGATACTGTGCGGTATGCCGTACCAAGTTATGATGTAGGAGATGAAGGTCACAGCGGTCGGACCATTTAAACTCTTGATTGGCTTTGCTTCTATCCATTTGGTGAACTTGTCCACTGCAACAAGTAAATGAGTCAAACCACCTCATGCCGTCTTGAATGGTCCGACCGTGTCCAGGCTGCAAACAACAAAGGGCTAGGCAATAGGAATAGTTTTGAGTGCCGAAGCCGGCTGATGAGGCTTAGAGCGGAACATCTGGCACCCCTTGCATTTTTGGACCAAAGACTTGGCGTCTTCAAGAGCAGTCGGCCAGAAGAAGCCATGGCGGAAAGCTTTGGCGACGAGTGCTCTTGAAGCTGCATGGTGGCCACATTCGCCTTGATGGATGTCTTTGAGGATTGCCTGGCCTTGCTCTGGCTCCACACATCGTTGGTGAATACCAGTGACGCAGCGCCTTACGAGCTTTCTATTGATGATGGCGTACGCTGCCGCTCGGCGTTGTACTTGCCGAGCCGATATCTCATCGGCTGGCAACTCTTTGTTCACCATGAATTTGAGGATGGGCTGGGCCTGAAGGTGCCCTGATTTCTGCAATAGCCAAGACTACGACTTGGACGAGGGCGGCTGGGCCGGGAGGTGGCGGTTTGGAGTCGGCAGCCGCTTGTTGTGTCGATGAAGTCCTCGGGCGGGTTGGTGCAGTCCCCAGGCCGGGCTCTTAAGTCTCCGGGCTGAGCTCTGAAGTGTCTGGGCCGACCACCGCAGTCCCTGAGCCGGGTGCGACTGCCACGACTCCCGTGTCATCTGCCGGAATACTTGTGCCATCTGTGGGGGATCTTGAGTCGGATCCGGCTACTTCAGGAGGAGCCGGTACGAAGATGGAGTCTAACTCTGGTGATGGCATGACGGACGGCTTGAGGAAGCGCTGGAGGGCGACGCCGGACGGTATCGCCTGACGGGTGGAGCCGATTCGCGCCAGGGCGTCTGCTTGGTCATTGTCGTTTCTTGGTACATGGAGAAACTCGCACCCCTCAAAATGTCAGCTGAGTTGTTGTACGAGGAAGCGGTAGCTTGCCATGTTTGCGTCCTTGGCGTCCCAATCGCCTAACGACTGCTGGACCACCAAGTCGGAGTCACCATAGCACAAGATCCGGCGAATGCCGAGCTCTTTGGCTAGCCGGAGCCCGTGAATGAGTGCCTCATACTCGGCGACGTTGTTGGAGGCGGCAAAATGGATTTGCAGCACATACTTGAGCTTGTCGTCCTTGGGAGAGGTGAGGACGATGCCGGCTCCCAAGCCGGTGCGCATCTTGGAGCCGTCGAAATGCATTCGCCAATGGGTGGAGTCGGGCGCTGGCGGTAGATACTGGGTTTCGGCCCAGTCGACGAGGAAGTCGGCCAGCGCTTGTGACTTGATGGCAGTGCGAGGTTGGTAGTAGATGGCGTAGGGGGCCAAATCTATGGCCCACTTGGCCACTCATCCCGAAGCGTCTCGGTTGACAATGATCTCGGCTAGAGGAGCCGTGCAGACCACAGTGATTGGATGTTCTTGGAAGTAAGGCTTCAATTTTTTGGCGGCAAAATGCACACCATAGCACATCTTCTGGTAGTGGGGGTAGTTTTGCTTGGAGGTCGATAGTAC
Source organism: Triticum urartu (assembly GCF_056163025.1). Lineage (NCBI taxonomy): Eukaryota > Viridiplantae > Streptophyta > Magnoliopsida > Poales > Poaceae > Triticum > Triticum urartu. The sequence goes on from NC_141875.1 coordinate 644,514,885, forward strand.
TTCACTCAAATAATATAGTGGTCTCTGAACTGGTAGTGCTTTGCCTTCCTCCTTGCGTTCTACTACAATGACCGTGCTGACCACTCGGCTGGTGGCGGCGATGTAGAGGAGCATGGGCTCCTTAGAAGTCGGAGCCACCAGGACAGGTGGAGTAGCCAGCATCTTTTTTAGTTGGACAAATGCTTCGTCCGCCTTGTGGTTCCACTCGAAAAAAGTGGTCTTCTTCATGAGTTGGTACAGGGGAAGGGCCTTCTCGCCCAGCCGACTGATGAATCGGCTGATGGACGCCAAATAGCCGGTGAATTTTTGTACGTCCAGCAGTCCGCTGGATACCTCCATTCTTTCAATTGCCTTGATCTTCACAGGGTTGCATTCTATGCCGCGTTCGGAGACCAGGAAACCAAGGAGCAGGTCGGCTGGTAGTCCGAAGACGCACTTCTCCAGGTTGAGCTTGATCTGAAATCGGCGCAAGTTCTCGAAGGTCTCTTTGGGGTCTTCCAGCAGTGTTGCACGCTTCTCCGTTTTTACCACCACATCGTCTACATAGACATGAGCATTTATGCCGAGCTGCTTGAGGAGGCACTTTTGCATGCATCGTTGGAAGGTGGCGCCGGCGTTCCTCAAGCCGAACGTCATGGTTAGGTAGTAGAAAGCTCCAAATGGCCTGATGAAGGCAGTCTTCAGCCTGTCGGCTGGGTTTAACTTGATCTAGTGATACCCTAAATATGCATCCAAGAAACTCAACAGCTCGCATCCGGCTGTGGAGTCTATCACTTGGTCGATCCTTGGCAAAGCGAACGGGTCCTTGGGGCATGCTTTGTTGAGGCTAGTGTAGTCAATACACATTCGCCATTGCTTGTTCTTCTTCAGTACCAATACCAGGTTGGCCAGCCATTCTGGGAAGAATACTTCCATGATGAAGCCGGCTGCAAGCAGCCGGGCTATCTCTTCTCCAACAACTCTCCTCTTCTCTTCTGACAAGTGGCGCAAAGGCTGTCTGACTAGTTTGGCATCAGATCAGACGTGTAATTTGTGCTCGGCAAATTCTGTCGGGACACCTGGCATGTCCTTGGGGGACCATGCGAAGATGTCTCGATTCTAACAGAGGAAATCGATGAGCTCGCCTTCCTATTTTCTGTCGAGGTTGGCACCTACGACAGCGTACCTCTCTGGGTGCTCTGGGTCCAAAGGTATCTTCTTTGTTTCCTTGGCCGGCTTGAACGAGCCCTCGGCTTCCGACTCTCTGGGATCAGGCGACATCTCCGGCTGTTTGCTTGCCATCGCCACAACTCGATCTAGCAGTCGCTTCTCAGCTGCGATCACGAGGGACTCGGCCAGCCGACTTCTCTCTGATGCGCAGGCGGACAACTTCTTGTAGTCGCCATTTATGGTCAGGATCCCCTTGGAACTCGGCATCTTCATCTTGAGGTAGGCATAGTGGGGGACGCCCATGAACTTGGCCAGGGCTGGCCGGCCAAGCAGCGCATGGTATGGGCTCTCTAGGTCCACCACCTCGAACCATATTGACTCTTGGCGGAAATGATCTTTGTCTCCGAAGAGGAAATCAATCAAGATCTTGTCGATTGGCGAGCAGCAAGGCCAGGAACTATGCCGTGGAACACCGTCCGGCTGGACTGCAGTTGCCTCTGCCTAATTCCTAACTTCTCCATGGTGTCTTTGTACAAGATGTTGATGTTGCTACCGCTGTCTATCAGGACTCTGGAAAAGCGAGCAGCTCGCTTGTCCATGGCAAAGGTGGCGTCCAAAACCAAAGCATAGGAGCCGGGTATGGGCATTACTTCGGGGTGGTCAGCTCGACTCCAGCTGATGGGCTTCTCAGACGAGTGCATGAACTCTGGGGCGTCAGTTGCTACTGCATTCACCTCCTGCTGCTGCAGTTGCCTGCTGCGTCGATCGTCGGCCACACTGGTGAACACGATGTATGCTCCCTGCTCTTCTGGGTAGTCGTCTTGTAATGCGTCGACTGGCCTGACCGCCGGCTGCTGGGGCGGAGGAGGCGGCTGCCCCGCAGGTGGGGGAGGCAAAAGTCCGTCTCCCTTGGCTATCCTAGTGAGCCAGTGGCATTTCCGAGTGGTGTGGTTGGACGGCTTCGCGCCACTATGGAACTTGCAGGGTCCATCTAGAGTCTGCTCATATGAGAAAGTCGGCTGCCAGCTGGGCTTGCCGCCCTTCTGGCGTTTGGGCGAGGGCTGCCCTTCTGGCTGCTGATTTCCTACTGTCGCACCTCCCGGCAGATGGAAGTCGGCGATGGGGCTTTGCACTAGTGGTCGCGCTGCGGTTGACGTCGACTGGTGTCTCCGGCTGGGGTCCGGGGAGCCTGAGGAGCCACCTTGCCAGTTGCGCTAACTTGAAATCTCCGTCTTCATGGAGGAGTCAGTTGTGGCGTACTTGTCTGCTATGATTAGCAGCTCGTCGAGGGTTTCCGGCTCGTCACAGAGAAGCTTGTGCTTAAGGAGGGTTCCCTCTCGGCATCCCGCGGTGAAGTACTCGATGGCCTGCACCTCGTGCACGCCTTCATGGGAGTTGCGAAGCTCGGCCCAGCGCGTGAGGTAGTCGCGGGTTGACTCGTTGGGGCCCTGTACACACAAGGAGAGCTGGTGAGGCTTGGGAGGCCGCTTGTACGTGTTGGTGAAGTTGCGGATGAAGGCATCAGTGAAGTCGACCAAACTGTTGATGCTGCAGGGCCTTAAGCTGTTCAGCCAAGTCTGGGTCATGCCTTGGAGCATAAGCGGAATGTACTTCACAGCAACACGCTTGTTGCCATTTGCTATGCTGACGGCCGTGGATTAGTCGACCAGCCAGTCCTCCGCCTTCACGGAGCCGGTGTATTTGGGTGTGTCTCTAGGGAGTGTGAACCCCTTGGGGAAGGGCTCGTCTCGGATGCGGGGGCCGAAACACGATGGACCCAACTCGTCTTCTTCTTCAAGCGCCAGGGATCGATGGAGATGGTCGATCGGGTGGCGGGCGACATTCTCTGCGACTCCCTCCCGGGGGCCAAGGCGGTTACCGAGCGTCGGGTGATCAACAGGCGGCGGGGAGACTCGCCTTTCCCTCCGAGGGGGAGGAGGCGGATAGTCATCCCGTCATTCCACTGTTCTTGGGCGACCGTCTCGGTCGCGCTCTATGGTGATGCGAGTCCAACTGCGGCTGGCAGCCGGCTCCTTGTCTTTTCTTTCGCGGACGCCGGCAGTTGGCGTCCGAGACTCCGTGCCTTGGTCTCGGCGCGGAATCAGGTTGTCATTCCGTTGGCGCGGCACATCAGTGTGGCAGTCGGCCTCGTTATGCTCAGCAGCCGCGTCAAGGAGTCGCTGGACGCGCTCCGTCATCAAGCGACGTTCTTCGCCCTCGTACTTGTCCAGCTCGTCCGCCGCCGCCTGGGTGGCTCGAATGTTCTCCGCAGGCGTGGCGTAAACGTGGTGATTCACCCCGAACAGATCGGCGATAGCCGCGCCGTGCTGCTGGACCGTGCCAAGGCGGCTAGGCCCAGCCGCAGCCGGCGTGCCGCCCACCGCGTGGTCCATCTCGCGCTGGTAGGCTTCTGACAGGCATCTCATGCTGCCCAGCTTTTTGGCGCCTTCGACTAGCTGAAGGCGGCGTGCCTCCAGTGTCTCGGCGTCAGCATCTTCAGGGATGGGCGCTGCCAGGTCATGCAACGCCGCATGGAGCGGGTCATAATCACCCCCGCCGGAGTGCTCGCCATGATCGATGACAAGCACTTCAGTGACGGTGCTTTCGCCGCTCTCCGTGTGCGGAAGCAGCTCATCGTAGACCACCACGTTGGTGGGGAACATGTCAAGCGACACGGTGTCGGAGTCGACCAACATCGGATCGGTGGAGCCTACGGACTCCAAGTCCCCAGCTGGCTCGCTGGCGACGTGGAGTTGATCGAGGAGGCCCACGAGGAGGCTCTCGGGGCCGCCTGTGCCCGCGTCGGATGCGGGCTCGTTAGAGAGGCGGACCTCGCCTGCAAGATCGGCGAGGCAACTGGCCACGCAGGCGATTTCAGCGCCATGCAGCACGTTGGTGCAGACTCCGTCTAGCGTGCCGGGCTGGCTGTGCTCGCTAGGGAGGAAAAGGGTTCCCGTCCAGAATAGGTCTCCGGATGACGGTGCACCAGGCCCCACGGTGGGCGCCAAATGTCGGGGGTTGGGTGCGACATATGCCAATGGATGGCTTATCATGGTGGGGGCGAGTAGAACGTCGCCGGTGCCTGGAAACGGGACGAGGCGTAGACACGAACGCCGGCGTACTTTACCCAGGTTCGGGGCTCTCCTAGGAGATAACACCCCTAGTCCTGCTCTGCGGGGTCTCCGCATGATCACTAAGGCAAAGTGAGTACAAAGGTGCTCCTCGAGCTGTATCTGTGGACAGGAGGAGGCTAGGCTAGCTCTCCCCCTTCTCTAAGGTCTGGTCTACTTCTAATGGATTGGAACCCTTTGCATGGGTGCCCTGGGGGGGTTTATATAAGCCTACCCCCCAGGGGTACAACGGTAAGATGTAGGGACGCAGGGCCCAATTGTCAGTCTCTTCGCCTGCGGGCCCTCCTGCCGACCGCTGGGGCCCGCCGATTGGTGGGCCCAACCGACTGGTCGGGTACGGAGCCGACAGGCCGCACTGGCCGCTGGCGGGTCCTGCCGGCTGCTGATTACTGTAGCTGTGCCTCTAATGACGCAGGCTTGGTCATGGGGTCGTGGCTACAGTCTTGCCACCTGGCAGATGTTTACTGTAGCCGCTCCCCATCTCGTCTGGTTAATGGCGCGGGAAACCAGTAGGAGGGGCAGGCCAACTCCCGGGGGCCGGCTCCCTACTGGTCTGACCTGTGGCGCTCTTCCCGTCTTCTGGACTCTCACTGACTGGTGGGGCCCGTCTTCCGTGGATCGTACTATCAGATCGTCGTGGGTATAGGACTCCGCCCACTGTTGTTGGCGCCAGGGATGGCATGGCAACAGTGCCGTGCCAGACAGGGATCTCCGCTGGTACAGCGCACTGTGCCCTGGCCATTCCCCGAAAATGGGGAGAGTGTGGGCTTCACTGTCGCCACTCCCTGTCCCATCCCCCCTGATGAGGGCATGGGCTTTGCTGGTTTCGGGGGCCGACTTCCCGTGGTCGGCGACTCCGGAAACCGCCAGTCGGAGTCGGCCGGTCTCGATCTCATCCATAGGACTCGAACGCTTATGGGAAGCCGGCTGTTCCTTCAGCCACCCTCCTGAAGTCGGCTCTCCGTCTGTGTCTTGAGGGGCGCAGTCAGCCCCGATGTCTTGAAAGGCTATGGGCATCGGGTTAGCCTACCCGTGGCCCATTACTCCGACACTTGAAGTGGTCTTTTGTTTTCTTTCGCTAACGGAGCTCACGAGATTTTCTACTTTAAGTTTTGTGTTGTGAAGTTTTCAAGTTTTGGGTAAAGATTTGATGGATTATGGAACAAGGAGTGGAAAGAGCCTAAGCTTGGGGATGCCCATGGAACCCCCAAGAAAATCTAAGGACACCTAAAAGCCAAAACTTGGGGATGCCCCAGAAGGCATCCCCTCTTTTCATCTACTTCTATCGGTAACTTTACTTGGAGCTATATTTTTATTCACCACATGATATGTGTTTTGCTTGGAGAGTCTTGTATGATTTGAGTCTTTGATTTTTAGTTTACCACAATCATCCTTGCTGTACACACCTTTTGAGAGAGCCATACATGATTTGGAATTTGTTAGAATACTCTATGTGCTTCACTTATATCTTTTTGAGTTATATAGTTTTGCTCTAGTACTTCACTTAGATTATTTTGAGTCTATATACTCTATGTGCTTCACTCTAGTTTTGCTCTAGTTTTAGAGCACGGTGGTGGAATTGTTTTATAGAACTATTGATCTCTCATGCTTCACTTAGATTATTTTGAGTCTTAAATAGCATGGTAATTTGCTTAAATAATCCTAATATTCTTGGTATTCAAGAATAGTAAAAACTTGCTTATGAGTGTGTTGAATGCTATGAGAAGTTTGATGCTTGATAATTGTTTTGAGACATGAAGATGGTGATATTAAAGTTGTGCTAGTTGAGTAGTTGTGAATTTGAGAAATACTTGTGTTAAAGTTTGTGATTCCCGTAGCATGCACGTATGGTGAACTGTTATGTGATGAAGTCGGAGCATGATTTATTTTTTGATTGTCTTCCTTATGAGTGGCGGTCGGGGACGAGCGATGGTCTTTTCCTACCAATCGACCCCCCTAGGAGCATGCGCGTAATACTTTGCTTTGATAACTTGTAGATTTTTGCAATAAGTATATGAGTTCTTTATGACTAATGTTGAGTCCATGGATTATACGCACTTTTCTTCCTTCCACCATTGCTAGCCTCTCTAATACCGCGCACCTTTCACCGGTATCATACACCCACCATATACCTTCCTCAAAACAGCCACCATACCTACCTATTGTGGCATTTCCATAGCCATTCTGAGATATATTTCCATGCAACTTTCCACCGTTCCATTTATTATGACACACTCCATCATTGTCATATTACTTAGCATGATCATGTAGTTGACATCGTATTTGTGGCAAAGCCACCATTCATAATTCTTTCCTACATGTCACTCTTGATTCATTGCATATTCCGGTACACCGCCGGAGGCATTCATACAAAGTCATATTTTGTTCTAAGTATCGAGTTGTAATTGTTGAGTTGTAAGAAAATAAAAGTGTGACGATCATCATTATTAGAGCATTGTCCCAGTGAGGAAACAATGATGGAGACTATGATTCCCCCACAAGTCGGCATGAGACTCCGGACGAAAAATAAAAAAAGGGAAAGAAAAGAGGCCATATAAAAAAGAGAAAAGGCGCAAATAAAAAAATGAGAGAAAAAGAGAGAATGGACAATGTTACTATCATTTACCATACTTGTGCTTCAAAGTAGCACCATGATATTCATGATAGAAAGTCTCTCATTTCCTCACTTTCATATACTAGTGGGAATTTTTCATTATAGAACTTGGCTTGTATATTCCAATGACGGGCTTCCTCAAAATTCCCTAGGTCTTCGTGAGCCAGCAAGTTGGATGCACACCCACCTAGTTTCTTTTTGAGCTTTCATATACTTATAGCTCTAGTGCATCCGTTGCATGGCAATCCCTACTCACTCACATTGATATCTATTGACGGGCATCTCCATAGCCCGTTGATACACCTAGTTGATGTGAGACTATCTTCTCCCTTTTTTGTCTTCTCCACAACCACCATTCTATTCCAGATATAGTGCTATATCCATGGCTCACGCTCATGTATTGCGTGAAGATTGAAAAAGTTTGAGAATGTCAAAAGTATGAAACAATTGCTTGGCTTGTCATCGGGGTTGTGCAAGATTTAAATACTTTTTGTGGTGAAGATAGAGCATAGCCAGACTATATGATTTTGTAGGGATAACTTTCTTTGGCCATGTTATTTCGAGAAGACATGATTGCTTTGTTAGTATGCTTGAAGTATTATTATTTTTATGTCAATATTAAACTTTTATCTTGAATTTTCGGAGCTGAATATTCATACCACAATTAAGAGGAATTACGTTAAAATTATGCCAAGTAGCACTCCGCATCAAAAGTTCTGTTTTTATCATTTACCTACTCGAGGACGAGCAGGAACTAAGCTTGGGGATGCTTGATACGTCTCCAACGTATCTATAATTTTTGATTGCTCCATGCTATATTATCTACTTTTTTGGACATTATTGGGCTTTATTATCCACTTTTATATTATTTTTGGGACTAACCTATTAACCAGAGGCCCAGCCCAGAATTGCTTTTTTTTGCCTATTTTAGGGTTTTGAAGAAAAGGAATATCAAACGGAGTCCAAACGGAATGAAACCTTCAGGAACATGATTTTCTCATCGAACATGATCCAGGAGACTTGGACCCAACGTCAAGAAACAAAGGAGGAGGCCACGAGGTAGGGGGCGCGCCTACCCCCTAGGCGCGCCCTCCACCCTTGTGGGCCCCCTGTTACTCCACCAACATACTCCTTCCTCCTATATATACCTACGTAGACCCGAACGATCAGATACGGAGCCAAAACCCTAATTTCACCACCGTAACTTTCTGTATCCACGAGATCCCATCTTGGGGCCTGTTCAGGAGCTCCGCCAGTGGGGGAATCCATCACAGAGGGCTTCTACATCAACACCATAGCCCCTCCGATGAAGTGTGAGTAGTTTACCTCAGACCTATGGGTCCATAGTTATTAGCTAGATGGCTTCTTCTCTCTTTTTGGATCTCAATACAATGTTCTCCCCCTCTCTTGTGGAGATCTATTCTATGTAATCTTCTTTTTGTGGTGTGTTTGTTGATACCGATGAATTGTGGGTTTATGATCAAGTCTATCTATGAACAATATTTGAATCTTGTCTGAATTCTTTTATGTATGATTGGTTATCTTTGCAAGTCTCTTCGAATTATTAGTTTAATTTGGCCTACTAGATTGATCTTTCTTGCAATGGGAGAAGTGCTTAGCTTTGGGTTCAATCTTGCGGTGTCCTTTCCAAGTGACAGTAGGGGCAGCAAGGCACATATTGTATTATTGCCATCGAGGATAACAAGATGGGGTTTTCATCATATTGCATGAGTTTATCCCTCTACATCATGTAATCTTGCTTAAGGCGTTACTCTGTTTTCATGAACTTGATACTCTAGATGCATGCTAGATAGCGGTCGATGAGTGGAGTAATAGTAGTAGATGAAGGTAGGAGTCGGTCTACTTGTCTCGGACGTGATGCCTATATACATGATCATACATAGATATTCTCATAACTATGCTCAATTCTGTCAATTGCTCAATAGTAATTTGTTCACCCACCGTAAAATACCTATGCTCTTGAGAGAAGCCACTAGTGAAAACTATGGCCCTTGGCTCTATCTTCATCATATTAATCTTCCAATACTTAGTTATTTCCTTTTCTTTTTACTTTGCTTTTATTTTACTTTGCATCTTTATCATAAAAATACCAAAATATTATCTTATCATATCTATCAGATCTCACTCTCGTAAGTGGCCGTGTAGGGATTGACAACCACTTATCGCGTTGGTTGCGAGGATTTATTTGTTTTGTGTAGGTGTGAGGGACTCGCATGTAGCCTCCTACTGGATTGATACCTTGGTTCTCAAAAACTGAGGGAAATACTTACGCTACTTTGCTGCATCATCCCTTCCTCTTCGGGAAAAACCAACGCAGTGCTCAAGAGGTAGCACCTACCTTAGAGGCAAGGCTCTATACACTGGAGTACTTTTGATGTGTCCCGTCAATTCGCAGAACGAGGAGAAGCTTGCTTAGTACGCCGTCTCCCCTGCCCACGGGCGTGGTGGCTCGCAGGATGAGGTGAAGCTTGCTTACTACGCCTTACGCCCGCTCCCTCGCCCACGCGCGCGATGGCTCGCAGGACGAGGAGAAAATTTTACTACTCCCTCCGTTTAATCATCGTCCCTACTAACTTGGTTAGAGAGATTATCATATTGTTTAGGGCAGGGTCTAGAAATTGACTAGTGGTGGCACGACCGGTAGGATCCCCGGACATAGTCCGGCGAATGCTCTTCCTGATAAGACGCAGGAGATAATGTCACATTTCGATGTGACAGCCAGGAGCCATACTTAAAAAGCCATACCTCTTCGATGAAGGTTCCGCCGTGTTATCATCTGCCATCCTCGTCGATGACTTGTTCAGCATGGGCGTCGCGCTCTTACGAGACGCCTCTGGTGTAGCATGGCGCGCCGAGCGACTCCCCTTTGGAGCACGAGACAGTGCGGGGGTGAGGTATAGTGAGGAAGCTCTTTCGGAGGAGATGTCTCCTGATTACTTACATGTGAGGCAGGAAGAAGGCCGGGATTGTCGGCCACGATTGGCACTACTGTGCCATCATAGCTCGCCTGGTAGACTACTCCCTCCTCAAGCTCTACAAATATGTCCGGTTATGGTTCTCTGGCTGTGGAGCGGGGCTATAGATCCCTGCTATAACCTTCCACCATTCCTGTTGCAAATGGACGGGTTAATGCCAATTAAACATGACTCAGGGAGAGGATTGAGTAGAGTGGTGGGATTAAAACTCACCCAGCTAGGAGTATTGTACATAGAGAATCCTTCCCGGAGCGTAAGACGAGTGAACTCCTCTTTCTCCCCTTTATACAGGTCGGCCAGTATTGCGGCTAGGGCAGTAAGGGAATCCGGCCCCTTTCATCCACAACGCGAGGCGTTGGCTTCCCCATTTTAGTGCCACATGGGAAGCCCCCTGAATTGGAGTGGCTGAACACCTCGCGCTATGGAAGTGGCCACTACCTCGATTGTTGATAATCCGGATTGGGCGAGTGTCCTTATCTTGCCCATTAACTGTTGTACTTCCACACTATCTTCCTCCTCGAGGCTCCGAGGGTGCCAGCTGTGGCGTTTCTTCAATGGAGCACTGGTAAATTCGGGATGGCCCATTCGGACTGGGTCGGGGAGAGCAATGATCTCAATATAGAACCACTCTGAGGGCCACTCTTCGGACGCCTTCTTCAGACCTCGGACGCATGAGATTGTGCAGCTGGAGGCCGTAGTACTCCAGAAGACCTCGGAGGAAGGGTGGATTGGAAACCCGACACCTCTTATTAATAAGGATATAAAGCACACTCGCTCCCCCTGGCTGGACTGGGGAAATTTTCCGCAAGGGCTTTGCCCATAAAAGAGGTTAATCCTGCCCGGACAAGGACTAGATCCATGGGGCGGGGGGGGGGGGGAATCCCTGCATTTGGAGCTTACTTAGCTAGCCGTGGGATATTGAGCATTTCCCCCAATCGCCTTTTTTGGAGCCATGGGGGCGGGAGGAAGAACTTGGAACACTAGCCATGCTGGAATGGTTTATCCTAGCAAGCTCTAAGGATTTTCTGCTCGATGTGGAATGGGATCTGAGATCCAGTCCCTTTAAATAGATGCCCTTATTACATGGCCAGGGTGTTATGTGCAAAAATTACTCTGACCTTTCATGTTCGCTCGACACATGGAAGCCGAAGCGGTGGAGGCGTAGAAGCCAATGGGTACGACATTAAATGGAAAGCCGAGTATGACTCTTCGGATCAAACGCTTTGAAGTGTTCAGAGGAAGAACCCGCCTTGCAATGCCGAAGACTATCAGCGCGCCGGACACATCATCATTGAAGCCTGGTTCGGGTGCTACAGAGGGAGTCCTGGATTAAGGGGTCCTCGGGCGTCCGACCTGTGTGAAATGGGCCGGACTATTGGGTCACGACGATACAAGATAGAAGACTTCCTCCCGTGTCCGGATGGGACTCTCCTTTGCATGGAAGGCAAGCTAGGCGTCCGGATGTATTATTTCCTTTCTCTGTAACCGACTTTGTATAACCGTAGGCCCCTCTGATGTCTCTATAAACCGGAGGGTTTAGTCCTTAGGAACAATCACAATCATACATGCTAGACATCTAGGGTTTAGCCATTACAATCTCATGGTAGATCAACTCTTGTAATCCTCATATTCATCAAGAACAATCAAGCAAGACGTAGGGTATTACCTCCATCAAGAGGGCCCGAACCTGGGTAAAACATCGTGTCCCCTGTGTCCTATTACCATCAACCTTACACGCACAGTTCAGAACCCCCTACCCGAGATCCGCCGGTTTTGACACCGACAGTCGGGTTTTGAGTCTTTACTCAACTTCTCACCTTGCAACATAGGCAAGAACTCCTTCTTTGACTGTTCCATTTTGAACTACTTCAAAAACTTGTCAAGGTATGTACTCATTGAAAAAAATTATGAAGCGTCTTGATCTATCTCTATAGATCTTGATGCTCAATATGTAAGTAGCTTCACCAAGGTCTTTCTTTGAAAAACTCCTTTGAAACACTCCTTTATGCTTTCCAGAAAATTCTACATTATTTCCGATCAACAATATGTCATTCACATATACTTATCAGAAATGTTGTAGTGCTCCCACTCACTTTCTTGTAAATACAGGCTTCACCGCAAGTCTGTATAAAACGATATGCTTTGATCAACTCATCAAAGCGTATATTCCAACTCCGAGATGTTTGCACCAGTCCATAGATGGATCGCTGGAGCTTGCACAAAACCTTCTTGGTGTATCATATACAACTCTTCTTTAAGAAATCCATTAAGGACTGCAGTTTTGACATCTATTTGCCAGATTTCATAAAATGTGGCAATTGCTAACATGATTCGGACAGACTAAAGCATCGCTACGAGTGAGAAAATCTCATCATAGTCAACACCTTGAACTTGTCAAAAAAAATTCGACAATTCGAGCTTTGTACATAGTAACACTACTATCAGCGTCCGTCTTCCTCTGGAAGATCCATTTATTCTCAATGGCTTGCCGATCAACGGGAAATTCCATCAAAGTCCACACTTTGTTCTCATACATGGATTCTATCTCAGATTTCATACCCTCAAGCCATTTTGCGGTATCTGGGCTCATCATCGCTTCCTCATAGTTTGTAGGTTCATCATGGTCAAGTAACATGACCTCAAGAACAGGATTACCCTACGAATCTGGTGCGGATTTTACTCTGGTTGACCTACGAGGTTCGGTAGTAACTTGACCATGAGTTTGCATGACCATCATCATTAGTTTCCTCACTAATTGGTGTAGGAATCACTGGGACTGATTTCTGTGATGAACTACTTTCCTATACGGGAGCAGGTACAATTACCTCATCAAGTTCTACTTTTATCCCACTCACTTCTTTCGAGGGAAACTCCTTCTCTAGAAAGGATCCACTCTTAGCAACAAAGATCTTGCCTTCAGATCTGTGATAGAAGGTGTACCCAATAGTTTCTTTTGGGTATCCTATGAAGACGCACTTCTCCGATTTGGGTTTGAGATTATCAGGTTGAAACTTTTTCACATAAGCATCGCAACCCCAAACTTTAAGAAACAACAGCTTAGGTTTCTTGCTAAACCACAGTTCATAAGGTGTCGTCTCAATGGATTTTTAGAAGGTGCCCTATTTAACGTGAATGCAGCTATCTCTAATGCATATCCCCAAAACGATAGTGGTAATTCGGTAAGAGACATCATAGATTACACCATATCTAATAAAGTGCGGTTATGATGTTCGGAGGCACCATTACATTGTGGTGTTCTAGGTGGCGTGAGTTGCGAAACTATTCCACATTGTTTCAAATGAAGACCAAACTCGTAACTCAAATATTCTCCTCCACGATCAGATCGTAGAAACTTTATTTTCTTGTTACGATGATTTTCCACTTCACTCTAAAATGTTTCAGACTTATGTTTCATCAAGTAGATATACCCATATCTGCTCAAATCATCTATGAAGGTTAGAAAATAACGATATCCGCCGCGAGCCTCAACACTCATTGGACCATACACGTCAGTATGTATTATTTTTAACATGTCTGTTGCTCGATCCATTGTTCCGAAGAACGGAGTCTTAGTCATCTTGCCCATGAGGCATGGTTCGCAAGCATCAAGTGATTCCAAAAGTCCATCATCATGGAGTTTCTTCATGCACTTTACACCAATATGACCTAAATGGCAGTGCCACATATAAGTTGCACTATCATTATTAACTTTGCATCTTTTGGCTTCAATATTATGAATATGTGTATCACTACAATCGAGATTCAATAAACCATTTATGTTGAGTGTATGACCATAGAAGGTTTTATTCATGTAAATAGAACAACAATTATTCTTTGACTTAAATGAATAACCGTATTGTAATAAACATGATCCAATCATATTTATCCTCAGCGCAAACACCAAATAACATTTATTTTAGGTTCAACACAAATCCCGAAGGTAAAGGGAGTGTGCAATGGTGATCTTATCAACCTTGGAATCACTTCCAACTCACATCATCACCTCGCCCTTAACTAGTCTCTATTTATTTTGCAACTCCCGTTTCGAGTTACTACTCTTAGCTACTGAACTAGTATCAAATACTGAGGGGTTGTTATAAACACAAGTAAACTACACATCAATAGCATGTATATCAAATATACCTTTGTTCACTTTGCCATCCCTCTTATCCACCAAGTATCTAGGGCAGTTCCATTTCCAGTGACCATTTCCTTTGGAGTAGGAGCACTCAGTTTCAGGCTTGGGTCTAGCTTTGCGCTTCTTCATGGGAGTGGCAACTTGCTTGCCATTCTTCTTGAAGTTCCCTTTCTTTCCCTTGCCCTTTTACTTGAAACTAGTAGTCTTGTCAACCATCCACACTTGATGCTTTTCTTGATTTGTACCTTCGCTGATTTCAGCATCGTGAAGAGCTCGGGAATCGTTTTCGTCATCCCTTACATATTATAGTTCATCTTTAAGTTCTAGTAACGTGGTGATAGTGACTAGAGAACTCTATCAATCACTATCTTATCTGGAAGATTAACTCCCACTTGATTCAAGAGATTGTAGTACTCAGACATTCTGAGCACATGCTCACTGGTTGAGTTATTCTCCTCCGTCTTGTAGGAAAAATTCTTGTCGGAGGTCTCATACCTCTCGACTCGGGCATGAGTCTGAAATACAAATTTCAGCTCTTGGAACATCTTATATGCTCCGATGCGTTCAAAACATTTTTGAAGTCCTGGTTCTAAGCCCTAAAGCATGGTGCACTAAACTATCAAGTAGTCATCATACCGAGCTTTGCCAAACGTTCATAACGTCTGCATCTGCTCCTGCAGTAGGTCCGTCGCCTAGCGGTGCATCAAGGAGATAATTCTTCTGTGCAGCAATGAGGATAATCCTCGGATCACGGACCTAGTCCGCATCATTGCTTCTATTTACATTCAACTTAGTTTTCTCTACGAACATATCAAAAATAAACGGGGAAGCTATACGCGAGCAATTGATCTACGACATAGATATGCAAATACTATCAGGACTAAGTTCATGATAAATTAAAGTTCAGTTAATCATATTACGTAAGAACTCCCACATATATAGATATCCCTCTAGTCATCTAAATGATCATGTGATCCAAATCCACTAAACCATATCCGATCATCACGTGAGATGTGGTAGTTTTCAATGGTGAACATCACTATGTTGATCATATCTACTATATGATTCACTTTCAACCTTTCGGTTTCAGTGTTCCGAGGCCATATCTGCATATGCTAGGCTCGTCAAGTTTAACCCGAGTATTTTTCATGTGCAAAACTGGTTTGCACCCGTTGTATGTGAACGTAGAGCTTATCACACCCGATCATCACATGGTGTCTCAGCACGAAGAACTGTCGCAACGGTGCATACTCAGCGAGACACTTATACATTGAAATTTTAGTAATGGATCATCCCATAATGCTACCGTCATACTAAGCAAAATAAGATGCATAAAGGATAAACATCACATGCAATAAAATTATGTGACATGATATGGTCATCATCATCTTGTGCTTTTGATCTCCATCTCCAAAGTACCGTCATGATCTCCATCGTCACCGGCATGACACCATGATGTCCATCATCTTGATCTTTATCAACGTGTCGTCACATGGTCGTCTCGCCAACTATTGCTATCGCATAGCGATAAAGTAAAGCAATTATATGGCGCTTGCATATTATGCAATAAAGAGACAACCATAAGGCTCCTGCCAGTTGCCGATAAGTTTAACAAAATATGATCATCTCTTACAACAATTTATATCTCATCACATCTTGACCATATCACATCACAACATGCCCTGCAAAAACAAGTTAGACGTCCTCTACTTTGTTGTTGCAAGTTTTACGTGGATGCTATGGGCTTAGCAAGAACCGTTCTTACCTGTGCATCAAAACCACAATGATTTTTCATCAAGTGTGTTGTTTTAACCTTCAACAAGGACCGGGCGTAGTCACACTCGATTCAACTAAAGCTGGAGAAACAGACACCCACTAGCCACCTGTGTGCGAAGCACGGCGGTAGAACTAGTCTCATCAACCGGGTCATGTGATGTCAGTCTGGGACGCTTCATCCAACAATACCGCTGAATCAAAGTATGACATGCTGGTAAGCAGTATGACTATTATCACCCACAACTCTTTGTGTTCTACTCGTGCATATAACATCTATGCATAGACCTGGATCGGATGCCACTGTTAGGGAACGCAGTATTTTAGAAAAATTCCTATGATCACGCAAGATCTATCTAGGAGATGCATAGCAACGAGAGGGGAGAGTGTGTCTATGTACCCTCGTAGTCCGAAAGCGGAAGCGTTTAGTAACGCGGTTGATGTAGTCAAACGTCTTCGCGATCCAAGCGATCCAAGTATCGAACGTACAGCACCTCCGCATTCAGCACACGTTCAGCTCAATGATGTCCCCCGGGCTCTTGAACTAGTTGAGACCGAAGGAGAGTTCCGTCAGAACGACAGCGTGGCGACGGTGATGATGAAGTTACCGGCGCAGGACTTCGCCTAAGCACTACGACAATATGACCGAGGTGTGTAACTGTGGAGGGGGGCACCGCACATGGTTAAGACAAATCTTGGAGTGCGTTTGGGGTGCTCCCTGCCCACGTATATAAAGGAGGGAGGAGGAGGAGGAGGCCGGCCTAGGAGGGGCGTGCCTATAGGGGGAGACCAAGTAGGATTCCCAATCTTAGTTGGAGTCCCCTTCCTTTTCCAAGAGGGAGAGAGGGAAGGAGTAGGAGAGGGAGACGGAAAGAGAGGGGGGCGCCCCCCTCCGTAGTCCAATTCGGACTTGCCGGGGGGCGCGGCCAATCCTTGATGCCCATATCTCCTTTCTCGTATGGCACATTAAGGCCCAATACTTCCCCCGGCGAATTCCCGTAACTCTTCGGTACTCCGAAAAATAACCGAACCACTCAGAACCTTTCCGATGTCTGAATATAGCCTTCCAATATATCGATCTTTACGTCTCGACCATTTCGAGACTCCCCTTCATGCCTGTGATCTCATCTGGGACTCTGAACAAACTTCGGTCATCAAATCACATAAATCATAATACAAATCATCATCGAACGTTAAGCGTGCGGACCCTACGGGTTCGAGAACTATATAGACATGACCAAGACACATCTCCGGTCAATAACCAATAGCGGAACCTGGATGCTCATATTGGCTCCTACATATTCTACGAAGATCTTTATTGGTCAAATCGCATAACAACATACGTTGTTCCCTTTGTCATCGGCATGTTACTTGCCCGAGATTCGATCGTCGGTATCATCATACCTAGTTCAATCTCGTTACTGGCAAGTCTCTTTACTCGTTCCATAATGCATCATCCCGTAACTAACTTATTAGTAACATTGCTTGCAAATTAAGCTTATAGTGATGTGCATACCGAGAGGGCCCAACGATACCTCTCCGACAATCAGAGTGACAAATCCTAATCTCGGTCTATGATAACTCAAGAACACCATCGGAGACACATGTAGAGCATCTTTATAATCACCCAGTTACGTTGTGAAGTTTGATCGCACACCAAGTGTTCCTCCGGTATTCGGGAGTTGCATAATATCATAGTCATAGGAACATGTATAAGTCATGAAGAAAGCAATAGCAATAAACTAAATGATCATAGTGCTAAGCTAACGGATGGGTCTTGTCCATCACATCATTCTCTAATGATGTGATCCCATTCATCAAATGATAACACATGTCTATGGCTAGAAATCTTAACCATCTTTGATTAACGAGCTAGTCAAGTAGAGGCATAGTAGGGACACCCTGTTTTGTATATGTATTCACACATGTACTAAGTTTTCGGTTAATACAATTCTAGCATGAATAATAAACATTTATCATGTTATAAGGAAATATAAATAACAACTTTATTATTGCCTCTAGGGCATATTTCCTTAAATTCATATATTTTGAGCTCACAAATTCATCACAAAGTGTAGAGATAATTTTGAGTTCATATATGTTGGGTTTCGTAGTAATTTCGAAAAATTTCCTACGCACATGCAAGATCATGGTGATGCATAGCAACGAGAGGGGGAGAGTGTGATCTACGTACCCTTGTAGATCGACAACGGAAGCGTTAACTTGGTTGATGTAGTCGTACGTCTTCACGGCCCGACCGATCAAGCACCGAAACTACGGCACCTCCGAGTTCTAGCACACGTTCAGCTCGATGACGATCCCCGGACTCCGATCCAGCAAAGTGTCGGGGAAGAGTTCTGTCAGCACGACGGCGTGGTGACGATCTTGATGTACTACCATCGCAGGGCTTCGCCTAAGCACCGCTACAATATTATCGAGGACTATGGTGGAAGGGGGCACCGCACACGGCTAAGAATATGATCACGTGGATCAACTTGTGTCTCTAGGGGGTGCCCCTGCCTCCGTATATAAAGGTTCAAAGGAGGGGGGCTGGCCGGCCAAGAGGTGGCGCGCCAGGAGGAGTCCTACTCCTTCCGGGAGTAGGACTCCCCCCTTTCCTAGTTGGAATAGGATTCGCGGAGGGGGGGAAAGAGGAGAGAGAGGAGGAAGGGGGGCCGGCCCCCTCTCCTTGTCCTATTAGGACCAAGGGGGGGAGTGGCGCGCGGCCCATCTCTGGCCACCTCTCCTCTCTTCCACTAAGGCCCATTAAGGCCCATATACCTCCCGGGGGGTTCCGGTAACCTCCCGGTAATCCGGTAAAATCCCGATTTCACCCGGAACGCTTCCGATATCCAAATATAGGCTTCCAATATATCAATCTTTATGTCTCGACCATTTCGAGACTCCTCGTCATGTCCGTGATCACATCCGAGACTCTGAACAAACTTCGGTACATCAAAATGCATAAACTCATAATATAACTGTCATCGTAACCTTAAGAGTGCGGACCCTACGGATTCGAGAACAATGTAGACATGACCAAGACACGTCTCCGGTCAATAACCAATAGCGGAACCTGGATGCTCATATTGGCTCCTACATATTCTACGAAGATCTTTTGTTGGTCAGACCGCATAACAACATACGTTGTTCCCTTTGTCATCGGTATGTTACTTGCCCGAGATTCGATCATCGGTATCCCATACCTAGTTCAATCTCGTTACCGGCAAGTCTCTTTACTCGTTCCGTAATACATCATCCCGCAACTAACTTATTAGTTGCAATGCTTGCAAGGCATCAATGATGTACATTACCGAGAGGGCCCAGAGATACCTCTCCGACAATCGGAGTGACAAATCCTAATCTCAAAATATGCCAACCCAACATGTACCTTTGGAGACACCTGTAGAGCTCCTTTATAATCACCCAGTTATATTGTGACGTTTTGTAGCACACAAAGTGTTCCTCCAGCAAACGGGAATTGCGTAATCTCATAGTCATAGGAACATGTATAAGTCATGAAGAAAGCAATAGCAACATACTAAACGATCGGGTGCTAAGCTAATGGAATGGGTCATGTCAATCAGATCATTCAACTAATGATGTGATCTTGTTCATCAAATGACAACTCTTTGTCCATGGTTAGGAAACATAACCATCTTTCATTAACGAGCTAGTCAAGTAGAGGCATACTAGTGACACTCTTTTGTCTATGTATTCACACATGTATTATGTTTCCGATTAATACAATTCTAGCATGAATAATAAACTTTTATCATGATATAAGGAAATAAATAATAACATTATTATTGCCTCTAGGGCATATTTCCTTCAGTCTCCCACTTGCACTAGAGTCAATAATCTAGATTACACAGTAATGATTCTAACACCCATGGAGCCTTGGTGTTGATCATGTTTTGCTCGTGGAAGAGGCATAGTCAACGGGTCTGCAACATTCAGATCCGTATGTATCTTGCAAATCTCTATGTCTCCCACCTGGACTAGATCCCGGATGGAATTGAATCATCTCTTGATGTGTTTGGTTCTCTTGTGAAATCTGGATTCCTTCGCCAAGGCAATTGCACCAGTATTGTCACAAAAGATTTTCATTGGACCCGATGCATTAGGCATGACACCTAGATCGGATATGAACTCCTTCATCCAGACTCCTTCATTTACTGCTTCCGAAGCAGCTATGTATTCCGCTTCACACGTAGATCCCGCCACGATGCTCTGTTTAGAACTGCACCAACTAACAGCTCCACCGTTTAATGTAAACACGTATCCGGTTTGCGATTTAGAATCGTCTGGATCAGTGTCAAAGCTTGCATCAACGTAACCGTTTACGATGAGCTCTTTGTCACCTCCATATACGAGAAACATATCCTTAGTCCTTTTCAGGTACTTCAGGATGTTCTTGACCGCTGTCCAGTGATCCACTCCTGGATTACTTTGGTACCTCCCTGCTAGACTTATAGCAAGGCACACATCAGGTCTGGTACACAGCATTACATACATGATAGAGCCTATGGCTGAAGCATAGGGAACATCTTTCATTTTCTCTCTATCTTCTGCAGTGGTCGGGCATTGAGTCTGACTCAACTTCACACCTTGTAACACAGGCAAGAACCCTTTCTTTGCTTGATCCATTTTGAACTTCTTCAAAATCTTGTCAAGGTATGTGCTTTGTGAAAGTCCAATTAAACGTCTTGATCTATCTCTATAGATCTTAATGCCTAATATGTAAGCAGCTTCGCCGAGGTCTTTCATTGAAAAACTTTTATTCAAGTATCCCTTTATGCTATCCAGAAATTTTATATCATTTCCAATCAGTAATATGTCATCCACATATAATATCAGAAATGCTACAGAGCTCCCACTCACTTTCTTGTAAATACAGGCTTCTCCAAAAGTCTGTATAAAACCAAATGCTTTGACCACACTATCAAAGCGTTTATTCCAACTCCGAGAGGCTTGCACCAGTCCTAAATGGATCGCTGGAGTTTGCACACTTTATTAGCTCCCTTTGGATCGACAAAACCCTCTGGTTGCATCATATACAACTCTTCTTCCAGAAATCCATTCAGGAATGCAGTTTTGACATCCATCTGCCAAATTTCATAATCATAAAATGCAGCAATTGCTAACATGATTCGGACAGACTTAAGCATCGCTATGGGTGAGAAGGTCTCATCGTAGTCAACCCCTTGAACTTACCGAAACCCTTTTGCGACAAGTCGAGCTTTGTAGACAGTAATATTACCGTCGGCGTCAGTCTTCTTCTTGAAGATCCATTTATTCTCAATTGCTTGCCGATCATTGGGCAAGTCAACCAAAGTCCACACTTTGTTCTCATACATGGATCCCATCTCATATTTCATGGCGTCAAGCCATTTTACGGAATCTGGGCTTACCATCACTTCTTCATAGTTTGTAGGTTCATCATGATCTAGTAGCATGACTTCCAGAACTGGATTACCGTACCACTCTGGCGCGGATCTCACTCTGGTTGATCTACAAGGCTCAGTAGTATCTTGTTCTGAAGTTTCATGATCATTATCATTAGCTTCCTCACTAATTGGTGTAGGTGTTACAGAAACAATTTTCTGTGATGCACTACTTTCCAATAAGGGAGCAGGTACAGTTACCTCGTCAAGTTCTACTTTCCTCCCACTCACTTCTTTCGAGAGAAACTCCTTCTCCAGAAAGTTTCCGAACTTAGCAACAAAAGTCTTGCCTTCGGATCTGTGATAGAGGGTATATCCAATAGTCTCCTTTGGATATCCTATGAAGACACATTTCTCCGATTTGGGTTCGAGCTTATCAGGTTGAAGCTTTTTCACATAAGCATCGCAGCCCCAAACTTTCAGAAACGACAACTTTGGTTTCTTGCCAAACCATAGTTCATAAGGCGTCGTCTCAACGGATTTTGATGGTGCCCTATTTAACGTGAATGCGGCCGTCTCCAAAGCATAACCCCAAAACGATAGCGGTAAATCAGTAAGAGACATCATAGATAGCACCATATCTAGTAAAGTATGATTACGACGTTCAGACACACCATTACGCTGTGGTGTTCCGGGTGGCGTGAGTTGCGAAACTATTCCGCGTTGTTTCAAATGTACACCAAACTCGTAACTCAAATATTCTCCTCCACGATCAAATCATAGAAACTTTATTTTCTTGTTACGATGATTTTCAACTTCACTCTGAAATTCTTTGAACTTTTCAAACGTTTCAGACTTATGTTTCATTAAGTAGATATACCCATATCTGCTTAAGTCATCTGTGAAGGTGAGAAAATAACGATATCCGCCACGAGCCTCAATATTCACCGGACCACATACATCAGTATGTATGATTTCCAACAAATCTGTTGTTCTCTCCATCGTACTGGAGAACGGCGTTTTAGTCATCTTTCCCATGAGGCACGGTTCGCAAGTACCAAGTGATTCATAATCAAGTGGTTCCAAAAGTCCATCAGTATGGAGTTTCTTCATGCGCTTTACACCAATATGACCTAAACGGCAGTGCCACAAATAAATTGCACTTTCATTATCAACTCTGCATCTTTTGGCTTCAACATTATGAATATGTGTGTCACTACTATCGAGATTCAATAAGAATAGACCACTCTTCAAGGGTGCATGACCATAAAAGATATTACTCATATAAATAGAACAACCATTATTCTCTAATTTAAATGAATAACCGTCTCGCATCAAACAAGATTCAGATATAATGTTCATGCTTAACGCTGGCACCAAATAACAATTATTTAGGTCTAATATTAATCCCGAAGGTAGATGTAGAGGTAGCGTGCCGACCGTGATCACATCGACTTTGGAACCGTTTCCCACGCGCATCGTCACCTCGTCCTTAGCCAATCTTCGCTTAATTCGTAGTCCCAGTTTCGAGTTGCAAATATTAGCAACAGAACCAGTATCAAATACCCAGGTGCTACTGCGAGCATTAGTAAGGTACACATCAATAACA
The DNA here is from genome assembly GCF_056163025.1 of Triticum urartu. NCBI lineage: Eukaryota > Viridiplantae > Streptophyta > Magnoliopsida > Poales > Poaceae > Triticum > Triticum urartu. Next base: position 644,537,682 of record NC_141875.1, read on the forward strand.
TGTATATCACATATACCTTTGTTCACCTTGCCATCATTCTTATCCGCCAAATACTTGGGGCAGTTCCGCTTCCAGTGACCAGTCTGCTTGCAGTAGAAGCACTCAGTTTCAGGCTTAGGTCCAGACTTGGGTTTCTTCTCTTGAGCAGCAACTTGCTTGCTGTTCTTCTTGAAGTTCCCCTTCTTCTTCCCTTTGCCCTTTTTCTTGAAACTAGTGGTCTTGTTGACCATCAACACTTGATGCTCCTTTTTGATTTCTACCTCCGCAGCTTTCAGCATTGCGAAGAGCTTGGGAATAGTCTTATTCATCCCTTGCATATTATAGTTCATCACGAAGCTCTTGTAGCTTGGTGGCAGTGATTGGAGAATTCTATCAATGACGCAATCATCTGGAAGATTAACTCCCATTTGAATCAAGTGATTATTATACCCAGACATTTTGAGTATATGCTCACTGACAGAACTGTTCTCCTCCATCTTGCAGCTATAGAACTTATTGGAGACTTCATATCTCTCAATCCGGGCATTTGCTTGAAATATTAACTTCAACTCCTGGAACATCTCATATGCTCCATGACGTTCAAAACGTCATTGAAGTCCCGGTTCTAAGCCGTAAAGCATGGCACACTGAACTATCGAGTATTCATCAGCTTTGCTCTGCCAGACATTCACAACATCTGGCGTTGCTCCAGCAGCAGGCCTGGCACCCAGCGGTGCTTCCAGGACGTAATTCTTCTGTGCAGCAATGACGATAATCCTCAAGTTACGGACCCAGTCCGTGTAATTGCTACCATCATCTTTCAACTTTGCTTTCTCTAGGAACGCATTAAAATTCAACGGAACAACAGCACGGGCCATTTATCTACAATCATACATAAACAAGCAAGATACTATCAGGTACTAAGTTCATGATAAATTTAGGTTCAATTAATCATATTACTTAAAGAACTCCCACTTAGATAGACATCCCTCTAATCCTCTAAGTGATTACGTGATCCAAATCAACTAAACCATGTCGTGAGATGGAGTAGTTTCATTGGTGAACATCACTATGCTGATCATATCTACTATATGATTCACGCTCGACCTTTCGGTCTCCGTGTTCCGAGGCCATATCTTTATATGCTTGGCTCGTCAAGTATAACCTAAGTATTCCGCGTGTGCAACTGTTTTGCACCTGTTGTATTTGAACGTAGAGCCTATCACACCCGATCATCACGTGGTGTCTCAGCACAAAGAACTTTCGCAACGGTGCATACTCAGGGAGAACACTTCTTGATAATTTAGTGAGAGATCATCTTATAATGCTACCGTCAATCAAAGCAAGATAAGATGCATAAAAGATAAACATCACATGAATATAAGTGATATGATATGGCCATCATCATCTCGTGCTTGTGATCTCCATCTCCGAAGCACCGTCATGATCACCATCATCACCGGTGCGACACCTTGATCTCCATCGTAGCATCGTTGTCATCTCGCCAATCTTATGCTTCCACGACTATCGCTACCGCTTAGTGATAAAGTAAAGCATTACAGCGTGATTGCATTGCATACAATAAAGAGACAACCATATGGCTCCTGCCAGTTGCCGATAACTCGGTTACAAAACATGATCATCTCATACAATAAAATTTAGCATCATGTCTTGACCATATCACATCACAACATGCCCTGCAAAAACAAGTTAGACGTCCTCTACTTTGTTGTTGCATGTTTTACGTGGCTGCTACGGGCTTAAGCAAGAACCAATCTTACCTACGCATCAAAACCACAACGATAGTTTGTCAAGTTGGTGCTGTTTTAACCTTCACAAGGACCGGGCATAGCCACACTCGGTTCAACTAAAGTTGGAGAAACTGTCACCCGCAAGCCACCTATGTGCAAAGCACGTTGGGAGAACCGGTCTCGCATAAGCGTACGCGTAATGTCGGTCCGGGCCGCTTCGTCCAACAATACCGCTGAACCAAAGTATGACATGCTGGTAAGCAGTATGACTTATATCGCCCACAACTCACTTGTGTTCTACTCGTGCATATAACATCAACATATAAAACCTAGGCTCGGATGCCACTGTTGGGTTTCGTAGTAATTTCAAAAAAAATTCTACGCACACGCAAGATCATGGTGATGCATAGAAACGAGAGGGGGAGAGTGTGATCTACGTACCCTTGTAGATCGACCGATCAAGCACCGAAACTACGGCACCTCCGAGTTCTAGCACACGTTCAGCTTGATGACGATCCCCGGACTCCGATCCAGCAAAGTGTCGGGGAAGAGTTCCGTCATCACGACGGCGTGGTGACGATGTTGATGTACTACCGTCGCAGGGCTTCACCTAAGCACCGCTACAATATTATCAAGGACTATGGTGGAAGGGGGCACCGCACACGGCTAAGAATATGATCACGTGGATCAACTTGAGTCTCTAGGGGGTGCCCCTGCCTCCGTATATAAAGGTTCAAAGGAGGGGGGCTGGCCGGCCAAGAGGTGGCGCGCCAGGAGGAGTCCTACTCCTTCCGGGAGTAGGACTCCCCCCCTTTCCTAGTTGGAATAGGATTCGCGGAGGAGGGAAAAGAGGAGAGAGAGGAGGAAGGGGGGCCGGCCCCCTCTCCTTGTCCTATTCGGACCAAGGGGGGAGGGGCGCGCGGCCCATCTCTGGCCACCTCTCCTCTCTTCCACTAAGGCCCATTAAGGCCCATATACCTCCCGGGGGGTTCCGGTAACCTCCCGGTAATCCGGTAAAATCCCGATTTCACCCGGAACGCTTCCGATATCCAAATATAGGCTTCCAATATATCAATCTTTATGTCTCGACCATTTCGAGACTCCTCATCATGTCCGTGATCACATCCGGGACTCCGAACAAACTTTGGCACATCAAAATGCATAAACTCATAATATAACTGTCATCGTAACCTTAAGCGTGCGGACCCTACGGGTTCGAGAACAATGTAGACATGACCGAGACACGTCTCCGGTCAATAACCAATAGCAGAACCTGGATGTGACACCCCAATATTTTTTTTAAATTTTTTTGGCCTTGTTTTATTAAATTAAAATTTTTGCCAGGAATTAAAAACTTTGATTTTTTTGGACTCCTTTTTGATTTTTTTAAACATTTCCTTTCTTATTATCATGGAGTTGTTCCCTAAAGTGAAAACCTTTCAAATATATTATTGGACTTGTTTAACCTCTCAAGAAAAACTTTTCTTTTATCAGTATAACTAATTACATAATTAATTTGCTTGATCTTTATTTTCTTGAAAAATAGTTTTCCAAGGTTATATGGCCATATTTGAACTACAACCATTTGATAAATTCACCTAAAATTCCAACCAAAATTTGGAGATGTCATGTGATGTTTTTAAATCACTTTTATACAAAAATATCTTTTATTCATGAGATATTTTGAGCTCTGCATCAATTTTTCTTCTCTGGTCCAGAGTGCAATTTTGCACAACCCATTTAAATATTTCTTTCTGGCCTCCACCAAAATTATGGGATGTTGGTAGTAGCATATGATTCAACATTATGCAAAAACCTAGTGCTGTTCTTTGAAAATTTTGAGTGAATCAACCTCTTTTCCATTCTGGTCAAGCCTTGTGATTTCTACTGCAACCCTATTTATTTTTGCTCTAGTAACCTTGTGCCTTCTCCTACTTGTAGACAGCCCTACCAAACCCCTAAGTCCAGGAGCATGCACCCATTTGAATATTTTTGGTTCATGAAATACTGCCATTTATCTCCTGTCCAGAACTGGAGTTTTGCAAAACTTGCACTAACAAGTTTGTGCTTTTCACAAACTAACCTCACCACTTTCTTATGCATCCAATGAGACCACCATCTGGAGATTTTTGGCCCCTCCAAGAAATGCCTAGGTGCATGTGGCATTTGGTCAAACACCTTAAGTGCATGAACAGCTTTGACATGAATTTCGTCATTGCACTGTGAACTTGCACCTCTGATCAAACTAACATGTCCACTAGACTCCCAGTTACTCCTAACCTAGGTCTGCTAAGTGCCAGCCTCACCCAAGCCCTGTGGCATGCATTGGCATTTCGTCGAGCACATTCCGTGTGTGCTCTGGGCGCGAGCAGAGCACGCGTTTTGCACGTGCCGCGCCCGAGCCAACGCGTCGTGCCCCTGGTTTTACCCACTGCAGAGCCGCGCCACGCACTCCCCTTCTCACCGCATCACGCCAAGCCGCCCCTCGCCACGTCCCCGGCAAGCCAGGAGCTAGCCGCCACAGCCGCCCGACAGCCCCTGGTCATGTCGGCGCCGCCCGAGCCTCTCCCGCTCGCCACCTGGCCCCTGGAACAGCGCGAGCTCATCCACAAGCGTGTCCACTAGCGCTCGTCACCGCCACGACGCCCTAGCTACAGAATGGCGGTCGCCGGCGACCTTATCCGCGGCCACCGTCAGAACCGACCCCGATCGCCTATTTAAGGAGCCCCGAGCTCGTCTCCGCACGCAGGCAGTCCCAAGCCATCTCCCTAGGACCCCCATTGGCAGCCAATCGACCCGGGGAGGTCTCCTTCCCCATCTCCGGCAACCGCAGCTGCCGCCACTGCCCCGGCCATTCCGGCGCTACCAGAGCCTTTCCTCCTCCGTTCTCTTCACCAGGAGCTCTCTCTTCCTCCCGTGAACCCATCCCCCTACTCGATTTTGATCGGGAACCACCGTAGCCCCAACCTCATTTCGCCCGATGGCCACCATCCGCTGCGGAGCTCGCCGCCGGCAGCTCCGTCCACCCCAGAGACCAAAGTGACCACCGGAGTGACCGCCTCGGCCCCCTGAGCCCGCGGGTGACCTCTGCTTCTCGAACGGCGCCGCCGTTCGCCGGCGAGCATCGCCGGAGTTCCGCCCCCTCTCGGGCAGAGGAAGAGGAGGGAAGGTGGAATAGTCAAACCTGACCAGTGGGCCAGGTGGGCCCACTGTCAGTGACACACGCTCGGTCCACGCTGGATAAGTGGAGGCGTAAAGGCTCAAGTACGTCTTCTCTGTGCGAAAGCGTAATTCCATTCGAATCGTTTTCTTTTTTGGATTTTCTTTTAAAAACAGATTTTGACCAAAACTTTGACTGAGCTTAACTTTTTAAATACAACTCCAAATGAGTTGATTCTTTTTCCTACATCTCTCAAATTCTGTCTAGTTTATTTTAAGATTTATTTGAAAATTTTCCAAACAACTTTTTTGTACTGTTTTTGAAATATGTGTTATTTGCATATTTTTGAAAATAGGATTTTGGAAGAGAAGAAAGCTTTCAAAAGATTTGGAGTGCACCCTGCCCTTCCACACCATGAAGGCAAGCATTCTGAACCCCGGCATAATATTTTTGGTGTGTTAGTTGACTCTTTTATAACACCATCTCATTTCGGAGAACTCGTTATTTTATGTGGCGGTGTGATCATTTGCATGAAGGCATATTAGTGATTTCCTTGCTGTTGGAAATGAATATACTTGTGATGGTAATCATCCTCATGTGCCTTGCATGCATGCCGGAAAGGAATCCGGGAAAGCCTCTGCCTTGGGTAGGAGTGAGCTTGTCGCCGGTCCCCGTCGGGACGGTTATGTCCGGTATGGCATAGTAAGGTATAATGGGTGGTGATTTCGTCGGTTGAAATATATTTGATATACATGTCACGCAGGGAACTTATAAGCCTCCAGAGTCGGCCGTAGATCGAGTCTTGTTCCAGTAACCCCCATATTTGCCTCGTACTACCACTCGTCCCTGCCGCAGGTAGGGTACGGTTCAGTAAGTCGTCAACCCCTTTCTAGCACACACCGTACAGAGAGGCCATGGTGGAAGATGTCAGTTGTAGCCGGTAGGCATGCCACCTGGTCAGGGGGCATGGGTGTTTCCGGTTGGGACCGAGAGGGGAGGCCACCCCTTAGAGCGCGCGATATAAATTTGATCCCATGCTACGCGAGGTTGTAGCCTCCCCACTTAGAGTTTTGCTTAACAAGTGTCGTGGGTGATTCCAGACACCGATGAGTTAAGCTGGTGTGTGCAAGTTAGGCGTGTTTTCAACTAAAAGGCCGTAGCCGGAATTAGTCCCGATGGACTAAAGGAATCCGTTACTCGTGGGTAAAGAGTACACCCTCTGCAGAGATTAAACCTATCCGAATAGCCGTGTCCATGGTTAAGGATTACAGTCTGGGATGGGTCAAGTGTTGGTCTTAGTGTCGGTCTTCGGAGGTGAAATTGATAAAACCAGAACTTGGATTGTGACTTGTGAAGATTATGGTTATTATTATTTTGGACTAACCCATTATATCATTGAGTATCCTTGGGACGGTTCTACCTCCTGGATATTCATTGTGATTATTTGTTTTATAAGCCCTTTATGTGGTGTCGCTGAGACGCCCGACTGTGGCATTGCTTGTCATTTATTTATTTTATAAGCCCTTTATGTGGTGTCGCTGAGACGCCCGACTGTGGCATTGCTTGTTATTTATTTATTTTATAAGCCCTTTATGTGGTGTCGCTGAGACGCCCGACTGTGGCATTGCTTGTTATTTATTTATTTTATAAGCCCTTTATGTGGTGTCGCTGAGACGCCTGACTGTGGCATTGCTTGTTATTTATTTATTTTATAAGCCCTTTATGTGGTGTCGCTGAGACGCCCGACTATGGCATTGCTTGTTATTTATTTATTTTATAAGCCCTTTATGTGGTGTCGCTGAGACGCCCGACTGTGGCATTGCTTGTTACTTATTTACTTTATAAGCCCTTTTGGTGGTGTCGTTCAGACGCTCGACTGTGGCATTTTATTCCCCACTCCATTATTGCTTATTCATGTTGCACATAAACAACCTGCTTGCATGCATAAAAGATGTTTTATTTATGACTGACGATGAGATCATGGAATTTTTTAGTGCATGATTATCAATTATATTATCCCAGTGTTCATAATGTTTGCGAGTACATTCAAAGTACTCACTGGCTTGTCCCTGGCTATTGTCTTGGCCAGATTTCTGCTTGGAGAGGAGCGTTGCGGTGACAGCCCCGGAAACTAAGCAACGGTGATAGCAGCCTCGCGAAGATAGGAGTTGACCTGATCAGCTGTTCCTGTGGGAAATGGAGTCCCATAGACACTGACGACTCACAAACCGCTTCCGCCATCGACCACTAGAAACCCAATTGTTGTACTCACAGGCCAGAATGGTCTTGTACTACATATTTTGTATTTCTGCTTGGAATTTCTGTATCAAGTTGGTGCCTCATCAGCTAACAGTAATCCTGGGGCTGGTGAGCACGACGGCCATTTTCTGGAAATTTATACCCGGAAAACCGGTCGTGACACTGGATGCTCATATTGGCTCCTACATATTCTACGAAGATCTTTTATCGGTCAGACCGCATAACAACATACGTTGTTCCCTTTGTCATCGGTATGTTACTTGCCCGAGATTCGATCGTCGGTATCCCATACCTAGTTCAATCTTGTTACCGGCAAGTCTCTTTACTCGTTCCATAATACATCATCCCGCAACTAACTTATTAGTTGCAATGCTTGCAAGGCTTCAGTGATGTACATTACTGAGAGGGCCCAGAGATACCTCTCCGACAATCGGAGTGACAAATCCTAATCTTGAAATACGCCAACCCAACATGTACCTTTGGAGACACCTGTAGAGCTCCTTTATAATCACCCAGTTACGTTGTGACGTTTGGTAGCACACAAAGTGTTCCTCCGGCAAACGGGAATTGCATAATCTCATAGTCATAGGAACATGTATAAGTCATGAAGAAAGCAATAGCAACATACTAAATGATCGGGTGCTAAGCTAATGGAATGGGTCATGTCAATCAGATCATTCAACTAATGATGTGATCCCGTTAATCAAATGACAACTCTTTGTCCATGGTTAGGAAACATAACCATCTTTGATTAACGAGCTAGTCAAGTAGAGGCATACTAGTTTCATTCTGTTTGTCTATGTATTCACACATGTATTATGTTTCCGGTTAATACAATTCTAGCATGAATAATAAACTTTTATCATGATATAAGGAAATAAATAATAACTTTATTATTGCCTCTAGGGCATATTTCCTTCAATATAGATTATATATGGGTACATGGGTATGTGGATATGGGTTATATGATCCCATACCCGTACCTTCTCTACCCGATGGGTTTAACATTTCCCTATTTATATACCCATGGATAATATTTTATCCCATACCTTTACCCTAACAGGGTTTTTACCCGCAGGGTACGTGGGTAATGGGTACCCATTGCCATCCCTGCATGCATCTAGTGTATTAAGTTCATGGAAAAACGGAGTCATGCATTAAGAAAGATGACATGATGTAGACAAGATAAATTCACATATAAATAAACCCCATCTTGTTACCCTTAATAGCAACGATACATGGATGTCGTGTCTCTTTTTGTCACTGAGATTGAGCACTCCAAGATCAAACCCATCACAAAGCACCTCCTCCCATGGCACGATAAATCAATCTAGTTGGCCAAACCAAACAAACAAATCGGAGAAGGAATACCATGCTATAACAATCATACACTGAGAAAACACAAATAATATTCATGGATAGATCTGTCCATAAACTCACAATTCATCGGATCCCAACAAACACACCGCATAAAAGAGTTACATCAAATAGATCAATAAGAACATCGAGGATAACATTATATTGAAGATCAAAAAGAGAGAAGAAGCCATCTAGATACTATCTATGGACCCGTAAGTCTGTGGTAAAGTACTCACGCATAATCAGAGGGGCAGCAAGGATGATGAAGAACCGCTTCGTGACCGTTGCTCCCTCCGGCAAAGTGCTGGAAAAGGGCTCTAGATTGGATCTCGTGGTTCTGGAACTTGTGGCGGACAAAAAAGTTTTTCGTTGACTCCCCTAGGGTTTTGGGGATTTTAGTGTATTTATAGAGTCAGAGGTAGGTCAAGGCATTGCTCATGGGCCCCACTATCCACTAGGGCACGCTAGGGGCACCTGGCGTGCCCTGGTGCCTAGTGGGCCCCATGAGACTCTTCTCATGGCCTCCAGAAGCTTCCAGGGTCTCTTCTTGCTAGAAAAAATCTTCAAAAAGTTTCATGGCATTTGGACTTCATTTGGTATTGATATTCTTCCAAGTATAAAACAAGCAAAAACAATAATTGGCACTAGGCACTAAGTTAATAGGTTAGTCCCCAACAATGATATAAAGTTGCTAGTAAATGTATATAAAACATCCAAGATTGATAATATAACAGCATGGGCAATAAAAAATTATAGATACGTTGGAGACATATCAAGGGACAATGATCAAAACGTCCACGCAGAGAGTTGGCCCCTGAAGGGGCCCCTTGTAGGAGACGCGAGGAGCTCGGGCGCCAGTGGAGGTCATGGGGTCAAGCTGCTCCTTCAATCCCCAGGTAACCTCCCTATTATAGTATTCTGCTACTTGTGAGTTGCGTTGAGATTTCCTCTAAGAGGAGAGGATGATGCAGTATAGTGGAGATAAGTATTTCCCTCAGTTAAGAACCAAGGCTATCAATCTAGTAGGACAACCACAAAACACCTTGTTAGTAGTACCTACACACAAAATAACAAATAATTGCCCCCAACGCAAATAAGGGGTTGTCAATCCCTTGGCGGTTAATTGCAAAGATCAAATCTCGTAGTGATAGATAGATAAAGAAAAACACAAAATAAAATAAAGTAAATAAAATTGCAACAAGGTATTTTTAGATTTTAATATATGACAAAAATAGACTCTGGGGCTATAGTTCTCACTAGAGGCTTCTCTCTTGAACATAGCATACAGCGGGTAAACAAACTACTGTTGGGCTATTGATAGAAAAGTGAATAATCATGATGATATCCAAGGCAATGATCATGTATATAGGCATCACGTTCGAGACAAGTAGACCGATTACTGCCTGCATCTACTACTATTGCTCGAAACATCCAAAAGTTACACCCCGTTAAACATTTTCAAAATCCTCAAAAACCTAACAGAAAAAAAGATACGGGGCTTTTAAGATCTGGAGAGGCAAAAAAATTCAAAAAAATTCAAACTTACTAATGGCGCACCTGCCCATGGTGCGCCATTAGTATCTTCCCGCCTTCAAAATTCAAAATAAGTCAACAAAATAAAAAAAAGTTACTAATGGCGCACCTGCCCATGGTGCGCCATTAGTATCTTCCCGCCTTCAAAATTCAAAATAAGTCAAAAAAATAAAAATAAAGTTACTAATGGCGCACCTGCCCATGCTGTGCCATTAGTATCTTCCCGCCTTCAAAATTCAAAATAAATCAAAAAAATAAAAAAAAAGTTAGTAATGGCGCACCTACCCACGGTGCGCCATTACTATGTCGTATATATGGCTGGGCGCACCTCCTCCACGCCATCTCCTCCTCTCCTCTCCTCCACTCCATATCCTACTCTCCTCCACTCCATCTTCCCTTCTCTCCTCCACCATACTACCCTCCTCCTCTCCGGCGACCTCCTGCTCCTCCTCTCCGGCGACCTCCTCCTCCCTCCTTCCCTCCCCTCCCCTCCCCTCATGATTTCTCCTCCCTCCTCTCCGGTGAGCTCCTCCTCCCTCCTCTCCGGTGAGCTCCTCCTCCCTCCTCTCCGGTGAGCTCCTCCTCCCTGATCTCCGGTGAGCTCCTCCTCCCTCCTCTTCGGTGAGCTCCTCCTCCCTCCTCTCCGGTGAGCTCCTCCTCCCTCCTCTCCTCCCATCCCCTCATGGTTTCTCCTTCCTCCTCTCCGATGCTCCGGTGAACTCCTCTTCGGTGACCTCCTCCTCCTCTCCGGCGATGTAGGCGAGCGCCTCTCCGGTCACCTCCTCCTCCTCCTCTTCGACGAACTCCTCTCCGGCAAAAGAACACGGCAAAAGAATGTACAAGATCCAAAAACGGGAACAAAATTTGAAATAATATCATGCAAAAAAATGAGCAAAAAAATGGGCAAAAAATCGCGATCCAGATCCAAATTCAAAATTCAAAAATAGCAATGGCGCACGGTGGGGATTAGGCGGTGCGCCACTACTATTTTCCCGCCTTCAAAATTCAAAAATACTAATGGCGCACCATGGTCTATACTAATGGCGCACCAGTGGTGCGCCATTAGTATACCAGATACTAATGGTGCACCAGTGGTGCGCCATTAGTAAAAATTACTAGTGGCGTGCTAGTAATGGCGCACCAGTGATGCGCCATTAGTAGGCAAAACTGGTGCGCCATTAGTAGGCCTTTTCCTAGTAGTGTTACCTCATGGGTAATGTGAACGATAATGGTTCATGCTCCCCTACATCCAATTAGATATATATATATATATATCATGTTCTTTCCAACATGCTGAGCTTGCCAAAGGATAAAATGAAAAAGAAAAGGTGAAGATCACCGTCACTCTTGCATAAGGTAGAAGATAATAATAAAGGATAGGCCCTTCGCAGAGGGAAGCAAAGGTTGCCATGCGCTTTTATGGTTGGATGCATAAAATCTCAATGCGAAAGAAAGTCACTTTATATTGCCCCTTGTGATATGAACCTTTATTATGTAGTTCGTCGCTTTTATTACTTCCACATGACAAGATCGTATAAAGCTTATTTCTCCCACACCAATCAATCATACATGTTTAGAGCAATTTTTATTGCTTTGCACCAATGACAACTTAATTGAAGGATCTTACTCAATCCATATGTAGATATGGTGGACTCTCATGGCAAAACTTTGTTTAGGGATTTTGGAAGCACAAGTAGTATTTCTACTTAGTGCTGAGAATTTGGCTAGCATGAGGGGGAAAGGCAAGCTCAACAAGTTAGAGGATCCATGACAACATACTTTATCTCAGATATAAGAAAGACATAACTCATTATGTTGTCTTCCTTGTCCAACATCAGCCCTTTAGCATGTCATATTTTAATGAGTGCTCCCAATCATAAAAGATGTCAATGATAATATATCTATATGTGAAAACCTCGCTTTCCTTATTACTTCCTATTAGTTGCAACAATGACCAAAGCTATGTCTGCCAACTCCCAACAACTTTTAATCAACATACTCTTTCTATGTGAAGTCATTACTCTCAATAAGATCAATATGAACTCTTTGTTTCTTTTTATTCTTTTTCTCTTTTCTTTTATTCACCCAAGATCATGGCAAAATAATCAAGCCCTTGACTCAACACTAATCTTTATTATATATAACTGACGGACTCAATTACAAAGAGAGATCATAAAGCAAAACTCAAAACTAGATCATGCCATAAACTTTATTCTACTAGATCAAGATACTACTAATAGGATCGAACTAATAAAAACGATAAAGATAGGAGTTGTGATGGTGATACGATACCGGGGCACCTCCCCCAAGCTTGGCAGTTGCCAAGGGGAGTACCCATACCCATGTGATTATATCTCCTATGTCGGTGAAGAAGGTGGAGGTAACGGATAATCGCATATCGAGCGTAAGAGATCCTCCAGCTTACGAATAATGCCCTTGAGTGCGACAATATGCTCCTTCAACAAAATGTTTTCTTTTGTGAGATACTTGTTTTGTATATGAGCTAACTCAATCATCTTGAAAGCTTCGATCTCGGTTGCGGTAAGAAGGTTATGATCAATTTGAAGGATGTCTTTTGCTGCTGGAGCTTGATCCTCCGTGGCCTTCTTGATCCTTTCATCCTTGTTGACCCTCGTGGGTTCTTCCCTCTTCAAATCTATCTTCATTAGCCAAGCATCATTGTCACCATTGTTGGAGGAGGGATACGACATGATGCCTAGCCTGGAAAACCCTGACAGAAAACAACTCGAAACAAGAAAAGAGGAGGTTTGCGTGATACTGGAGTCAAAACCTTCGGGAGGTTATATAATGATTTTTTACCGAGCAAAATATGTATCGTGCAAGAAAACGGAGTCCGGAAGGCACACGAGGTGCTCACGAGGTAGGGGGCGCGCCCAGGGGGGTAGGGCGCGCCCACCACCCTCGTGGGGCCCTCGTGTCCTTCCCGAATTGCTACTTATTTTTCTATTTTTCTAAATATTCCAAAACGGAGAAATATTGCCTTAAAAATTGTTTTGGAGTCAGTTTACTTACCATACCACATACCTATTCCTTTTCGGAGTCTGAAACGTTCCGGAAAGTGTCCCTTATGTATTCCTCCGGGGTTACGATTTCAATAATATTGGTTTCAACGTTTATGGGATTACCTGAGATATAATGTTTGATTCTTTGACCGTTTACCACCTTCAAATTTGTGCCCTCGAAGTTGTTGATCTTTATGGCACCGGAACGATAGACCTCTTCGATAACATAGGGTCCTTCCCATTTAGAGAGAAGTTTCCCTACAAAAAATATTAAACGAGAGTTGTATAGCAATACATAATCACCTACATTAAACTCACGCTTTTGTATCGTTTTGTCATGCCATCCTTTAACTTTTTCTTTAAACAACTTGGCATTTTCATAAGCTTGGGTTCTCCATTCATCAAGTGAGCTAATATCAAATAACCTCTTCCCACCGGCAAGTTTAAAATCATAGTTGAGCTCTTTAATAGCCCAATATGCCTTATGTTCTAGTTCGATAGGTAAGTGACATGCTTTTCCATAAACCATTTTATACGGAGACATACCCATAGGATTTTTGTATGCAGTTCTATAAGCCCATAATGCATCATCAAGTTTCTTGTACCAATTCTTTCTAGACCTATTAATAGTCTTTTGCAAAATTAATTTGAGCTCTCTATTGCTCAACTCTACTTGACCACTAGACTGAGGGTGATAAGGAGATGCAATTCTATGATTAACATCATACTTAGCAAGCATTTTACGGAAAGCACCATGAATAAAGTGTGAACCACCATCAGTCATTAAATATCTAGGGACTCCAAACCTCGGAAAAATAACTTCTTTAAGCATTTTAATAGAAGTGTTATGATCAACACTACTAGTTGGAGTAGCTTCTACCCACTTAGTAACGTAATCAACAACAACTAGAATATGTGTGTATCCATTAGAGGCAGGAAAAGGTCCCGTATAATCAAAGCCCCAAACATCAAACGGTTCAATAACAAGAGAATAATTCATAGGCATTTCTTGACGTCTACTAATATAACCAATTCTTTGACATTCATCACAAGACAAGACAAACTTACGAGCATCCTTGAAGAGAGTAGGCCAATAAAAACCAGATTGCAATACCTTATGTGCAGTTCTATCTCCTGCGTGGTGTCCTCCATAAGACTCGGAATGACACTTGCGTAGGATCTGTTCCTGTTCATGCTCAGGTACACAACGTCTAATAACACCTTCTACTCCTTCTTTATAAAGATGTGGGTCATCCCAAAAGTAATGTCTTAAATCGTAGAAAAACTTTTTCTTTTGTTGGTATGTGAAGCTAGGTGGTATAAATTTAGAAACAATATAATTAGCATAATCAGCATACCATGGAGTACTACGAGAAGTACTTATAACATTTAATTGTTCATCACGAAAGCTATCATTAATAGGTAGTGGGTCATCAAGAATATTTTCTAACCTAGACAAGTTGTCTGCAACGGGGTTCTCAGCTCCCTTTCTATCAACAATATGCAAATCAAATTCTTGTAGCAAGAGAACCCATCTAATAAGTCTAGGTTTAGCATCTTTCTTTTCCATAAGGTATTTAATAGCAGTATGATCAGTGTGAATAGTTACTTTAGAATCAACAATATAAGATCTGAACTTATCACAAGCAAATACAACTACTAAAAGCTCTTTTTCAGTAGTAGCATAATTTTTTTGAGCATTGTCTAGGGTCTTACTAGCATAATGAATAACATTTAATTTCTTATCGACTCTTTGCCCTAGAACAGCACCTACAGCATAATCACTAGCATCACACATAATTTCAAAGGGTAAATTCCAATCAGGTGGCTGAACAACAGGTGCAGAGACTAATGCTTTCTTAAGTATTTCAAATGCTTCTACACAATCATCATCAAAGACAAATGGTATATCTTTTTGCAATAAATTAGTCAGAGGCCGAGAAATTTTTGAGAAGTCCTTAATGAACCTCCTATAAAATCCAGCGTGACCAAGGAAACTTCTTATACCTTTGATGTCCTTGTGACATGGCATCTTTTCAATAGCATCAACCTTGGCTTTATCAACTTCAATACCTCTTTTAGAAACTTTGTGCCCCGAGACGATACCTTCATTAACCATAAAGTGGCACTTTTCCCAATTCAAGACAAGATTAGTTTCTTCACATCTCTGCAAAACTCGATCAAGATTGCTCAAGCAATCATCAAAAGAGGAACCATAGACGGAAAAATTGTCCATGAAAACCTCACAAATCTTTTCACAAAAGTTAGAGAATATAGCCATCATGCATCTTTGAAAGGTAGCAGGTGCATTACATAAAGCAAAAGGCATACGTCTATAAGCAAAAGTACCAAAAGGGCATGTAAAAGTAGTCTTTGATTTATCTCTAGCCGACACGGGTA
Source organism: Triticum urartu (assembly GCF_056163025.1). Lineage (NCBI taxonomy): Eukaryota > Viridiplantae > Streptophyta > Magnoliopsida > Poales > Poaceae > Triticum > Triticum urartu. The sequence goes on from NC_141875.1 coordinate 644,553,146, forward strand.
TTTGAGAGAAACCATAATAACCGTCTAGAAAGCAATAGTGTGTATGTTTGCATAATCTTTCTAGCATTTGGTCAATAAAAGGTAAGGGGTAATGATCTTTCTTAGTAGCTTTATTTAATTTGCGGAAATCAATTACCATCCTATAACCTGTGATAATTCTTTGTGGAATCAATTCATCTTTATCATTAGGAACAACAGTAATACCTCCCTTCTTAGGGACACAATGGACAGGACTTACCCACTCACTATCAGCAATGGGATAGATTATACCTGCCTCCAGAAGCTTTAGTATTTCTTTTCTTACCACTTCTTTCATTTTAGGATTCAAACGTCGTTGAGGATCACGAACTGGTTTGGCATCTGCTTCCAAATTTATTTTATGTTGACATAGAGTGGGACTAATGCCCTTAAGATCATCAAGAGTATATGCAATAGCAGCACGATGCTTCTTCAGAGTTTTCAATAATCTTTCTTCTTCATGCTCTAAAAGGTTAGCACTAATAATAACAGGATATATCTTCTTTTCATCAAGATAAGCATATATAAGATTATCAGGCAAAAGTTTAAGCTCAAACACGCGATCACCCTTGGGTGGAGGAGGATCCCCTAAAATTTCAACAGGTAAATTATGTTGCAGAATAGGTTCCTGTTTAAAGAATACTTCATCTATTTGCCTTCTTTCATTCATGAACATATCATTTTCATGGTCTTGCAAATAGTGTTCTAAAGGATAACTAGGAGGTACGGCAATAGAAGCAAGACCAATAATTTCATCTTTACTAGGTAATTCTTCCTCACGATGTTGTTTACTAAATTTAGAGAAATTAAACTCATGAACCATATCATCCAAGCCAACAGTAACAACATTCTTTGTGCAATCTATGGTAGCATTGATAGTATTTAAAAAGGGTCTACCAATATAATGGGACAAAAGCTATCTTGTGGGGAACCAAGAACAAGAAAATCAGCAGGATATTTAATTTTCCCACACAAGACTTCAACATCTCTAACAATTCCAATTGGTGAAATAATATCTCTATTGGCAAGTTTAATTGTGACATCAATACCTTCTAACTCAGCAGGTGCAATTTCATTCTTAATTTCTTCGTATAAGTCAATAGGTATTACACTAGCACTAGCACCCATATCACATAAGCCATGATAACAATGATCTCCTATTTAAACAGAAATAACAGGCACGCCTACCATAGGTCTATGTTTATCTTTATCACAATGTTTAGCAATTCTAGCAGTTTCACCTCCGAACTGAATAACATGCCCATCAATATTATCAGACAAGAGATCTTTAACAATAGCAATATTAGGTTCTACTTTAACTTGCTCAGGAGGTGTATAAGCTCTAATATTGCTTTTACGAACAACAGTTGAAGCTTTAGCATGATCCTTTATTCTAACAGGGAAGGGTGGTTTCTCAACATAAGAAGTAGGAACAATAGGATCATTATAAGTAACAATATTTTCTTCAACTTTAATAGGTGCAGCTACTTTTACTTCTATGGGAGGATGATATTTAAACCACTTCTCCTTAGGGAGATCAACATAAGTAGCAAAAGATTCACAGAAAGAAGCTACTATCTCAGAGTCAAGTCCATATTTAGTGCTAAACTTACGGAAAATATCGGTATCCATAAAAGATTTAAGACAATCAAACTTAGGTGTCATACCTGACTCCTTACCTTCGTCGAGGTCCCAATCTTCAGAGTTGTGTTTAATTCTATCCAATAAATTCCATCTGAATTCAATAGACTTCATCATAAAAGAGCCAGCACAAGAAGTATCGAGCATGGTGTGATTGTTATCAGAAAGCCGAGTGTATAAATTTTGAATAATCATTTCTCTTGAGAGCTCATGATTGGGGCATGAATATAACATTGATTTAAGCCTCCCCCAAGCTTGAGCGATGCTTTCTCCTTTGCGAGGCCATAAATTATATATATAATTGCGATCACGATGAACAAGAAGCATAGGGTAATACTTTTGATGAAATTCCAACTTCAATCTTTTATAGTCCCATGATCTCATATCATCACATAGCCTATACCATATCAATGCGTCTCCCTTCAAAGATAAAGGGGGGGTATTCTTCTTAGCAACATCATCGAGTATACCTACAAGCTTAAATAATCCACAAACTTCATCCACATATATTAAGTGCTCATTAGGATGCTTTGTTCCATCTCCTGTAAAAGGGTTAGCTAGAAGTTTTCCATCATACCCTAAGGAAATTCAAAAGGAGTTTCATTTTCCATAGGTTCAATAGGTTGAGGAGCAACTCTTTGCTCTACTGGACGGGGTGAAGATACCCCGTACAAGCCCCTCAGAGAATTACTTTCCATAGTAACAAGTGACAGTAAATTTCAGCACACTATATAAATTTTTCCTTACCAAATTCCACCTACCAAAGGCGCTACACTCCCTGGCAACGGCGCCAGAAAAGAGTCTTGATGACCCACAAGTATAGGGGATCTATCGTAGTCCTTTCGATAAGTAAGAGTGTCGAACCCAATGAGGAGCAGAAGGAAATGATAACCGGTATTCAGCAAGGTATTCTCTGCAAGTACTGAAAAAGTGGTAACAGATAGTTTTGTGATAGGATAAATTGTAATGAGCAACAAGTAACAAAAGTAAATAAAGTGCAGCAAGGTGGCCCAATCCTTTTTGTATCAAAGGACAAGCCGGAACAAACTCTTATAATAGGAAAAGCGCTCCCGAGGACACATGGGAATATCGTCAAGCTAGTTTTCACCACGTTCATATGATTCGCGTTCGATACTTTGATAATTTGATATGTGGATGGACCGGTGCTTGGGTGTTGTTCTTACTTGAACAAGCATCCCACTTATGATTAACCTCTATTGCAAGCATCCGTAACTACAACAAAAGTATTAAGGTAAACCTAACCATAGCATGAAACATGTGGATCCAAATCAGCCCCTTACAAAGCAACGCATAAACTAGGGTTTGAGCTTCTGTCACTCTAGCAACCCATCATCTACTTATTACTTCCCAATGCCTTCCTCTAGGCCCAAATAATGGTGAAGTGTTATGTAGTCAACGTTCACATAACACCAATGGAGGCTAGACAACATACATCTTATCAAAATATCAAACGAATACCAAATTCACATGACTACTAATAGCATGACTTCTCCCTTGTCCTCAGGAACAAACGTAATTACTCACAAAGAATATTCATGTTCATAATCAGAGGGGTAATAATATGCATATAGGATCTGAACATATGATCTTCCACCAAATAAACCAACTAGCATCAACTACAAGGAGTAATCAACACTACTAGCAACCTACTAGCACCAATCCCGGACTTTGAGACAAGAATTGGATACAAGAGATGAACTAGGGTTTGGAGATGAGATGGTGCTGGTGAAGATGTTGATGGAGATTGCCCTCTCCCGATGAGAGGAGCGTTGGTGATGATGATGGTGATGATTTCCCCCTCCCGGAGGGAAGTATCCCCGGTAGAACAGCTCTGCCGGAGCTCTAGATTGGTTCCGCCAAGGTTCCTCCTCGTGGCGGCGGAGTCTCGTCCCGAAAAGTTCCTTCTGATTTTTTTTCTCATCGAAAGACTTCATATAGGAGAAGATGGACGTCGGAGAGCCACCAGGGGGCCCACGAGGTAGGGGGCGCGCCCCCCACCCTCGTGAGCAGGGTGTGAGCCCCCTGGCCTTCATCTTTGGCGAGGATTTTTCTTTATTTGTTTTAAGATGTTCCGTGGAGTTTCAGGACTTTTGGAGTTGCGCAAAATATGTCTCTAATATTTGCTCCTTTTCCAGCCCAGAATTCCAGCTGCCGGCATTCTCCCTCCTTATGTAAACCTTGTAAAATAAGAGAGAATAGCCATAAGTATTGTGACATAAAGTGAAATAACAGTCCATAATGCAATAAATATTGATATAAAAGCATGATGCAAAATGGAACCTAACCCTGCTTTTGCTACTTCACCTATCTGTGTTACTGATAAGAAACAAGCTGCCTTAAGGGAAATATATAATTTTGTTCAAATTGAAGAAGAGAGTCTCCCACAAGCTTGGGGGAGGCTTCTCCAATTACTTAATGCTTCGCCTGATCATCCTCTTAAGAAAAATGAAATACTTTATATCTTTTATATGGACTAACCGATGCTTCCAGAGATTACCTGGATAGTTGTGCTGGTTCTGTTTTCAAGGAAAGAACACCGGATGAAGCTGAAATTCTATGGAATAATATGTTGACAAATGAAAATAATTGGATACTTCCTGAGCCAACTCCTGAGCCTATTCCTAAACCAACTCCAAAGAAAAGACATGTTCTATTTCTCAGTCCTGAAGATATGCAAGAGGCAAAGAAATCCATGATAGAAAAGGGTATTAAAGCTAAAGATTTTAAGAATTTACCTCCTATTGAAGAAATACATGGTCTTAATTTACCGACTGTTGAAGAAATATATGGTTTTAATCCATCACCTATTGAAGAAACACATGGTCTTGATAACCCGACACAGGTAGTAAAGGTAAATTCACTCTATAGATACGATAAAGCTGAAATCCCATTTACTATGTTTGCTAGCCCATGCTTAGATAAGTTTGATAAATTTATGGTTAAGCAAGAACACTTCCATGCTTATTTTGGTAGAGAATTAAAATGCAGTACTGATATGCTTGAACACTTGGGTGATTATATGGCTAATGTCAACATTGAACTTAAACTTATTAGTAAACATGCTTCTATGGTTACCACTCAAGTAGAATAAGTACTTAAAGCTCAAAATGATTTTCTCAACGATTTGAATAGTACGAATAATGACTATGTTGTTAGAGTGGCTACTAGAACTGGTAAAATGACTCAGGAACATTTGTATCCTGAAGGCCACCCTAAGAGAATTGAGCAAGATTCAAAGAGAAATAATATAGATGCACCTAGTCCTTCTAAGAGGAAGAAAAAGAAAAATGATAGGACTTTGCATGCTTCTAGTGAACCTATTACTGAAACACCTGAGAATCCAAATGATATTTCTATTTCTGATGCTGGAACCCAATCTGGTAATGAACCTGAAACTAGTGATAATGTTAATGATAATGTTCATGATGATGCTCAACCTAGTAATGATAATGATATAGAAATTGAACCTGTTGTTGATCTTGATAACCCACAATCAAAGAATCAACATTATGATAAGAGAGACTTTGTTGCTAGGAAACATGGTAAAGAAAGAGAACCATGGGTTCAGAAACCCATGCATTTTCCTCCCAAACCATCCAAGAAAAAGGATGATGAGGATTTTGAGCGCTTTACTGAAATGATTAGACCTATCTTTTTGCGTATGTGATTAACTGATATGCTCAAAATGAATCCTTATGCTAAGTACATGAAAGAAATTTTTACTAATAAAAGAAAGATACTGGAAGCTGAAATTTCCACCATGCTTGCTAATTACACTTTTAAGGGTGGAATACCTAAGAAGTTAGGAGATCCAGGAGTACCCACTATACCATGCTCCATTAAAAGAAATTATGTTAAAACTGCTTTATGTGATCTTGGAGCCGGTGTTAGTGTTATGCCTCTCTCTTTATATCATAGACTTGATTTAAATAAGTTGACACCTACTGAAATATCTTTGCAAATGGCTGATAAATCAACTGCTATACCTGTCCGTATTTGTGAGGATGTGCCTGTTGTGGTTGCAAACGTTACTATTTTAACGGACTTTGTTATTCTTGATATTCCCGAGGACGATAGTATGTCTATTATTCTTGGAAGACCCTTTTTGAACACTACATGGGCTGTTATTGATTGCAACAAAGGCAATATCACTTTTCATGTTAATGGCAATGAGCATATGGTACACTTTCCGAGGAAACAACCTCAAGTCCACAGTATCAATTCTATTGGAAAAATTCCATCGATTATTTTTGGAGGTTTTGAATTTCCTCTACCTACTGTCAAGAAGAAATATGATATTCTTATTATTGGGGATGTGCATATCCCCGTTGAGGTAACCTAGTGTTATTCGAAAATTCTCCGGTTCCATGTTATTCGGAATGAGTTTGTTAACAAGACTTGATCAACCTTGTTAATGGATTCCTTTTGATGATCATGAGATGTATGAATTTAGAAAACACAACTCTCTGTACCCTCCTTTTACTTTTTGTTAGTCATATTAAATAAAGTAAAAATAGCATTTTATGTCTGTTGTCTGAATTATCTGTGCAATATAAAAATACCCCAAAAATAAAAGTTCTCCAAATGCCCCGAAATTTAAATATGATTTTTTCTAGAATATTTGAGAATATTTGGCACTAAGAACACAGCAGGGGGGCATCCACCTGGCCACGAGGGTGGAGGGCGCACCCTACACCCCTAGGCGCGGCCCCCTCCCTCGTGGGCCCACGGTGGCCCTCCTCCACTTATTCCTACACCCACACACTCCTTCTTCGTCCCACAAACACCATTATCCAGCTCAAGCATGAGTTCTAGCTCATTTTGCTTCGATTTTCGATCTCCTTACTCAAAGCACCTCCCACAAAACTGCTTTGGGGGATTGTTCCTTGGTATGTGACTCCTCCAATGGTCCAATTAGTTTTTGTTCTAGTGCTTTATTCATTCCATATTTTTGCTGCTTAGGTGACCCTGCTCGTGAGCTTGCATGTCAAATTTATGTGGTTCCAAGTAGTTTTGATGCATGATATAGGCTCTAGGCACTTGTAGGAGTAGTTGCTATCAATTTTGTTGAGTTTGATTCACTTTTATTTGAAGTTACTAAAAATTTCAGAATTTTTTAGAAAATAATGAATAGATTTTGAGGGGCTCATCGAGCCGAAGCTCGAAGGAAAAGCAAAATGAAGAAGCAAAGAGGCCCAAATATAATCTGCCTCGCATCGCGGAGGTTCGGCCGTGTGAATGGCCTTCTGATGATTTCTTGAGAGCAGTCGGGATTTATGATGATTTCTATGAATTGGCTAAGAATGCAGGCCTCACCGCCTTCCTCCACGACCAGCGCGAACAATATCTCTTACTCACCAATATCTTTGTGCAAAAATTTCATTTCCATGCTAGGAGCTCACCACCTAGGGTGGAGTTTTATTTATATGATGAGCATAAGGAGATGTCACTTCGTGATTTTTGTCGGGTTTGTTTGATCCCTTTTGAGGGCATCATAGAGGAACCACATCGCGGCGATGTGGATGGGTTTATTGATACCATCACTGTAGGGGAAACGAGGAAGGTTTCCGATGCACGGACTACTAGCATACACTTTCTTGTTCTACTTTACTTTTCTATATTTGCTCATAGATGCTTGATTGGGTGCGGAAACTGTGGAAACCTGAGTGCCCCTGATATTGTTATTTTGTGCCATGCCATATTTCGTGATGATACATTCAGCATGGGTGCTATTATTGCAAAGCAATTAAATCTTAACCGTACTAAGGGCCCTGTCTTTGGAGGCATCTTCGCCTCGCGCCTAGCTACACATTTTAACATACCTATTAGGCATTATGAGAAGGAAGAAAAATTTCTGCCTCCTGTTTATTTAGATATTAAGAGTATGGTAGCACACAAGTTTATTGTTAAGAATAGGGGAAATGATCTCAAATACAAATTGTTCTTTGATAAACATCACCCTGTGACTATTACCCTGCCTGCTCCATCCTTGTTTGATTTATCTGCAGGCAAGTATCTTGTTCTGTTGGAGGCTATTCATGACTACTGGAACCCTACATCAGCCATAGAGCCAGAGTCGGAACCACAAGTTGATCCTCCACGACAGTCTAATTACCAGTGCGATCTGGAGATGATTGCCAACCAGTGGCAATCAGAGTCTTCTTCTTCGCAGTACGACCCCAACCATTACTATGGATATCTGCCAGGCCAATCGTGGCCATAGACCAACTTAGGCCAAAAGCCTAAGCTTGGGGGAGTACGTATTTCTCACCAACATTACATTTATGTTCACACACTCATTGCTAGATGTCGGTGCTCATACTTTTTCATTGTATTATCCATGCTAGTTTATTTCCTTTTTATGCTTTGTTCTTGTGTGTTTAATAAACATTAAGAAAAACAAAAAAAATATTAGTTGTAGCTTTTAGCTAGTTTTAATTTCCATGCTTGTAGTAGTAATTAAAAAAACCCAAAAATTTTCTTGTTCTTCTTTTGCTTGTTGGGAGTTTTCCCATCTATATAGTTTTATTTCTCTTCTTTTCTTTCGGGGTCGATAGAAGAAGATCATGATTAAATTGTTGAAGTGGCTTATATGCATTATTGTCGATCTAACAAAAGAGCCCATATTGCCTTGTCTTCTCCTGTTTATTGAATACTTGCAGAGTCCAGCTTAGTCCCATGCACATGCACTATTATTATTATCCACATCGTTCGGTCGTGCAAGTGAAAGGCAATTATGACGATATATGATGAACTGATTGAGATGGGAGAAGGTGGTATGAACTCGACCTCTCTTGTTTTTGTAAATATGATTAGTTCATCGTTCCTGATTCAGCCTATTATGAATAAACATGTTTGCATGACAATTAGAGATCATAGTTTCTTATGCCATGCTTAATTAGCTAGGAGCTTATAATGGTTTACCTTGCGTGCCAACATGCTATTAAAATGGTTGTGATGTGGTATGATAGGGTGGTATCCTCTTTTGAATGATTCGAGTGGCTTGACTTGGCACATGTTCACGCATGTAGTTGAAACAAAATCAACGTAGCCTCTACGATAATTATGTTCATGGTGCATTATATCCTACTCATGCTTGCATTCGGTGTTGATTAATTTTAATGCATGTTCATGACTATTGTCGCTCTCTAGCTGGTCGCTTCCCAGTCTTTTTCTAGCCTTCACCTGTACTAAGCGGGAATACTGCTTGTGCATACAATCCCATAAACCCCAAAGTTGTTCCATATGAGTCCACCATACCTACCTATATACGGTATCTACCTGCCGTTCCAAGTAAATTTGTATGTGCCAAACTCTAAACCTTCAAATAGATATCCTGTTTTGTATACTCGAATAGCAAATGTATCTACTAGGGCTGTCTGTATCTTCCATGTTAGGCGGGTTATTCTCAAGAGGAGTGGACTCCGCTCCTCACTCACGAGAAAGTGGTTGGTCACCGGGATGCCCAGTCCCATGCTTTATGCAAACAAAATCAAAATAATTGCAAAGAAAACTCCCCTGGGACTCTTGTTAGTTGGAGGCACTCGTTGTTTCGAGCAAGACATGGATTGATGCTTGTTGGCGGAGGGGGAGTATAAACTTTAACATTCCGTTTGGGAACCGCCTATAATGTGTGTAGCATGGAAGATATTGCCATCTCTTGGTTGTTATGTTGACAATGAAAGTATACCGCTCAAAAAATTATTCACCTCTATTTCAAAACCGAGCTGTGGCACCTCTACAAATCCCTGCTTCCCTCTGCGAAGGGCCTATCTATTTACTTTTATGTTGAGGCATCATCCTCTTATTAAAAAGCACCAGTTGGAGAGCACCGCTGTCATTTGCATTCATTATTGTTAGTTTACATTGAGTATGAGTTGACTGGATCTCTTTTACCATGAATTAGAATGTCTAGTCAGTCCTTGATCTTTAAAGGTGCTCTGCATTTATGTTTTGCGCTCCCAGAAAGGGCTAGCGAGATACCATCTTGTTATATCATATTATGATTGTTTTGAGAAAGTGTTCTCATCCGAGATTTATTATTATTGCTCGCTAGTTGATTATGCCATTGATATGAGTAAACATGAGACCTATGCGTTATTGTGAATATGGTTAGTCTATAATCTTTGCTGAAAACATGAATGCTGGCTTTACATATTTACAACAACAAGAGCAAACAGAGCTTGTAAAAGTTTTTCTTTATCACTTTCAGTTTGTCAACTAAATTTTTTGAGGACAAGAAAAGGTCTAAGCTTGGGGGAGTTGATACGTCTCCGTCGTATCTACTTTTCCAAACACTTTTGCCCTTGTTTTGGACTCTAACTTGCATGATTTGAATGGAACTAACCCGGACTGATGCTGTTTTCAGCAGAATTGCCATGGTGTTATTTATGTGCAGAAACAAAAGTTCTCGGAATGACCTGAAACTCCATGAAGCATATTTTTGGAAATAATAAAAAATACTGGCAAAAGATCAAGACCAGGGGGCCCACACCCTAGCCATGAGGGTGGGAGCGCGCCTGCCCCCTGGGCGCGCCCCCTACCTCGTGGGCCCCCTGGAGCTCCTCCGACCTCAACTCCAACTCTATATATTCACTTTCGGGGAGAAAAAATCAGAGAGAAGGATTCATCGCGTTTTACAATACGGAGCCACCGCCAAGCCCTAAAACCTCTCGGGAGGGCTGATCTGGAGTTCGTTCGGGGCTCCGAAGAGGGGAATCTGTCGCCATCGTCATCATCAATCTTCCTCCATCACCAATTTCATGATGCTCACCTCCGCGCGTGAGTAATTCCATCGTAGGCTTGCTGGACGGTGATGGGTTGGATGAGATTTATCATGTAATCGAGTTAGTTTTGTTAGGGTTTGATCCCTAGTATCCACTATGTTCTGAGATTGATGTTGCTATGACTTTGCTATGCTTAATGCTTGTCACTAGGGCCCGAGTGCCATGATTTCAGATCTGAACCTATTATGTTTTCATGAATATATGTGAGTTCTTGATCCTATCTTGCAAGTCTATAGTCACCTACTATGTGTTATGATCCGGCAACCCCGAAGTGACAATAATCAAGACCACTCCCGGTGATGACCGTAGTTTGAGGAGTTCATGTGTTCACTATGTGTTAATGCTTTGGTCCGGTACTCTATTAAAAGGAGGCCTTAAATATCCCTTAGTTTCCAATAGGACCTCGCTGCCACGGGAGCTTAGGACAAAAGATGTTATGCAAGTTCTTTTTCCATAAGCACGTATGACTATATTCGGAATACATGCCTACATTACATTGATGAATTGGAGCTAGTTCTGTGTCACCCTAGGTTACAACTGTTACATGATGGACCACATCTGGCATAATTCTCTAACACCGATCCATTGCCTACGAGCTTTCCATATATTGTTCTGCGCTTATTTACCTTTCCGTTGCTATTGTTACAATCACTACAAAATACCAAAAACATCACTTTTGTTATCATTACCTTTTGCTACCGTTACCACTACAATCATATTACTTTGCTACTAAATACTTTGCTGCAGATATTAAGTTTCTAGGTGTGGTTGAATTGACAACTCAACTGCTAATACATGAGAATATTCTTTGGCTCCCCTTGTGTCGAATCAATAAATTTAGGTTGAATACTCTACCCTCGAAAACTATTGCGATCCCCTATACTTGTGGGTTATCAGTACCCCCTACCGAAGATCTACCGGTTTTGACACCGACACCTCCCGCACGGGGTCAGACGGTGTCATTCCTAGGATGGGAGTGTTGAGGGGTGCTCAACGGCTCGTAACTGATCCTGGGTGAGCCATGATCCGCCGTTCTATCCCTGATTCGCCACTTCATTGTGGGCTAAATCAGACGGATTGAATGCACTGTTTGTAGGAAGAGTAGACTCTGGGGGTGGCATCATGGAAGACTACGCTCTATTGCTCTCCTCCCTGTTAGGACATGACTCCAACACATGGAAGAGTGAGTCTATATCCATCATACCAACCAACTGACTAGTGCAATGATGAACACAAGCCTTGTAAGAGCACTTTCGGCGTTGGGGCGTCAGCCCAGCCGGGTAATGCAAAGTCAAGACCTGAAGAACAGGGTGCTCAAGACATTGGCCCAAAAGTGGACACTCCAAATCAGATTTGTTCAAAGGGGCATCTGGATGACACACCGACTGATCCGTGGTGAACTCAAGGGTGCCTAAATGAATGCTGCCAGAGGGTGATGAAGAAGACGACATGTCATAGATACAATAGACGATATTCCCCACGATGGGTGATAATGGCTGTGGATATTTTCCTGACAATATTGTATGGGTATGAAAGTATGGGCGTCATGTCTTCTATACGTATAAATGGGAGTACAATAAAGCATTTATATAGGTTCAGGCCCTCATTGGAACAGAAAATAACCTACTTCTATGGTGGTGTTCTTCCTCTTGTACATAGGTTACTGTAAGTGCATCTAGTGCCACCCCTAGTTGGTTTTGGAGTATTGACGACAAACCTAGTTGAGGGACTAATGTGTTTGTGAGAATTGCAGGATAACACAGGTAGAAGTCCCTCATTGATTCGGTTTTCCTACCAGAGATGACCCCTAAAAATGTATGAAGACATTGATGTCAAAGGTGGTATATGAAGATATTCACATTGAAGACTATGACAAGAGAAGACATCGCATGAAGCCTATGGAGCTCGAAGACTTAGGTCTTTCGTAGTTCTTTTTCTTCTCTGTTGAGTCATAGGAACCACCGTACTGTTAAGTGGGGTCCAAGAGAACCAGTCAAAATGACTGAATTGATGCTTAACCAAAACCTATGTCTTCGAGTGAAGACTATGAGAGCGAATCTTGTTCAGAGTCGGACAAGTCAGCTTTGCTTGTAGCCCAAGTAAAGTTGTCGTGTGTGTTTGAAATCTGACCGTTTGAACACGTGTCAGTTCCTTAGTGACCCAGGGTCATTTCGGACAAATCAGGTCGGGTTGCCTAGTGGCTATAAATAGCCCACCCCCTACAACCATAAACGGTTGGCTGCTCAGAGTTAGAGTACGGCTTTTGTAGTTTGAGAGCAACCCACCTCGAAGCCTTTGAGAGAGAATTCCTTGCGAGGATAAAGCCCTAACCACCCAGAGCCAAAGAGTGTTAGGCATCACTTAAGTCTTCTTGTCTGTGTGATCTAAAGACTTATTACACTTGAGGACTGTTAATCCTCCAGCCGGTTAGGCGTCGTGTTCTAAGCATCCAAGAGACATTGTGGATCGCCGGTGAACGAAGTCTGTGAAGGTTTGGGAGTCTACCTTGAAGACTTACCAAAGTGATTGGGCGAGGTCTGTGTGACCTTAGCTCAAGGGGAATACGGTGAGGACTGGGTGTCCTGAGCTGCGTGTTCATGACTGGGTCTCCGGGACTGTGTGTCCTCAGGCTTAAATACCTAGCCGCCCTAACCAGACGTACAGTTGTCACAGCAACTGGAACTGGTCCAACAAATCATTGTCTTCAATGAGTCACTGGTTTCATCCTTCCCTTCCCTTCACTTACCGTTGGTCCTGGTGAAGTCATTGTATGATTGCACTATCTTTTGTCTTCACTGAGTGACTGCGTGTTCTGTTTGGCTTCATAATATCTTCCTACCTGATCCTTACTACATTGCTGCTATTAGTAATTGTGCTTTCACTTCATTGAATACTTGACTTTGGTTTGCCTAGTTTAGTCTAACTTCCGCTGCATGGTAATAGGTTTATTTCTATCGCTTGTCTTCGAAACTTCCATGTTTCGAAGACTTCCATAAAAATCGCCTATTCACCCCCCGTATAGTCGATATAACGCACTTTCAATTGGTATCAGAGCAGGGTACTCCCTTGTTCTGTGTGATTCGGTTTAACCACCTAGAGTTTTAGCTATGTCGACTGCAGGGATAATTAAAGTCTCTACTGCATGCCCCGTCTTCGATGGAACTAAATATCCCTACTGGAAGAATAAGATGCGCATGCATCTTGAAGCCATTGACGTCAACCTATGGTATGTCGTCAAGAATGGTGTTACCAAGGCTGGAGAAGGTGTCACTGCTGCTGACGTCAAGAAATTCGTTCAACTGGACTCTACTGCCAAGAATATCATCTGTGGTCATCTGACCAAAGGACAATATGGCCGCGTGAGTGCTTTGGAAACATCTAAGCTAGTCTGGGACTGGCTCTCCAAGGTCAATGAAGGCGTCTCAACCCAGAGAGATCAGAGAATTAGTGTCCTTCGCAACCTCTTCAACCGCTTCAAGAGAGATGACAATGAGAATGTCCAGCTCACGTTTGATCGACTCACTGACATCACAAATGAGCTTCAAGCCCTCGGCGCTACTGAGATCACCAAGCATGAAGTCGTCAAGACACTCCTGAGATCACTTGACAGTTCGTTTGACACCCTAGCCCTAATGATTCAAGAACGTCCTGATTTCAAGACACTCGATCCGTCTGACATACTTGAGAGGCTCAATACACATGAGTTTCAGCTTTCTGAGAAAAGAGATATCTACGGTCCCAACTATGGGCGAACTCGTGCCTTGAAGGCAAAAGCTGTCTCCTCATCTGAAGAAGAATCTGACAGCATTTCTGATGATCCTGAAGACATTGGAAAGGAACTTGTTATGCTTGTGAAGAAGTTCCAAAAATTCACCAAGAAGAAAGGCTTCAAAAAGTCTTCACGATCAAGCTCAAGGAATGATGAAGCTTCTGCTCATGACTACAAGAAGAAAACATGTCACAAGTGCAAGAAACCTGGCCACTACATCTCTGAGTGTCCGAAGTGGGACATTGAGAACAAGAAGAAAAAGAAGAGCAAGGAGTATGATTCTGATGACAAGAAGAAGAAGAAGAAATACTCAAAGTCTTCTTCCAAGTCCTCCTCAAAGTCTTCATCACACAAGAAGAGCTCATCTGGCAAGGCACGTGTGTTTGTTGGCAAGGAAATGGATTCAGAGGAGGAGTCCGCTTCTGAGGAGGCGGAGGTGGAGTCTGAGGAGGAGTCCGATTCTGGCATTGCGAGTCTGGATACAGCATACGTCGCCAAGTCCATCTTCAACACTGAAGACAATGACGCCATCACCGACACCTGTGCAAATGACAAAGACTACTCCACTCCTACCTACTGCTTCATGGCACGCGGTGCCAAGGTAAACACACGCACTACTCGCTATCAAACATCTAGTGATGATGACTCTGATTGTGGTTCCAAACCCAGCTACAAAACACTCACTAAAATTGCAACTGAACAACAGAAAACCATGGAACACATACAAAAACTGTTAGACAAAAGCGATGATCTGTTAGACGCTAAAATGACTCGATCTCAGTCCTTAATTGAAGACATAAAAAATCTTCACGTTAAGTATGAGGAACTTGAAAGTCGTCATGAAACGCTCTCAACAGCTCATGAAAGGCTTTCCTATGATTATCTTGAAAGGAAGCAAGATCTTGAGAAATTGAGAGCGGCTCATGAAGATCTTCAGAAAGAAAACGAGTCGCTTCGCGCCGAACAGATCAGTTCAGCTCAGGAAAAATTTGAACCACCATGTCTTAAATGCATTGAGCGTGATAATGCTACCTCTGTTGCTGAATGTTCTACTGCTGCTACTACTGCAATATCTTCAACTGTTGATGTGCGAACTAACCCCTCTGCTGAGGATACCACTGCTATTGCTGATGAAAATGCTAGGTTGAAGACATTACTTGAAACAGGGATGTACAAAAGTCTTAAAGGGCATCAGATACTATGTGATGTCCTCAAAAGGCAGATCCTGAACCGAAACCCGAGGAAAGAGGGTGTTGGGTTCGTAAGGAAAATGAATGCTGATGGCTCTTACTGGAAACCTGAGCAGTACCCCAAAACCACGTGGGTTGCTGCAAAGGAACCTTCAGCAGATCCATCCACTCTATCTGGCTTCACGTGTGCTAACCCCGTTGTCATTGATGAATCCTTTGAGGAAAACTATAAACTATTTAAGAATTAGAATGGTGAAGTGTTTGCCAGGTATATTGGTACTAACTGCAGGAATGGGCCGCCTATGAAGAAGATCTGGGTGCCGAAAAAGTGTTTGGAGAATCTTCCTGTGATCATCATCATGACACCACAAGTGAAGAAGACAAACCCCAGAGCACAGGCTTCATACAGTCCAAAGGCTTCATACAGACAGAGGACTCACCTGAGTCGCACTAACGCAAATGTTTTGTAGGGAAACCAGACTCAGGCCTATGAATATGAGCACGGTTCATCAAACCGCTATGTTCATAAGACCAAGAACTATTCTGCTTATTCTTATGAGTATTATTGTCCGCCTGCAAGACTTTTTGCCAGGGCTCCAAAGCCAAAGTTCTCAGATGCTGCACTTAGACTTATTGCTTCTAAGCCATCCTTGAAGATGTGGGTGGCTAAGAAAGCTTAACTCTCTTTTGCAGGGAAGGGTCTCCAGCAGAAAACCAAAATCGTCTGACGCTATTGCTGGGGACCTTAAACATCTTGTAGGGCGCAAGATCAAATGCCCGAATGGTCTTACTATGTACTTCGTTCCTGAATCGCTTGCTACTCTCCCTATCAGTCCTAATCTCGATCTATGCTTTCATAACCCACTGGTTCGTCAAATGTTTTTGCTTCACAATTCTCTTCGTGAAGCCTATCCCCCTAACTGCACTGTAGGGTACGGCACCAGCTACTTCAGAATGGATTATTGATAGTGGATGTACCAATCACATGACTGGCAAAAGAAGCCTTCTTATGGACTCAACCTTACGTCCATCCGACAAGAGTCACATCACATTTGCTGACACTGGTAAAAGTAAGGTATTGGGTCTAGGTAGAGTTGCAATCTCAAAGGATCAACACATGGATAAAGTCATGCTTGTTGAATCCCTTGGCTTCAACTTAATGTCTGTCTCAATGCTTTGCGATTTAAATATGATTGTGATGTTAGGAAAATATCGTTGCCTTGTTCTAATGGAATCTGACAAGTCTAGTGTTTGAAGGGTATCGGAAAGATGATTTGTACGTGGTAGATTTCTCAGCAGGACCACAGCTTGCCGTATGTCTTCTAGCAAAAGCTTCAGAATGCTGGCTCTGGCATCGGAGGCTAGGGCATGCTGGCATGAGGAACCTCCACACCCTTGCAAAGAAGAAGCATGTCATAGGCATCGAGGGCGTCAAGTTCAAGAAGGATCACTTATGCGGTGCCTGTGAAGCCGGAAAGATGACGAGGGCTAAACATCCCTCGAAGACAATCATGACAACAACTCGACCCTTCGAACTGCTCCACATGGATCTTTTCGGTCCCACTCATTACTCAACTCTTACTACTACTTCTTGTCTCTATGGCTTTGTCATTGTTGATGATTATTCTGGATATACTTGGGTGCACATAATCCTCTACAAGACTGAAGTGCGGGATGTCTTTAGACGCTTCGCAAATCGGGCAATGAACAACTATGGCGCCAAGATAAAGCACATCAGAAGTGACAATGGCACTGAATTCAAGAACACTGGCCTTGATACATATCTTGATACTTTGGGCATCACACATGAATTCTCAGCCCCCTACACGCCACAGCAGAATGGCGTCGTCAAACGCAAGAACAGAACACTCATTGAGATGGCCCAAACGATGCTTGATGAATACAAGACTCCAAGAAAATTCTGGCCTGAAGCCATTGATACTGCATGCCATACAATCAATCGTGTTTATCTTCACAAGCTTCTGAACAAGACATCTTATGAGCTCCTAACTGGCAAGAAGCAAAATGACAGTTACTTCAAAGTATTTGGCGCCAGGTGCTGGATCAAGGATCCACATCACACTTCAAAATTTGCACCAAAAGCACATTAGGATTTTATGCTTGGATATGGAAAGGATTCACACTCCTACAGAGTCTTCAATCTCTTTCATTATAAAGTGGTTGAAACAGTGGATGTGCGGTTCGATGAGACTAACGGTTCACAAAGAGAGCACCTACCAAATGTGCTAGATGAAGTTCCATCCAGTGAATCAATCAAACTAATGGGAACTGGAGAAATCATACCCTCTGAAGCTCAACCTGAAGAAGAACTTATCATCTCCGCACCTGATCAACCTGAAGACAATGCTCAGCCCGAAGACAATTCCTCTAACAATGACAATGATCAACAAGAGCAAAATCTTCGCCCTGTACATCCTCGTGTTGCCAATGAAGTGCAGATTGAGAGAATAATTGATAGCATCAATGCACCCGGTCCGCTCACTCGTTCAAGGGCAACATAGCTAGCAAATTTCTGTGGGCACTTCGCATTCGTCTCAATAACAGAACCCAAGAAAGTTGAAGAAGCCTTCATGGAACCTGAATGGATTCAAGCTATGCAAGAAGAGCTTCAACAGTTTGAGCTGAATAATGTATGGGAACTGGTTAAGTGTCCTGATCCTCGGAAGCACAATATAATAGGCACCAAATGGATATACCGCAACAAGCAAGATGAGCATGGTCAAGTTTTCAGAAACAAAGCTCGTCTCGTTGCTCAAGGATATACTCAAGTGGAAGGAATTGACTTCGATAAAACATTTGCTCCTGTGGCTCGACTTGAAGCCATACGCATACTGCTGGCCTATGCAAATCATCATAACATACTTCTATATCAAATGGATGTGAAGAGCACTTTTCTTAATGGAAAGATTGAAGAAGAAGTGTATGTTGCACAACCGCCTGGCTTTGAAGATCCAAAACATCCTGACATGGTATACAAGCTCAACAAGGCACTGTATGGCCTCAAAAAAGCCCCTCGGGCTTGGTATGACACACTCAAATACTTCCTGAAGAGCAAAGGCTTCATACCTAGTTCCCTCGACCCCACTCTCTTCACGAAGACATATGATGGTGAACTGTTTGTGTGCCAAATATATGTGGATGACATTATCTTCGGCTGCACCAATCAGAAGTACAGTGAAGAGTTTGGATATATGATGCAAGAGCAATATCAGATGTCCATGATGGGAGAGCTGAAGTTCTTCCTCGATCTTCAAATACGACAGCAACGCAACGGCATCTTCATATCTCAAGAGAAGTATCTCAAAGATTGCCTGAAGAAGTTCGGTATGCAAGACTGCAAAGGCTTCACAACGCCAATGCCAGCCAAACATCATCTGGGTCCCGACGACAATGGTAAAGAGTTCGATCAAAAGGTATACCGCTCCATGATTGGTTCTTTACTTTATCTATGTGCATCTAGGCCAGATATTATGCTTAGTGTTTGCATGTGTGCTCGATTCCAAGTGGCACCAAAGGAGTCCATCACTTAGCTGTGAAGCGAATTCTTTGATATTTGGCTCACACCCCAACTATAGGATTATGGTATCCAAAGGGCTCAGAGTTTGATCTAGTTGGATTCTCGGATGCTGATTATGCTGGTGACAAGGTTGATCGCAAGTCTACATCAGGCACATGTCATTTTCTGGGACGATCACTTGTATGTTGGTCTTCAAAGAAGCAGAACTGTGTATCTCTCTCCATTGCTGAATCTGAATACATTGATGCTGGATCTTGCTGCGCTCAGCTTCTGTGGATGAAGCAAACACTCAAAGACTATGGCATTCATCTGAAGCAAGTGCCACTCTACTGCGACAACGAAAGCGCCATCAAGATTGCCAACAACCTAGTTCAGCACTCGAAGACAAAGCACATTGAGATTCATCATCACTTTCTCAGAGATCATGTTGTGAAGGAAGACATTGATATCATACATGTCAACACTGAAGAACAATTGGCAGATATCTTCACCAAGCCTTTGGATGAGAAGAGATTTTGCAAGTTACGGTGTGAGCTAAATATCTTGGAATCCTCAAATGTCCTGTGATCAGGCACACATCCTAACACTTATGCATATTGATGACTTAGATGTGCAACACACGAAGTAAAATATATCTTCAATCAATGAAGACATACATTCTATGTGTGAATACATTAATGTGGAATTTGACTTCGGAGTGCCACGATAATTGTGCGCCGTGTCTGGGTCTAATACTTCCTATACGATGGGTAACGCCACCACCAAAGGTTCTGTTTGATGTGTTTCACTCACGGCGTTACATTTTCTATGTCTTCACGTTTGGTTTGGCTTCAATTTCAACATGTCTTCATGATTATCTTCACTATATTGATTATATATATATATACTAGTGTTCTGTCCCCTACAGCATTCACTTATAGCTATGTTTTCTTGTTGAATCTTTTGAACTAAGTGAATGTGATCGGACCCTAACCTCTCTATGCTTTCTATCTCAAACTCTATCTCTCCAAATCATATGCATTCTATGGAAACTGTCGAATGTCTTCTCTGCGTCCTTGTCAGCAGAAGATACAGAGACAAACATTAAGTCTGTTTTCAATGCTCATTCCTTCACCTGAAACCCGGAGAAGTGGGAACGACCACCCGACAATCCAGGCATGCGTGGGACGTGGAACAACCCCCGATATGCTGCATAATGGCCACGTGTTCCTCAGATGTGAATCACCAGGGGCACCTGTGTAATAACACTGAGCCACCCCTGTCCCTATAAATACACGCCTCACCACGTCATTATCTCTTCTTCCACTCTCGCACGAACCCTAGCGCCACCGCTAGCTCTCGAGGACGTCGGCGACGAAGCGCTTAGCTGCCGCAACCTCTCCGACGCCGTCTTCACGCCGACCGCGGACATCGTCCTCTCCACCGTCGCCATAGGTGTCCTCCGTCGCCAAGTTAGGGCACGGACGATCAAACTGCTCGGCCTCCTCTTCCACTTCGTCTAGCAGTTCTTTGTGTGGTAAATAAAACTTCCTTTTTACGGCCCCTTTGATCCTACAGATTCGTCACTTTCTACCACAAGTAGTTTCTGTTCACACATGTTGGATCCACTTCATACTGCATCTCATATTATGCCTAGTATGTTCACTTATGCTTCACAAAGCAATTAGATTCCTCACTTGTACTGATCTCTGGATTCGTACAAATCTGGAACCAACTCCTTATCTATGAGTGAATGTCTTCGCACGATGAGGTCACTGTCTTCTAAACTAATTTATCTTCAAAATCTTCTGAGAATGCATATGACCTCTTCCCCTTCCCTCGCACCTTAATGCTGTCACAGGTACATGTCCGTGGGAGAATCCCTTGGTTCTCATAGTCTGCATTCATTTGCAGAATTCTTACAGCATCATATAAATTCTCCCGAAGCCAGTTCCTGTTTGTCCAGCAAGCGAAA